>NC_092746.1:83207846-83518818 GCF_047496795.1 Chiloscyllium punctatum | reverse complement strand
AGTTAGACAGAGCAAGGCTAACAATCTGGCTAGAAGGATGAATAGCTGTTAATGGAGACTGTTAGTTGCTAACAATGGATTGTGTTTAATAGCTGATTATGTGTTAACAAGGCCTGGTGTGTGGGGGTAAGGATAAGGACATGGGAGAGCTCCAAGTCCTAAATTATTGAAGTTGATATTGAGTCCAGGGGGCTGCAGGGTACCCTAGCAGAAAATGAGGTGTCTTTCTTCCAGCTTGCACTGAACTTTGCTGGAGCACTGCAGCAAGCCTGAGACAGAGACATTGGCCAGGGAACAGAGTGGTGTGTTGAAGTGGCAGGCAACTGGAAGCTCTGCCCAACAGAAATCATCTTTTCCTATCTCAACTCAGTCTTTTCTGCCCTGATCCAGTCCCTACCCACTTATGCGCTTTATGCCAATTTCAGAATTTCCAGTTCACAGACTCCATCCACCTCCTGTTTACCAAGGATGGTCAGTCCCTTTACATGACCAACCCCCCACCAGGATGGTCTCAGAGCTCTCTACTTCTTCCTGAAACAAAGGCCTGAATATCCCCATCCACCACCACCTTCGTCCATTTGGCTGAGCTCATCCTCACCCTCAACAACTTCTCTTTTAACTCCTCTCATTTTCTTCAGGTCAGAGAGGTGGTTATGGGTACACACATGGGCCCCAGTTATTGCCTTCCTTGTTCTAATCCTACCCCCCACCAACTCTTTCTCAGGTATATCAACGATACCATCAATGCTGCTTCCCTCTCACATCCGGAATTGGAAAAATTTATCGATCTCACTTCCAATTTCCACCCTGCCCTCACTTCCACCTGGTCCATCTCCGATCACTCCCTTCCTCAACATCTCTCTTTTCATTTCTGGGGATAAGTTGGCCACCAATTTCCACTATATACCCATTGACTCCCACCATTACCTCGACTACACATCCTCACATCCTGATTCCTGTGAAGACCCTATTCCATTTTCCCAGCTCCTTAGCTGCAATCGCATCTGTGCTGATGATGTCAGCTATAACAACGGAGCCTTGGAAATGTCTACCTTCTTCCTCAACCAAGGACTCCCCAGTACTGTTGCCAACAGGGCCCTCAGCTGGGTCCATCCCATCCACACTTCGGCTCTTACCACGTATCTTCACTCCTGTAACAGTGATAGGGTCACATTTGTCCTCACCTACTATCCCACCAACATTCATATCCAGAGGATCATTAGCCACCATCTCAGTCACCTCCTGCAAAATGCTATCACCAGACACATATTCCCCTCCCTTGTCAGCCTTCTGCAGGGATGTTCCCTCTGGGACACCCTGGTCCACTCTTTCTTCACCCCTATACCCCCTCAGAACCCCATGCAACTTACCCTGCAACCGCCATAGGTGTAATACCTGCCCATTTACCTCCTCAGCATCCAAGGACCCAAACACATCTTCCAAGTGAAGCATTAGTTTACCTGCACTTCCCACAATCTAGTCTACAGGCATTCGCTGCTCACAATATGGTCTCCTGTACATTGGGGGCACGAAGAGCAGACTGGGTGACCACTTTGCAGAACACATATATTCTGTCTGCAAAAAAGACCCTGAGCTTCCAGTTGCCTGGTACTTTACCACCTTGTTCCCTAGCCAACATCTCAGTCTCAGGCCTGCTGCAGTGATCCATGTGAAACTCAGCACAAGCTGGGAGAACAACACCTCATTTTCTGCTTGGGGACCCTGCAGTCATCTGGGCTCAAAATCAAGTTCAGTAATTTCAGGGCTTGAGCTGTCCCATGTCTTTATCCTTATTAGGCCTTGTTAACGCATAGTCAATTATTACACACTGCCCATTGTTAGCCCCTAACAGTCTCAATTAATGGCTATTCACCCTCCTGGCCAGATTATTATCCACGTCTTTGTCTAACTGTCCTTGTCTCCCTTTGGGCTCTATCCCGACCTATCATTTATTCCTTACCTCTTCACTCCCCATCCTATCTTCTGCATATAAACTGACATTTTCCTACCTACCATCAATTCTGAGGAAGGGTGAATTCAACCTGAAAATGTTAACTGTGATTTCTCTCCATAGATGCTGCCAGAACTGCTGAGCTTTTCCAGCAATTTCTGTTTTCATTGCATATTTACCAAAATCATTTATGTAACATTATAAATAATGCTCATTCTATAAACTCTCAGAGAACTTCAAACTTTTAGTAGGAAACACACATTTCTTTCTGGGGCTATCAGATTAGCAGAAATCGCCTTTTCTAATTACCTACTTAGTGAAACAACATCTGTCCACACACTTTCACTGCCTGCAATCTGGAAGGATTTCCTCTGGTTTCACTATTCATTATCAGAGTCTGGAGATAATTTTGTAATATCATTCAAGTTGTATTGTAATCTTATCTCTTCCAAATTATTTTCAAAGGTTGGAATGCTGCTGCTATTTGGTCTGTAACATGAGCGTTGCTCATATTTCTAATGTCCATTGATATTTAGGACAAAGTAATTAATGTAAAGAAAGTACAGGTTTCCTATCATTTATAGGATTGATTCATGTTTGTAGAACTTTTTGACAGCACTGCATGAAAATGATATGGATGACAAAATACATAAAAGACTGCAATTTCCCCTCCCACGGAGTTGACGATGCCCTCCAGCACATCTCCTCCACCTTCCACGCATCCACCCTTGAACCCTACCCTTCCAATCAGAAGTGTAAAACCTGCGCCCACACTCCCCGCCCCCCCCCCCCCCCACCACACCTCTGACCAAAGCCCCAAAAGATCCTTCCACATCCATCAGAAATGTACCTGTACTTCCAAATACGTCATTTACTCTATCCATTGCACTCAATGTGGTCTCCTCTACATCAGGGAGACAGGATGCTAACTTGTGGATCATTTCAGAGAACAGGGGCAGCATGGTAGCTCAGTGGTTAGCAAAGCTGCCTCACAGCACCAGGGTCCCAGGTTCATTTCCAGTTTCAGGCAACTGTGTGGAGTCTGCGTGGGTTTCCTTCGGGTGCTCCAGTTTCTTCCCACAGTCCAAAGTTGTGCAGGTCAGGTGAATTGGCCATGCTAAATTGCTCATAATGTTAGGTGCATTAGTCAGAGGGAAATAGGTCTGGGTGGGTTACTCTTCAGAGGGTCGGTGTGGACTGGATGGGCCGAAGGGCTTGTTTCCACACTGTTGGGAATCTAATCTAATCTCTGGGACACCCACACCAACCAACCCCACAGTCCTGTGGCCAAACACTTTAAGTCCCCCTCCACTCCACCAAGAAGATGCAGGTCCTAGGCCTCCTCCATCGCCAAACCCTAACCACCTGATGCCTGGAGGAAGAACATCTTATCTTCTGCCTTGCGACTCTGCAACCATGGCATCAATGTGGATTTCACCAGTTTCCTCATTTCCCCTCCTCCAACTTATCCCAGTCCCAAGCCTCCAACTCAGCACCGCCCTCTTGATGTGTCCATCATCCTTCTCACCTATCCAACTCCACCCTCCTCTCCGACCAACCACCCATCCCCCCCACCTTTATCTACCTATCACATTCTCAGCTACCTTCTCCCCACCCCCACCCCCTCCTATTTATCTCTCATCTCCAGGTCCACCAGCCTCATTCCTGAAGGGCTTATGCCCAAAATGTCGATTCTCTTGCTCCTTGGATGCTGCCTGACCTGCCATGCTTTTCCAACATCACAATCTTGACTCAGTACCTTATCAGCACCAATAGCATATCCATACTAAGTCCTTCTAGTGACTGAATATGACTCTGTTACCATGGCCTATGCAGCATCTCCTGTCCCTTAGTTAAGACTGATGTAATGTCACAGGATTTGGAATCCAGAACCTTAGGTTAATACTCTGGGAAAATGGTTTCAGACCCCACCATGGCAGAGAATGAAATTAGAATTCAATAAAAATGAATGGAATTAAGAACTAGCCTGATAGTGACCATGCAATTACTATTACCTGTCATAAAAATCCATCTGATTCCCCTTTAATGAAGAAAATCCACCATTTTTACCCAGTCTGGCACACATGTGACCCCAGATCCATAGCAATGTGGTTGACTCTCAACTACCCTGTGCGCAATTAGGAATGGGCAATAAATGCTGGCCTGGCCAGTGCCAGCCACATACCTGAATGGGTAAAAGAAAGTGTTCATTTAACACCTCAGCCCTGTCCCTTGTAAATTCCCCTTTTGCAACCAAATCCACCCGTTTATTGTTATGCGACTATAGAATACATTGGGACTTTCCATTTTGTCTGTTGACATTTATTTTTTTATATCTCTCTTTGTTATTCTTACTCACTTTTGAACCTCCCTTGTGAACCTAGATTGTATTTTTTTTACCTGACACGTCATAAGCACACTCTTTCTTCTTTATTTTGGTCTCAATCTCCTTTCACATCACAGGAAAAGATAAATAATTAAAAGTCTCATCTAACTCCTGATTAAGTATTAAACTTAGGCTACAATTTACCACACATATCCACAGTCAACCCTTATAATTCTGGGACCACTGGCAACCAATATCATCTCCATCCCCATCCCTCCCAAAATCAGAACCCCAACCAAAACAATTCAATCACTCTTCCCATGCCTCCCCACTCCCGACTGAACAACCCAAAGCCAATGCTATATCAAATCTGCTCTTTCCCCAAGGATCTTACACACACCCCCACCCCCCCATGACCCTGCCTGAACGTCTGTTGCTGCAATAACAGCTTCGCACTCCATCACTGGCCTGAACACCATTCCCCTCCTCTCCCAGCAGCCAGTCCCTTTGCCTAAATCCCCATTAGCTGAAACTCACCATCCCAACAGCCTCACATCCCTGCTACCAGCCATCATAAATTCTCAGGTTCAGATTACCTCCCCACTTTTCCTGAAACACAGCCCAACAACATTCCCCCCTCCACCCCACAAAGGATCCGACATTCTTTCCCATGCCCCACCCCCACCCCAACAGTCACTAGACTGCTTGATCTAATACCCAATTGGTAGTATGGAACTCCTTCTGCTGATGGAAGACACATTTTATCAAAGCTTTACATAGATTCATAGAGTCATAGAGATGTACAGCATGGAAACAGACCCTTCGGTCCAACCCATCCATGCCGACCAGATATCCCAACCCAATCTAATCCCATCTGCCAGCACCCAGCCCATATTCCTCCAAACTCTTCCTATTCATATATCAGGACAATTTGAGAGAAATATTAAAGTAACAGATTGCTAATTGATTGGCAAGTCCAACTCTGAAGCGATGGGCCAGTGGACGGTGCTGCATTGGGGCCAGTGGGTAGTTTCACTGGGGCACAGGAGTTTGGGCCAGGTGGCAGAAGGAGTGAGGGAGTGCCAGTGGGGCAGTGGACTGGGGGTGGGCAGGTGATGGTGCTGGCTGAACAGGGGTTATGAAAGTTCAGGCTGGCCGGTAGCTGGGGGTGTTGGAGGAGGTGGGCAGAGATGCTGAGAAGATACCTCCCCCCTACCCCCATCCATACTAGGAGGCACAGTTTCAAAATAAGATGTCTCCAATTTAAAACAGAGACAGGGATGAATTTATTTTCTCAAGAGTGTTATTAATATTTAGAATTCTCTGGCCCAGTGAACAAGAGTGAAGGCTGTGTATTGAAGATACTCAAGGCTGGGTTGAACAGACTTTTGATTGACAAGGCAGTCAGATGTTTTGAGACATCGGTGGGAAAGTGCAGTCAAGGTCAACCAGATCAACTGTGAATTTATTGGTTTGCAGAACAGGCTTAAGCCACTGAATGGCTTATCCCTTCTTCTCTTTCCTATTGCTAAGCTTTTAAATGAAAAATGTCAACTTATATATGTCAGAAGTAGTGGTGAAGTATCCAAGGGGTCTTACTGTACATGATATTCAAAATGTCCAATCAATGTAAAACAATAAAAGATCAGTCGATATTTTAGCAGTTCAATGGTGGCACGGTGGCTCAGTGGTTAGCACTGCTGCCTCACAGTGCCAGGGACCCAGGTTCAATTCCAGCCTTTGGTAACTGTGTGGAGTTTGCATATTCTCCCCATGTCTGCATGTGTTTCCTCCCACAGTCCAAAGATGTGCAGATTAGGTGAATTGGCCATTCTAAATTGCCCATAGTGTTAGGTGTTTGAGTCAGAGGGAAATGGGTCTGGGTGGGTTACTCTTCAGAGGGTCGGTATGGACTTGTTGGGCCAAAGGGCCTGTTTCCACACTTAGGGAATCTAATCTAATCTTTTAGAAAATAATCATTGAAGTGGATAGTGTCCTTGTCAGACTGCTCTTTCAATAATACATGAAATGACAAAGAGAAACATCAAAGCATTGGCGGTTAATCACCAGTGTTATGGTTGTGAGATATAAGAAATTATGAGTTAAACCTGTACCAGGAATTTCATTGGATCTGTTCTGACTGGAAATGTAACTGTATCATAAAGATAGTGGAAATTTATTTTACCAAACCTCCAGTGACATTCCAGTGGCAAAGCAGAAGCAGGCTTTGGGTGAAAGTCCTGGCAATATGTAAAACAAAGGGGTGGGAGGTATCTAGATACCTCTGGATGGATAATTGACCAGATAGTTTTTCCCATCATTGATACATGCAAACATGTAAAATATGAGCAGAATAGACCATTTGGTCCCCTAACCCTGCTCCTCATTCAAGAAGAGCATAGCAAATTTCTTGTGTTTAAATTCCATATTCCTATTTGTCCCCAATATCCCTAGATTCTTATTAAGCAAGGCAATTGATGTAACCTTGTCTTAAAAAATCTAATGACCCCCAATCTCCATTGTCTTCTGAAGTGGAATGTTTCACTGGCTTCTGAGGAGAGGTTGAGTAGTTTGGGCCTGTACTCATTGGTCTGAAGAAGAATGAGAGGCAACTTTATTGAAACAGTCATGAGTTTTAGGCGACTTTGAGAGGGTTATTTCCCCTTATGGTAAAAACAATGACTGCAGATGCTGAAAACCAAATACTGGATTAGTGGTGCTGGAAGAGCACAGCAGTTCAGGCAGAATCCAACGAGCAGCGAAATCGACGTTTCGGGAAAAAGCCCTTCAATCAGGAGCTTTTGCCCGAAACGTCGATTTCGCTGCTCGTTGGATGCTGCCTGAACTGCTGTGCTCTTCCAGCACTACTATTTCCCCTTATGGGAGAGTTTACCCACTCAGAATGATCAGAATTTCTTCTGAGACGGTAGTCATTTTGTGATCTTATTTAATGCAGAGAGCTGTAGAGGATGGATGATTAAGTATAATCAAGGCTGAAACAGATTTTTAATCAAATGAAGGTATCAAGGTTTATGGGAAAAAGTCAGGGAAGTGGAGCTGAAAAATAAAATCTCCTAATATCCGTTCTTAGATTACAACCCTAATTTTAAAACAATATCCCCTAGTTCTGGGCTCATCCACAAGAGAAAGCATCATTTCCACATCCACCTGTTAAGTCTATTCAGAATCTTATACACTTCAATCAGTCACCAATTATTCTCCAGTGGAAACAAGCCCAGCCTGTCCAACCTATCCTGAAGACAATCCACTCAAACAAGGTATCAATCTAGTAAACATCCTCTGAACTGCCTTCAATACGTCCCTTCTTAAATAAGGAAACCAAAACTGCATACATTATTCAAGATATGGTCTCACAAATACCCAGTATAACTGAGGCATAAAATCCTTACTTTTACGTTTCTCATAATAAAGAATTGCATGCCATTATTCCCCTTGATTATGTGCTGTCCTTTTACTTTTTTTACAATTAATGCACCAAAACACTTAAAACCCTGTGTACCTCAGAATTCTGTGTTGCTTTGCATTTAAGTGACATTCTGCCTTTTTTTTTCTTGCTGCCAAAGTGAACAACTTCACATGTTGCCACATTAGACTCCTGCCAGATACTTCCTTACTCATTCCATCTATTTATATCTGTTTACAATTTCCTTATGTCTTCTTCACAACATACTTTGTTACCTGTCGTATGTGAAAAGCAAGAACAGGTGGAGGAGAAAGTGGATAATTTTAGTTCAGAGAGATTAATTGAATTGCAACAGAAAGATGAAAAACTAAATCAGTTGTATCAGAAAGCACTCACAGAAAAGAATCTCAATGCATCCCAGAATGTTACTGTCTTAAAAATGAAGTCTTCATGAGGAAATGGAGACCACCACATATTCAGGCAGATGAAAAACAGCCAGAAGTTCATCAACTCAGATTACCAGTGTGTAGGTGGTGTTGTGGGTAGCACATGAATTATCAGGAGGAGGTCATTTGGCAGTGAAGAAGACTCAAGCCAAAATATAAAATTATTTTTATTGGCCTGGACTGCATAGAGCTCTGGTTGTACTGATCTGTTAAGTTTTCCAATAGAGTTAAGTTATTTCAATTCTTTCTTTTGTTGTATTTAACTATAGAGTCATAGAGACGTGCAGCATGGAAACAGACCCCTCGGTCCAACCCGTCCATGCCGACCAGATACCCCAACCCAATCTAATCCCACCTGCCAGCACCCGGCCCATATACCTCCAAACCCTTCCTATTCATATACCCATCCAAGTGCCTTATAAATGTTGCAATTGTATCAGCCACCACCACTTCCTCTGGCAGCTCATTCCACCCTCTGTGTGAAAAAGTTGCCCGTAGGTCTCTTTTATATCTTTCCCCTCTCACCCTAAACCTATGCCCTCTAGTTCTGGACTCCCTGACCCCAGGAAAAAGACTTTGTCTATTTACCCTATCCACGCCCCTCATAATTTTGTAAACCTCTATAAGGTCACCCCTCAGCCTCCAACGCTTCAGGGAAAACAACTCCAGCCTGTTCAGCCTCTCCCTATAGCTGAAATCCTCTAACCCTGGCAACGCCCTTGTAAATCTTTTCTGAACCTTTTCAAGTTTCACAACATCTTTCCGATAGGGAGGAGACCAGAATTGCATGCAATATTCCAACAGTGGCCTAACTAATGTCCTATATAGCTGCAACACGACTCCCAACTCCTGTACTCAATACTCTGACCATTAAAAGAAAGCATATCAAATGCCTTCTTCACTATCCTATCTACCTGCGACTCCACTTTCAAGGAGTTATGAACTTGCACTCCCCAGGACCTTACCAAGTGTGCTTTGCTTCAATCCTGGAGTTTGACCAATCAAACTACATCCAGAACACAATACCTTCTACCTGCCTTCTAAATTAAGAAAAAAATTGGGGTCTAAGCTGTCATCTTAAATACTTTGAGGGGTTTTGATCTATTCCATAACAACCCCATTAATTATTGATTCAAATTGTAGAAATTTGAGACTCCAGCACAGACTGCTATGGGTCTCCCCTCAACCCATCCTACCAATCTGACAAAGCCACATTTATGTATACTGTTTTCTGCTAGCCAACTTTCTATTCATGCTAATAGTTACCCCACACACTGTGAACTTTTACTTTCTGCAACAGACTTCAATTTGGAATCTTATCAAACAATTTCTGGAAATCCCTGGTATAGTATATCCACATGCTCTGTTTTATTCACAGCACATTACTCCTTTAAATAAACCAATAAATTAATTAAACATGATTTTCCTTTGATGAAATCATTTTGATGTTGATAGTTCCCAATTATCTTGAGTTTTTCTAAGCTGACATCTAATATCTCCTGAACAAACAACTTTAAAACTTCCTCATTCAGATGTCAAACTAACTGGCCTAGAGCTTTCCACTTTCCTATCCAATGGAACCTTTGATGAATCGAAGGAATTTAAAAAAAATTAACACCAACACATCTAAGATCTCATTATAACCTTTTTTTTAAGACCCTGTAATTAGTCCATGTAGCCTAGAGACCTGTCAGCTCACAGCTCCATCACTTTGCTTAGAACCACTTCCCTCATGATTGTAATTTTGCTAATCTCTTTCCTTTCCATTTCCTGATTCACAGCTGCTACTGGTCCACATCCCTCTAAACCTTTCCTATCCATGTACCTGTATAAATATCTTCTAATTGTTATAATTCTACTTGACTCTACCATTTCCTCTGGCAGCACATTCCATATGTGCACTACCCTCTGTGTGAAAATGTTACCCCTCATGTCCCTTTTAAATCTTTTCCCTCTCACATTAAACCTATGCCTTCTAGTTTTAGACTCCCCTACCCTTTTTGAAAAGATCTTGGCGATTTATCTTATCTATGCCTCTCATGATTTTACAGACCTCTATAATGTCACCCCACAGCTTCCAATGCTCCAGGGAGACAAGTCTCAGCCTATCCAGCCTCTCTTTATAACTCAAACTTCCCAGTCTTGGTAAAATCCTTGTAAATCTTTTATGTACCCCCTTCCCAGTTTAGTAACATTCTTCCTATTGCAGGGTGACCAGAATTGTACATAGTACTTCAAATGTGGGCTTACCAATGTATTGTACAGCTGTAGCATGATGTCCTAACTCCTATACTCAATGCTCTGACCGACAAAATGCCTTCTTCACCACCCTGTTTACTTGTGACATAACCTTCAAGGAGCTGTGTACCTGAACCCTTTGGTCTCTCTGTTTGACAATACACAGTTAATTGTAGGGCCCTAGGGAATAAGTCCTGCCCTGTTTCTCTTGCCAAACGGCAACACTCTCTACTTATCTGAATTAAACTCCACCATTTCTTGGCTGCCTGGCCCAGTTGATCAAGATGAACTCTTAGAAAACCTTATTTATTGTACACTATGCCCCCAATTTTGGTGTCATCAACAAGCTTACAAACTGTACCTCCTATATTCTCATCATTCTCATAAATGATGAACAACAGCAGACCCAACACCAGTTTTTGCACACACGGTTGGTCACAGGCCACCAGTCTGAACAACATACCTTTATCTCCTACAGTCAAGCCAATTTTAAGTCCAAATGACTAGCTCTTGCTGGATCCCATGTGATTTAACCTTACTAGCCAGTCCACCAAGCAGAACATTGTCAAAGGCCTTGCTAAAGCCCATGTATACAACATTTTCATCTCTTCAAAAAAAACTCAATCAAATTTGACAGACATGATTTCCCATACGTAAAACTGCGTTGTTAGTCTTGGTCTTTCCAAATGCATGTAGATCACGTCTTTCAGAATCCCCTCCAACTATTTAACCACCACTGATGTTAGGCTCACCGGTCTGTAGTTCCCTGGCTTTTCCTTGCAGCCTTGCTTAAAAATGGTACAATGTTTGCCACCCCAACAGTTTTCTGGCACCTCACTTCTATTGCTCATTATTGACTCCCTATTTTCATTCCCTCGAAGATAAGTACTAACTTTTCTCTATTTTCCTTTTAAGTGCCTATACAAATTGTTGGTTTTTTTTCCTCACCTAGGTAGCGTCTTCTCTTACTTTAAATTCTTGGCCACAGTCATCTATCCTTCTTTATATGCTAACCAATCATCTAGTCTGCCACTTGTCTTTGTATAGTGTTTCCTTAACTTCTTTAGTTAACCTTGGATGGCAGGTCTTATGACTTTTCTTTGTGGTAGGAATCTCCTTATTCTGAGTATTCTGAAATAGCCTCTTAAATGTTTGCCACTTTATCTCTATTGAATTTTCAAAAAACACCAAGCTAGTATATTAGGTCACTTCAGCTAGTTTAGCTTTCATGCCCACATTATTGCCCTTTTGCAGATTTAAAATATTTCCTTTGCCCCCCCCCAGGCTTCTTTCTTTCAAACTGGATGTGAAATTCAATCATATTATGTTCGTTGCTACCTAGGGGCACCATAACTCAGATCATCAATTAATCCTGTGACAATAACGAGTCTATAATAACTTGCTCTCTGGTCAGTTCCAAAACATACTGCTCTAAGAAGCTCTCTCAAAAGCATTCTGAATTCTTTTTCAAGGTTAGTATTGCCAATTTGAATTTTATATCTAGATTAAAGCCATCCATAATTATTACCAGCTCTGCATCACAATCACCGAATATTTCTTACATACTTTGTCCTACATTGCACTGTTAGAGGGCCCATAGATCGCTCCCACTAGTGTCTTATTGGCCCTCCTATTTCTAATCCCCACCCAAACCAATTCTACATCTTGAGTTCTTGTATCAAGGTCATCTCTAACAATTGTACCAATGCCATCCTAGATTACCAATGCTATCACTTCATGTTTACCTAGCTTCCTATTTTTCTTGACTGTTACATATCCCTCGCTATTCAAGACCCTCTCTGTAATGGCTATCATATGTATTTACTTCAATATGCGTTATTGATTTATTGTGTTATGACTGCTAAGCACATTGAGATAGAGCCTTCAGTTTTTTTGTTGCCTTTGTAACATTGTCTTGATTGAACTTGAATAATTTATTGTCACTTGCATTTTATAGTGTACAATACAGTAAAGTACAGTGAAAAACTTCAACTGTCACCATAGTCTGGTGCCATTTAAAATGGTTTAGGAATAAACAGAGTAAAAGATGTAACTGAAAGAGAGTCCATCTGCGTTCCATCACCTCCACCATGAGGCCTGAGTTGGCTCCCAATACCCATGCACTGCCACCCCTCCTCCACCATCTCACTGCCCTCTGCTCCAGACCCACTGCTCTTTAGATGCTGTGGAGGGGAGGAGACTGTCACTCATCTCCTTCTGAAATGTGCCTACACAAAGGAAGTCTGAGAAGAATGCAGTGGTGTTTTTCGAGCAGCTCTGTGACGCGGGACTCCATGCTGTACGGTCTGTCCCCCGGGACGCACACCGAGACGAACATCAACTGTGCCTGAAGGATCATCAACTCGGTCAAAGACGCTCTTTGGTTTATCCGAAACCTATTGATCTTCCAGCTGAAGGAGCTGACCCCGACTGAGTGTTGCAGACTGGCACATTCCAAGGTCCAGGACTACATGTTGAGGGACACGTTGAAGCTTGGTGCAGCAGCCGCCAAGGCGCAGTGGGGAAAGACCACCTTGTAACGTCTGCCTGCCAAAGAAGAACAGGGGGCCCACTCAGTAAGTGGGCTCTGCTGAAGCCTCAGCTAAGTATATGGATGGTAAACGTACAGACCTGTATATAAAATGATTAATTCCGATCCCTGTATATAAAGAAATGGAATGTATACGTATAGCACCACCAATTTTACAGATCACCAAAATATTTTATGAATAAAGTATATTTTTGAAATTAAAAAAATCTGCACCACTGGGCCCACCTCACTGATGCCACCATCAAGTCCCAGACTGAATGCACACTTGCCCCCCAACCAGGAGTCCCCAGCTCCACTGCTGCCTTGATAATGCCAAGAGTCCCAGCTCCAAGCATACCATACTGCTGCTGCTGCCTCACCACTAACAGCTCTCCCTGCTGAGTCTAGTGCAACCAGGAATCCCTGGCTCTGCTGTCAGGACAGGCTGCCACTGTCATCATGCCAAACCTCCCGCTCTGGCTGCCCTCCTCCGAAATGTCATTTTTGCCAGCACTGCCATCTTGAAGAGTCCATTGCTGCTGCCTCCGATTGCTGAGGGAACTTTGTTGCTGCCAGTCCCAAATGCCAGGAGGATGTCCTTGCTGCCATTGCCACTAATCACCAGGAGGTCCCCCACCCGCTGCCACCACTCCATGCAGGGCACGCTCTCACTGCTGCATTGATGCCACCGACTAATCTGCCAAAGAAAAGAGAAAGCAAAGAAAAAGTGCAAATGTAAAAAGAAACAAAAAGAAAATTGATGAGCCCCAGTCAAGAGCCCACACGTAGCCATGTCACCCCAAGTGTTGGTGCATTCCTAGGTTTGTTCTCTCTGAATCTTCCTGCCAATCTCAAACCTTCACTTTCCAGTTTATTGTTTTCCTCTCTTACTTTATTGTTTGATAAACCATATTTTTCTGCATTTGAGCCCTCTATTTAGTTTTAAAACCCTCACTACTTCCCAAGTTATGCAGTTTGCAATAACACTTGTCACAGCATAGATTCCCAATAGTCCAGTCCCCATTTTCCCTAGCGATGCCAGTGACCTATGAAGCAGAACTTATTTCTCCCACAACAGTATTTGAGCCAAGTGTTCACCCTTCTGATTTAATGTACCCTACGCTAATTTGCACGCACCTCAAATTATTCAAAGATTACAACTTTTGAAATTCTGCCTGTCATTTGAATGTCCAGCTCCTCCTACTCACAATGTCGAACCTGTTTCCCAGTTCAACCTGTAATTGTCATTTACATAGACCCTAAGCATTGGATCCTCCCACTGCAAGTTCCTTTCCAACTCTAAACAGATGTCCTGAGTCCTGGCACTGGACAGGGAACACAGTTGTCTAGATTCTCTCACTTTGCTGAAGAGAACGGTGTCAATCTCCTTCACTACACTACTATCTACTGCCACATTCATTGATGCTCCCCCACTTGAACGGTTTCATGTTCCTTGATGCCAAGGTCACTTTCCATATTCATTCATCAACCCTTGCTCTTATCCAAACAGAAAGAAATTCACACCTAATAGAGAATTGCAGAGGCTTGGACTCCTGACCTCTGGATCACCTTACTAGCCTCACACTCTTTCATACCTTACAGTCTCTGACCACTGACTAAATCAGAATCTCCTTTATCTTAAATGCTATGACTGCCTTCTGGCATAACTCGTAGCCAAGACATAATCTTCCATTCCATTTGCTTCATCTCAGGCTTTCAAAACATATTCCCTCTTCTCTCGTGAACTTGTCCAATTTCCTTTTGAAAGCATAGAAGTTATTTGCCTCAACCACTTCTTGTAGCAAATTCTACATTCTAGCTTTGCATAAGGAAATTCCTCTCATTTTTGTTTGTAAAATCCATTGTGAATTTCTGGCCAAGTTTGGATTCTGTCACAAGTGGAAACAATGAGCAGGATTTGTCATGAGCTTCAGGATCCTGAAATTCAAATCAAATCGTGATGCACAGTCTCCACACCAATGGCAAGATCAGCTTGGTGATATTGCTGAAATACATTAAATTGAAGGGGAGAGGAGTAAGCCCCCCCAATTGAAGGGAATCCCCTGCTGATAGCTCACTGGTGTTGCTGCAGCAGCCAAACCTACCCTCTGTCCATTCCAGTGGGCTCCAGTGATTCCTTAGACTGATAGAGGGACTGTTCCTCTCTAGAGCTGGTGGTTTCCACAGGAGGAGGGGAGGGAGTTTTTGAGCATTAATAAAATTCTCTCTAAATCACCCCCAACTTGGGCTTTAATTATTTAAATTGGTGTCTGCCTTCATGTTCTTGCCCCACCGAACTCATCTCGTCCTACCTCAACTCCATCTTCTCCCCCTTGGTTCAAGCACTTCCGCAATACCAACCATGCCCTCTATCTCTTCAGCAACTTCCAGTTCCTGGGCTGCCAGCGCTATACCTTCACTATGTGTGTCCTTATACACATCCATACCCAACAAGGATGCCCTCCGCTTCTTCCTCTCCAACTGACCCATCTCGTACCACCCCCCCCTCCCCCCACCAATACTCTCACGTGCCTCGCCAAACTGATCCTCAACCTCAATGACTTTTTCTTTAATTCCTCCCATTTCCTCCAAATCAAGGGGATGGCCATGGGCACCTCAGGGCCCTAGCTACACCTACCTCTTTGTTGGCTATGTCGAACAGTCCGTCTTCAGTACCTACACCAGCACTGTGCCCCAACCCTTCAGTTGTTCCATCGATGGCTGCATCAGTGCAGCGTCCTGCACCCAGGCCGAACTGGAGTAGTTCATCAACTTTGCCCACAACTTCCACCCTGTCCTCAAATTCACTTGGTCCATCTTGGACACCTCTCTCCTTTTTCTTAACCCCTCTATTTTAATCTCCGGCGACAGTCTTCAGACAGACGTTTAATACAAACCTACTGACTCCCAAAACTACCTGGGTTATACCATCTCCTACCCAGTATCCTGCAAGAACTTCAACCCATTTTCCCAATTTCCTCTGCCTCTGCAGCATCTGCTCAGACAAGGAGCTGTTCCACTCACGAGCATTCCAGATGTCTACCTAATTTGAACAGCGTGCTTTTCCTCCCTCCATCGTCCAGACAGCCATCCACCGCACGTCCTCCATTCCACTGCTCTAAACCACACCCCTGATGACAATAAAGACAGAGTCCCCTGGTCCTCACCTGCTACCTCCACATCCAACACATCATCCATAAGCATTTCTGCCAATTCCAACTAGACCCACCACCAAGAACATCTTCCCCTCCCCACCCTCTCTGCCTTCTGCAAGGCTCATTCCCTTCACCAATATTTGGTTTGTGCCACTCTCCCCACCAACCACTGACCCCCGCGAACCCCCAGGCACCTTCCCCAACAACCAGAAAAGATGCAAAACCTGCCAGTACACCACCCCCCTCACCTCCATCAGGGCCCCAAACAATTCTTCCAGTGAGACAGAGGTTCACCTGCTTCTCCTCCAACCTAGTTTACTGCATCGGGTGCTCCCGAAGTGGTCTTCTCTACATCGGGGAGACCAAACATAAACTCAAGGAATGGTTCGCCGAGCATTGCAGCCAGATCTGTCATGTTGTTTTGCTGATTTGTGATGCAGTTTTTAATTATTTGTTCAGCTGTATTTGGTCTCCAGATCAATTGGATTTTTAACTTCCAAGGCATTGTTGATGTTTCTATTTTTCTTACCAAGCACATCAACTCACCAATGTTAACATTCACTTTTTATTACCTGGCTTCCCAGTCTCCAGGTTTTCTAATATCCTCTTGCACTATGTTGCATTCTTTCTCTGTTTTAGTTATTCTCATCCTGCCTTGGTATCTGAAAAGGATAGTAGATGACTGAAGTTCATTACGTTATCGTGTATGTGTAGTTTATGATGCATGTAACAGCTTAATAAAGAAAAGCAGACGCTGAAAATCTGAAATGCAAACAGAAAATACCAGAGCTCCTCAACTGGTCAGGTAGTATCCATTGAGAAGACCCAAGGTCACTGAGGTGTCAGGTGTAAGCATCACCTCAGAATGGAAAAGTATGACAGCCTTTAAGAAAGAGCAAGCAGAAGGATCTTGGGTTGACAGAAGGAACCTGTAGCACACTGTCAGAACTGTTGTGCTTGAACACTCCTAGATTCTGGTAATCAAAACAGTGATTAGTGTCGCTTCATGCTACCATCTGGTGGTGATGAGGTAAATCTCTTTTCATCATCATTCTTCAGCAAGAAGCAGATTAGTACAGTAGTGCCTCGACTTACGAACTTAATCCATTCCAGGACCCGGTTCGCGAACCCAAAAGTTTGCGAACTGAATCAATTTTTCCCATTGTTCGGATAGCGTAAGAAAGCTTGGATGGCTGTTCACAGCGCACGCGCCAAAGCCGAACTGAATGAAATCACGCGGGGCCCGAGAGCTTTTGCGTTCAACAAGCGCGTAGCAAAGCAGAACAATGAAACCACGTGGTCGCACAAGGGCTTTTTGCATTCGTGCCTTCGCTCATACCTTAAATTTTGTATGTACGTTGAAGCAAAATTTTACGTACAATCCAGTTCGTAAACCAATATGTTCATGAATGGGGTCATTCGTATGTTGAGGCGCTACTGTATAAGGTTCTTCCAGTGCTTAGAGTCATAGAGATGTTCAGCATGGAAACAGATCCTTTGGTCCAAATTGTCCATGCCAACCAGATAGCCTAAATTAATCTAGTCCCATTTGCTAGCACTTGGCCCATATCCCTCTAAACCCTTCCTATTCAGATACCCATCTAGATGCCTTCTAAATGCTGCAATTGTACCAGCCTCCACCACTTCCTCTGGCAGCTTATTCCATATACGCACCACCAACATGCTCCAATAGAAACCCATTTGGAGTGGAGGTTCCTATTATTCTTCTGTTGGAAATAATTTATTAAATAATCTGGTCTGTGCTGAGCCACATCAGAATCCAATTTAAGATCGTCAGCTAGGTCGGCAAAGTAATGCATTCACATACACCAGAAGCTACATGTGTAAATACTGTCTACTGTTTTCTGTTGGCAAATGGACTTTGAATTTAAGAACACAGGATTGTGAAGACATCCAAACTCTGCTGTATTCTCATGGAAATATTCTAACCAACCAGCATTTACCTGCCTGGGCTGTGAATTAAGATTGACCGTTTCCTATGCTTGCCACATCTCTATGCCAATGGCAGCCCAACCAATCAGCACCTTCTTCTCATTCTATATAAAACGGTATCTCATTTTGAAATCTGTTTCTTGTGTTCTACTTCTGATGAGTGCAAGACAAAAACTCTCCTTTAGGCAAAGTTTAAATTGAGAGTTCCCTTGTTGTGGGGAAGACCACATCTTGTGTTTCAACATCCTACAGCATACTGAGTTCTAGTCAGGGGTAAATGTACAGTAATATGGTGGTGGAATGCTTTTGGGTGGTATACTTTTCGGGAGGGTCAGTGTGGACTTTTTGGGCCGAACAGCCTGTTTCTACACTGTAGGGATTCTATGGAAATAGGCTATTAAAAATTTCATTCAAAAGAAAGCAGCCAGACCACTAATGTTGGTGGGAGGGGTTGGGTGCATGGGAATGGAATTTGGACAGACTGCTGCAGCTGAGGAATTGAAGAAAGTAGTACAGTACAGCCACAAGAACAGGCCGTTTGGCCCACCGAGTCTGTGCTGGCACATGGCTCCTTTCTAGTCTGTGTGGAATTTGCACATTCTCCCCATTCTGTGTGGGTTTCCTCTGAGTGCTCTGATTCTCTCCCACAATCCAAAGATGTGCAGGTCAGGTGAATTGGCCATTCTAAATTGCCCATTTCCACATTGTAGGTAATCTAATCTAAAGATCTTTAGCCTCTATGTGGTCCATATCCCTCTACTCCCTGACTTCATGTAACTCTCCTGATGCCATTTAAATCTGCTTCTACCAGCTTGTCTGGCAGCTCCTCCAGGCATTTACCACCCTGTATAAAAAACATTCTTTTCCCATCTCCTTTAAACTTTTCCCCTCTCAAGTCCCCTAATAATTACATTTCTACCCTGGGGAAATGAATCTGACTGTCCATGCCTCAAATCTAGAGATGATAAACAATAGTGCTCCCAGCACTGATCCCTGCAGTACATCCAGTCAAAAAAATATGCTTCCACTGCTACTCTCCATCTTCCATAGCCAAACCAATTCTGTATCCATCTTATCAGCTTACTGTGGATCCCATATGACTTCACCTTCTGTATCAGCCTGACATGAGGGACCTTGTCAATGCCCGTGTGGACAACGTCCACTGCTCTGCCCTCAAAAATCTTTGTCACTTCCTTAAAAAACTCAACCATGTTTGTGAGCTACAGCCACCCCTACACAAACCCATGCTTCCTATCACAAATAAGTACACATGTTCTTCTCCGCTGTGAACACTGATGCAAAATATTCACTAAGGACCTCAACCATGTCACCCAGCTCCAAGCAGAAATTTTCTTTGTCCTCCATGTGAACCTACCCTTGTTATATTCTTGCTCCTTATACAAGATGGTTGGGATTTTTCTTAAACCTGTTTGCCAAAAGACATTTTGTGGCCCTTTTTAGCCCTCCTAATTCCATGCTTGAGTTCTTTCGTGCTATCTTTGTATTCTTCAAAGGTTCTAGCTATCCTCAGTTTCCTTTTTGCCTAACATCTTACTTTCTTTTGTCATCCAAGTTTCCAAATCCTTACCTTTCATTTTTACAGGACTATGCTGGTCCTGAACTCTGATCAACTGACCTTTAAAAGATTCCCACATGAAATTTGTGAAATTACCCTCAAACAGCCGACTCCAATCTACATTCTCCAATTCCTGCCTAATACTGTCATAATTTGCCTTATGGTCACTGTTCCTAAAATGCTTCCCCACTGAAACTTTGATCACCTGGATAGGCTCATTCTCCATTACCAGGTCTAGTACAGCTCTTTCCTTGGTTGGACTAGAAGTTAGAACATAGAACATTACAGCACAGTTCATGCCCTTCGGCCCTTGATGTTGTGCCGACCTGTGGAAACAATATGAAGCCCACCTAATCGACACTATTCCATTCTTGTCCATATGCTTATGCAATGACCATTTAAATGCCCCTAAAACTGGCAAGTCTACTACTGTTGCAGGCAGTAAAGAAACTACCTCTGACATCTGTCCTATATCTATCATCCTTCAATTTATAGCTATGTCCCCTCATGCTAGCCATCACCATCCAAGGAAAAAGGCTCTCACTGTCCAACCTATCTGACCCTGTGATTATCTTATGTCTCAATTAAGTTCACTTCTCAACCTTATTATCTCTAATGAAAACAGTCTCAGTTCCCTCAGCCTTTCCTCGTAAGACCTTCCCTCCATACCAGAGTCTAGATTGGAGTGGTGCTGGAAAAGCACAGCAGGTCAGGCAGCATCCGAGAAGTAGGAAAATCAACGTTTCTGGCAAAAGCCCTTCACAAAAAGCCCTGCCCGAAAAGTCGATTTTCCTGCTCCTCGGATGCTGCCTTACCTTCTGTGCTTTTCCAGCTCCACTCTAATCTAGACTCTAGTTTCCAGCAGCTGCAGTCTTTGTTTTTACCTTCCATCCATACCAGGCAACATCCTAGTAAATCTCCTCTGAACCCTTTCCAAAGCTTCCACATCTTTCCTATAATGTGGTGAACAGAACTGTACGCAATACTCCAAATGTGGCCGCACCAGAGTTTTGCAAAGCTGCAGCATGATCTCATAGCTCCGAAACTCAATCCCTCTATCAATTAAAGCTAACACACCGGATGCCTTCTTTACAACCCTATCAACCTGGGTGGCAACTTTCAAGGATGTATGTACCTGGACACCGAGATCTCTCTGCTCATCGACACAACCAAGAATCTTACCATTAGCCCAGTATTCTTTATTCCTGTTACTCCTTCCAAAGTGAATCACCTCACACTTTCTGCATTAAATCCATTGCAACCTCTCAGCCCAGCTCTGCAGCTTATCTATGTCTCTCTAATCTGTAGCATCCTTCATCACTATTTATATATATTGTTTTAAAAAACCTTTCTGGATATGCCTAACAAATTCCACCTCATCCAAGCCCCTGGCACTAAAGGGAATCCCACTTTATAAAGGGGAAGTTAAAATCTCCCACTAAAACAACCCCGTTGTTTTCTATACAATCTGCTTCCCTATTTCTTATTGGCTGTTGGGAGGCCTATCGTGTAATCCCATCATAGAGATTGCATGCTTCCTGTTCCTGAGCTCTACCTCTAAGGTAGAAGTGGTGCACCCTCCAAGTGCCCTCCCTCAGTAGAGCTGTGATATTCTTCCTTATTTATAACACAACTCCCTCATCTTTTTTACATGCCTGAAACATCTAAATCCCAGAATGTTAGGCTGCCAGTCTTGTTCCTCTCACAATCAAGTCTCTGCAGTAGCTACAACATCATAGTTATATGAACTAATCTAAACTCCAAGTTCATCTGCCTTATCTTTTGTACTCCTTGCATTAAAATAAGTACAAAGACTGCCAGTCC
Organism: Chiloscyllium punctatum; assembly: GCF_047496795.1. Classification (NCBI taxonomy): domain Eukaryota; kingdom Metazoa; phylum Chordata; class Chondrichthyes; order Orectolobiformes; family Hemiscylliidae; genus Chiloscyllium; species Chiloscyllium punctatum. Next base: position 83,497,395 of record NC_092746.1, on the reverse strand, counting down.
TGCTGTATTCATTAACTTCTTTTTTATTTCAAAAATATACTTTATTCATAAAATTATTTGGATCTCTATACAATTGTTCATACCATTCTTGTGCACACATTACATTGCTTTACATCCAGACATCGAAATTTATTTTTCATGTATATTAGTCTGTACATTTACTATCTTCTGCTGAGGCGTCAGCGGAGCCCAAATGACTGGGTGGGCCCCGTCTGTTCTTCCTCTTAACCCTACTGGCAACCCCTCCTTGGCTGCTCACTTGCTGATGTACTGCTCCTGTTCACACTCTATCACACTAGTGTAAACCCTCTCGAATGGCACCAGCAAACCTCCCTGCCAGGATATTGGTGCCCCTCCAGTTTAAGTGCAACCGGCTTTCCTGTACAGGTTCCTCCTGCTCTGGAAGACATATCTGAAGGATGTCCTCCTACACCAGCCCTTCAGCCACATAATTAACTGTATTAGCTTCCTATTCCTAGCCTCACTAGTACATGGCACAGGGAGTAATCCTAAAATTACAACCCTAGGGGTCCTGCTTTTCAACTAATTACCTAGCCTCCTGAACTCTCATTGCTGGACCTTATCACTCCTCCTGCTATGTTGCTCGTACTAATGTGTACCACGACTTCTGGCTGCTCACCCTCCTTTTTGAGGATGTCCCAGCACCCGCTCAGAGACATCCTTGACCCTGGCATCAGGGAGGCAGCACACCATCGTGGAATCTCTTTTGCAGCCACAGAAATACCTGTCTGTGAACTGAACTATAGCTTTCCATATTACCACTGCTGTACTCCATTTTGACCCTCCCTGCTCTGTCGCTACCCCATCAACATTGTCTGCTACTATGAAAAGTGTCTGTCGCTACCCCCTCATAGGCAATCCCCCCACAGTGTCCAAAGCAGTATATTTGTTAGAAAGGGGGATAGCCACAGAGACTCTGATAAAGAGTCATCTAAACTAAAACATTGGCTGGCTTTCTCTCCATGGATGCTGCCTGACCCGCTGTGATTTCCAGCACTTTTTTTTTCCAATGCAGATTCCAGCATCTGCAGTAATTTGCTCCTTCTGTACTGTCTGTCTGCCCCTTCCACCAGTCATCCATCTATCTATCTATCTGAACCTTGGGGTGACCACGTCTCTAAAACTCCTGTCTATATTGCTTTCCGCCTCCTGCATATTCCTAAGTTTCCAACTACCCCTCCAAACCGATCCTTGCTTTCAGACAGAAGCTGCAGTTAGACACACTTCCTGCAGATGGAGTCATCAGGGACATTCAAACTGTCTCTGATTTCCACATTCTGTGGGAGAAACATACCACACTACTGACTGTCATTTTGACCCACTAGCAACTCTCTAATTAAAAATATTTTTTTATTAAATTAATTTACAACTAACTAGATGGACCCTAGTGTTAGATTCTCACTGAAGAACATTAAAAACATGATCTTGTAAACAACAGTCTTGGTACTACACTAAGTCCCAGTACTTGTACTAATGTACCACTAACCTAAACTCCTACTGCTCTAAAACCTATGGATCTGAAAAGGTGAATGGAAATTGAAGGTAAGCAAAAAAAAACTGACTGCTGCTCAGAAGCCCTTATGTCCAAAAACAACACTTTTGAACTTGTGGTGTTACAAAGCGGAGCTTCCACAATACTCCCTGTGTAATGGATCAATCTATTTACCTGGTCTCTCCCCTCTACTACTTACCCCTGGGTTCACTCAGCTTCTGCTGTTGCTGCCAACAATCAGAATGCTCTCCCGTCACTCCAATTGCCCCAAGTAAGATGGTCTTTGGCTGTAGCCCCACTTATAAACCTGTAAAAAACATCAATACTGCAACATCATTGGGTGCCCTGCTATAGGTAGTTGACCCTCCTATCATTAGTGAGAAATGAAGCTAACCAGAAAAATCTGTTTCCCAAACTTACCCTTAATGAAACTTTTGATTTTTTTTTGTGGTCATGGGGCCTGAAGCCCCTCCCCCCAGCCTTTCCCGGAATACGATTGGCTGGGGGAAGGCAGGGGGCGTGGCCAGGGTGGGGAGGGTCAGCCGTGTCACTTCCTGCCCCACCCCTGGTTTATCAGGTGACGGCAGGCGGGGCAGGGGCCCAGTTCCCTCTCTGGGGCCCGGAGACACGGTCGCTGCGGGAGATTGGGCAGCGGTGGTCCCCCCCGAGGTTAGTGCCAGGGTGTGGCTGGGTGGGGCGGGGCTCGGGCTCGGGGTCCCCGGGGCCAGGTGTTGCAGGGCCTGGGGCAGGCGTCGCAGCCCCAGGGGTTTCTCCATCGGGGTGGGGGGTAGATGTGGGGTCAGTGGGGTCAGTGGGGTCAGGGTCGGGTAATGAAACTTTTGATGAGGCTCATTGCCTGCCCTGAATTGGCTTAGAACTTGATTTGATTATTGTCACATGTACCAAGATACAGTGAAAAGATTTGTATTGCATGCTAATCAAACAAATCACCTCACATAAATACATCAAGGTAATAGAACAGAACACAGAATATAGTGCTACAGCTATAGAGAAGTTGCAGAGAAAGCTCAACTCTAACATATGTGAGGTCCATTCATAAGTCTGAGAACAGTGAGGACGAAGATGTTCTTGAATTTGTTGGTACAGGTTTTCAAATTTTTGTATCTTCTGCCCGACGAAAGAGGGTGAAAGACAGTATAATCAGGGTGGGCAGAGTCTTTGATTACATTGGCTACTTTCCCACTGCCTCAGTAAGTGGAAACAGAGTCAATAGAAGGAAAGCTGGATTTAATGATGGACTGGGCTGCATTTACAACGCTCTGTAATTTCTTGCAGTCCTGGGCAGAGCAGTTGCCATAAGAGCTGTGATGCATCCAGATAGGATGCTTCTTATGATGCATTAATAAAAATTATTAACAGTCATTGTGGACATGCTGAATTTCCTGAGCATCCTGAGGAAGGAGAGACAATGGTGTAGTTTCTTGTCTGTAGCATCAACAGGGATGAGCCAGGATAGATTGTTGGTGAAATTTATTCATGGAAACGTGAAGCTCTTGACCACCTCCTCCTCAGCACATTGATACAGACTTGGGCATGTCCTCCATTCTACTTCCTGAAGTCGATGACCAGCTCCTTCATTTTGTTGACAGTAAGGGAGAGATGGTTGTCTTCACACCATGCCACTAAGCTGTCTCTTTCCTGTACTCTGTCTCATTATTGTTTGAAATCTGACCCACTACAGCTGTGTCATCAGTATTGATTTGGAGATTCCAGTGTTGGACTGAGGTGTACAAAGTTAAAAATCACACAACACCAGGTTATAGTACAACAGGATTAATTGGAAGCACTAGCTTTCGGAGCACCACTCCTTCATCAGGTGGTTGTACCTGTTGGACTATAACATGGTGTTGTGTGATTTTTAACTGTGTCATCAGCAAAGCTGTAAATGGAGTTAGAGCTGAATTTGGCCACACAGTTGTGAGTGTATAAAGGAGTACAGTAAGGGGCTGAGTACGCAGCGTGTTGAGGATTATTGAGGAGGAGGGGTAGTCACCTCTCCTTACTGATTACGGTCTGCTGGTCAGAAAGTTGAGGACCCAGTTGTAGAGAGGTGGGGCAGCAGAGTCCTAGGTCTCAGAGTTTGGAGATGAGATTGATTGGAATTATGGTGTTGAACTGTGGTGTTATGACTCCCCTGGAAACAGGAGTCACAGTCTCAGCATAAAATCCAAGCCAGTTAGGAATGAGATGAGGAGGAAGCTCTTCACTCAAAAAGTGTGAATCTTTGGAATTCTATACCCAGAGAGCCGAGAAAGCTGTGGAAGCTTAGCTTTTGAGGAGTTAAAACAGAAATGGATATTTTCTAGTTACTGATAATATTAAGATAGGGGAATAATGTGGGAATATGGCATTGGGATAGACAATCAACCATGAATTGAAATAGCAAAGTAAGCCCCAAGGGCTGAATGGCCCACTTCTGCACCTATGTCCTCCCTGACAATGGTCAGTGCCAGAAATACCCGCCTGCAACTGACATATAGGCCAGCACTGGACATTTCAGGTGCCCCTCTGTCTCTGTTCCCACCTTCATGACACCCTGACAATTCAGGCCCGGAGCTTCATATTGGGAAAAGTCATTGGTCCATTCAGAGGTTTTTCTCCCTTCTGTAACAGATGGAATTGCAGGACCTTTACAGTCAAAGACACCGATTTTTGCTCTCAAAGTGACTGTAATTTGTTAATTGATGAGATGAAATAAAGTTAAACTTGTCTTTTGCACTTCTATATAAAAGAACTTTAGTTGATAAAAACTCATTCAATACATGTAAATTTCCAGAAATACTTAATTCCAAATAAAAATTAACATTTGTATTTATGACCCAACAAAGGCCTAATCCTATCACAATTTCTTGGAGCTATCAAACCAGTTGTGAACTTATAGGCATCTTGCAGTGATAACAATAGCCATTTCAAAGACGAATCCTATTGAACTCACAATATTCACTTTATCTCCACTGATGCTGCTGAACCTGTTGAGTTTTCCAGAACTTTGCATTTATATCAGATTTCAAATAACTGTAATACTTTGTTTTTACTTGTTACAATGATTGTTTCCAGAAACAGACAAGCAGTAATAATATTATATTGATACTAAATATTCAATGAATGCCTGGTGGAAGTGCAAGCACCAACTACTTTCAAGAGACACAGGCAGCTACTTTTGTTTCAAAAAATGTGAAAGGCAAGGAATTTAAATAATTTGGCAGCTTGGAAGTTCCACACCTTTTAGAAACATTTATGTCTACTGGCAGACTGTAGGTCATAACTGTGGGAAACAGACCTTGCTCTAGTCAAACCAGAGTCTATTTGAATTCAGTAGTGTGTTCAAATAGTTTGGGCTCCCTGTTTTGTGAATCACTTTTCGCTACCTGCAACAACAGGGAATGTCAGAGATGTGGTGGGACTTCCATAACTGGGATCCTGGTTGCATTTTGGAAAAGGCAAGTTGTCTCCCCAGAGTACAATGTGGCCATTTGGAACCATAGAAAAGTTAGGATACAAAGGCAATACAGTCCAACAGGTCTGCCTCAGCTGAAATTAGCAGCCCATTCTAATCCCACTTTACAGAACCTGGACCAGATATTTTTAAACAACCTGTTCAAATATATCATGACATCTCTGGAGCAGGTGGGATTTGAACCTGGGCACCAAGTTCAACAAGAGCCCCTTTTTTTCTAATCGATCTGTTAAGACCTTTTGTGACACATCTCTGAACGAGATAGGACTGGGATCTGGGCAATCTAGCACAGAGTTAGAGGCATTATCATCGTCTCCAACACAGGATCTCTAGACCAGTACCTGGTCGAGAGCCTTACAGGCTACAGGCATCAATTCAATTCCTGCCCATGCAGCTGTTAAGAATCAACAACATTGTTGAGAGTCAAGAGTGACATGTAGGCCAGCTCATATAAAGGATGGAAGATTTCCTTCCCCCAAAAACGATATTTGTGAACCAGATGGCATTTTATAACAATGGATAGTGGTTTCATGGTCAACACTAGGCAAATCTTTTATTCCTGATATCATAGAGTTCACAAACTACAACAGCTTCTAAAGATATATAAAGAGAAAAAGACTGACAAAGACAAATGTAGGTCCCTTGAATTAGAATCAGGTGAATTCATAATGGACAACACAGAGATGGCAGACCAGTTGAACAAATACTTTGGATCTGTTGCCACTAAGGATGACATAAATAATCTTCAGGAAATGCTAGGGGACAGAGGGTCAAGCATGAAGGAGGAACTGAAGGAAATCCTTCATAGTCTGGAAATGGTATTTGGGAAATTAATGGGATTAAAACCCAACAAGTCCCTAGGGCCTGATGCTCTGCATCCCAGAGAACTTAAGGAAGTAGTGTTAGAAATAGTGGACACATTGATGATCATTTTCCAGCATTCTATAGACTCTGGAAGATTTCCAACAGACTGGAGGGTAACTAATCTAAACCCACCTTTTTAATAAAAAGGAGGGAAAGAGATAAAAGGGGAATTACAGGCCAGTTAGCCTGACATCGGTGGGGGGGAGAATGCTAGAATCAATTATTATGAATGTAAAACCTCAGCATGTGGAAAATGGTGACAGAATCGGTCCAAGTCAGCATAGATTCACCAAAGGGAAATCATGCTTGAGAAATCATCTGGAATTTTGAGCATGTGATCAATAGAGTGGACAAGGGTAAATCAGTAGATGTTGTGCGTCTGGACTTCCAAAAGGCATCTGACAAGGTTTCACACAAGAGATTAGTAAGCAAATTGAAACTCATGGTATCAGAGGTAATGTATTGAAATGAATAGAGAGCTCGTTGGCAGACAGGAAGCAGAGAATTGGAATAAACGGGTCCTTTTCATAGTGGCAGACAATGTCGATGGGGTGCCACAGGGTTCAGTGCTGGGATGCCTGCTGTTCACAATATGCATTAATGATTTGGATGAAGGAATTAAATGTAATAACTCCAAATTTGCAGATCACATTAAGCTGGGTGGCAGTGTGTGAGAGGAGGGTGCCAAGAGGTTGCACGGTGACTTAAATAGGCTGGCTGAGTGGGCAAGTACTTGTCAAATTCAGTACAATGTGGATAAATGTGAGGATATCCATTTTGGTTGCAAAAACAAGAAGGCAGGTTATTATCTGAATGGTGTCAGTTTAGGAAAAGGTGAGGTTCAACGAGACCTGGGTGTCATAGTAGAACAGTCACTGAAGGATGGCATGCAGATGCAGCAGGCAGTGAGGAAAGCTATTGAATGGCATGGTGGCCTTCATTGTGAGGTTTGAGTAAAGGAGTAGGGATGTCTTGCTGCAGTTATACAGGGCTTTAGTGAGACCACACCTTGAGTGTTGTGTGCAACTTTGGTCTCATAGTCTGAGGAAGAACATTCTTGCTATTGAGGGAGACTGGACTGAGTCATAGAGTCACTGAGAGGCACAGCATGGAAACAGATCCTTCGGTCCAACTCGTTCATGCCAACCAGACAGCCTAAATTAATCTAGTCCCATTTGCCAGCACTTGGCCCATATCCCTCTAACCCCTTCCTATTCATACACCCATCCAGATGCCTTTTAAAAGTTGTAATTGTACTAGCCTCCACCACTTCTTCTGGCAGCTCATTCTATACGCACACCACCCTCTGCATGAAAAGGTTTCTCCTTTAGGGCCCTTTTCACCCTTTCACCCTAAAACTATGCCCTCTAGTTCAGGACTCCCCTAACCCAGGGGGAGACTATTTATCCTATCCATGTCCCACATGATTTTATAAACCTCCGACGCTCCTGGGAAAAGAGCCTCACCCTATTCAGCCTCTCCTTATCGCTCCAATCCTCTAACTCTGGCAACATCCTTGTAAATCTTTTCTGAATCCTTTCAAGTTTCACATCATCCTTTCTATAGGATGGAGACCAAAATTACACAATATTCCAAAAGTGGCCAAACTAATGTCCTGTTCAGCTGCAAAATGACCTCCCAACTACTCTACTCAATGCACTGACCAATAAAGGAATAGCAGGACTGACAAATGAAGCAAGACTGGATCAACTGGGTTTGTACTCCCTGGAATTTAGAAAGTGAAGGGGGGAAATCTCATAAAAACAAAATCCTGATGGGACTGGACAGGACAGATGCGGGAAGAATGTTCCCAACTTTGGGGAAGTCCAGAACATGGGTCACAGTCTAAGAATATGGGATACGCCATGCAGGACTGAGATGAGGAAGCATTTCTTCACTCAGAGTTGTAAACCTGTGAAATTCTCTACCACAGAAAGTTGTTGGCACCAGTCATTAGATATATTCAATAGGAAGCTGGACATGGTCCTTGTGGTTAGAGGGAGGAGGGATACTGAAATTGCATGATCAGCCGTGATCTTATTGAATGGTGGTACAGCTCAAAGGCCGAATGCCTACTCCTGCACCTATTTTCTCTGTTTCAATTTCACCATATATTATGGTAGGATTTGAATCATGTCCCTAAAGTCCAGGCTTCTGGTCTATCAGTCCACTAACAACACCACTATGCCACCAACTACTTCTCAAGGGAAGTTGACTAGATCTCTCTCATGTTGGAGATGGTTATTGCCTAGGTCTCACCATGTGAATTTACAGGCTGCTGTAGTATCTGAGGAATTGTGAATGATACTGAACATTGTTCAATCAACAGCAAACAACCATAATTCACTGAAACATGTTCATTGTCAACTGTATCGTCAATGATTAGTCCCAGGATTCTATCCTGAGGAATATTTGTAGTGATCTCCTTGGACTGGAATGATTGGTATCCCATAACATTGGAGAGGCAATGACCCAGCGATATTATTGCTTGATGATTAACCCAGAGACCCAGGTAATGTTCTGGGGACTAAGGTTCAAATCCCACCATAGCAGATGGCAGAATTTGAATTCAATTTTAAAAAGTCTGGAATTAACTGTGACACTATTACTGATTGTCGGGAAAAATCTACATAGTGCACCAATATCCTTTAGGGAAGGAAATCTGTCATCTTTACCTAGTCTAGTGACATGTGACACCATACTCACAGTAATGTGCTTCTCTCACCTGCCCTCTGGACAATTAGGGATGGATTATAAATGCTGGCCTAGCCATATCCTGTGAATGAATAATAAAAATCTTTTCCTTTGTGCTTGATATGATTCCAAATATTGCCAAGTTTCCCCACACCCTAAGATTTTCATTTTGCCAAGGCTCCTTGATGCAACACTTGGTCAAATGCTGCTTTGTTGTCATGACCACTCAATCTCACCTCATCTCTTGAATTCAACTCTCTTGTCTAATCTTGGACATAGCTGCAATGATGTATGTGTAGCAGGAAGATGGTGAAGGTGAGGCCAAGCACCTTCATTTCATGCTCATTTTAACTGTGGCAGGTCGTGACAACCAATCTGGCAGATAGGCTGTTCAGGTCCCAGCTAGGCCAGTCAGTATTGGTGCTACCAAGCCATTCTTGATCATAGACAATGCTACATTCCATCCAGGCTACACTTAGTACCCTTGTTACACTCAATATTTCTTCCAAATACTGTTCAGCATGGAGGAGTGCTGATTCATAAGATGAGGGTGGGGAGTTGGTGGTAAAATCAGCAAGAGGTTCCCTTGCCCATGTTTGATCCCACTGGGACCTGAAGTCAATGTTGAGGATTTTCAGGACTCTCTCCATCCTGACTCTACAGCACTGTGCTGCTACCTCTGATAGCATGGTCATGCCAGTAGGACAGGACATAGCTGAGAATGATGATGGAAGGATGCAGGACATTGGTTCTAGGGTATGATTTGGTGAGTTGGACAATGCCAGGTTGTTCTCTTAATCAGGTTGAGGTAACTGTCCTACTTTAGAACGCTGGTGAGAAAGACTTCACAAGATCAACTGAGTTGCTTGCCAGACCATTCCAGTTATGAACTGATTACGTTGCTGTGGGTCTGGAGTCACATGATGATCACTAGGGAAGGAAATCTAACATCCTCTCCCACAGACCTTTGGCAATCCAGATGGGTTTTTATTACAATCCAGTAATTTAATGTGGTTACTATTACTGTGATTAACTTTTCATTCCAAATTTATTAAAAAAATTTAAATTGCACCAACTGTCATGGTGAGATATGAACCCATGTCTCTGAAGGATTAAGTCCAGAACTCTGGATTACTTGCCCAGTAACATTGTTATTGTACAACAGTTCCCATAATATCAAATGAACTGCAGATGCAAACTCAATTTGAATGGTGTGACAGACTAGTCAATATGGAGATGTGGCTGCAAGACAGTCTGGACTGCTAACTAAGTACCGAAGGTTATGAAGTCCACTCAAAAACAGAGGTTAAGGTAGAAGGGGAATAGTGGTCTTCGTAGTTAAGGATCATTAACTCACTTGAATGATAAAGGTGGATATAATGAGAGACAAACAGACAGTGAAGACTTAATGATGAGTGCCCATGCAGCATGCCCTAAGAAGTTGATGCCCAGTCTCCAATACAGCGGTTGATTGGAACAAGAGGTGAGATGAATCCACCAGGTACCTGCTCTGGTTTCCTTGCTGAGTTAGAAACATAGAATCCCTACAGTGTGGAAGCAGGCTATTCAGCTCATCGAGTCTGCACTGACCCTCCAACAGCATCCTACCCAGAACAACCCTCCTACCCTATCCCTGTAACCTTGCATTTCTGATGACTAATCCACTTAGCCGGCGCATCCTTGGGCACTATGGTACAATTTAGCATGGTCAATCTACCTAACCTGTACATCTTTGGACTGTGGCAGAATACCAGAGCACCCAGACAGACATGGGGAGAATGTGCAAACTCCACAAAGACAGTCACCAGAGGCTAGAATTGAACCCAGATCCCTAGTGCTGAGACAGCAGTGCTAACCATTGACACTAAGCTTGTTTGGTGAGCTTGGTAAGATAGGAGGCTGAATATTAAAATCAGGTGAGTTGTGCCCTTAAAAAGATATTTAAAAATCTAGAATCCCTGTCAATTGGCACTTTACTGCTGAATCTCACCATATCACTTATGAAAAGCTGAAAAAGATGGTGCAAGTTGCTTACAATGTTGAGACAGGACTCACCACACTTGTTACCCCATTGTACAACACACCTCACCATAGCCCATGTTGCTCAGTCACCAATAAGATTCCACCAATGGCGTGATCTCCCAGAAAGTGCAAAAGCTTGAAGTGCTATCTGAGTGATAGAATGCAAATGCATCCTATACCATGTGGATAACTGCGCAGACTGGAATAGTTCATTCTATGCATTTTAAAGAAGAATGGCATAATTAGGGTATGTCTAGATCTTTGGCATCAGTTACACATATTAGACACTTAACAAGGGAATGTTAGGAGGTCATTATATTCAGATGTGCCAGTCAGGTGGATTGGCCATGCTAAATTGCCTATAATATTAGGTGCATTAGGCAGAGGGAAGTGGGTCTGGGTGGGTTACTCTTCAGAGGGTTGGTATGAACTTGTTGGGCCGAAGGGCCTGTTTCCACACTGTAGGGAATCTAATCTAATCTTTGCAAAAAGAGCTTGGCAATGACATTAATTCCATTTGGATCCAAAAATCTGTTGCAAGCATAATCCAGTTATCAGAACAAAGTGTGAACTATTTGCTCAGTATTCGATATCAAAGATTCCATATGCATCTGTCCAGTTAGCAATTCCCTATGGAAATTCATCCCAAACTATCATAAATTATTTGGCACAAAGCATCAATGAATACACTACCTAGATCACAACAACTTTGAGTAAAGAACAGGATTATAACTTTCACATTAGCACTGAGTTTGAAGCCAAAACCGTGACCTCAATCTGCTGAACAAACTGTTAACTCCAAACAAAGATGCAGATGTTCCACCACAAGTCAACAGCATGGACATCCAGATATAAGATGTGGTCAAATTGATCTATTGTATTTTTGCTGACTAAAATTGAATTGAATTAAATTAAATTGAATTGAATTTGTTGTCACGTGTACCGAGGCACAGTGAAAAGCTTTGTCTTGCAGCAATACAGGCAGATCACAGAGTTAAATAGCATAAATAGATAAGTAACAACAGTCAAAAACAAAAACACAGGTACAGGTGAATGCTAAGAATTTGAGTCCATTCAGTATTCTAACAACAGTAGAACAGAAACTGTTTCAAAATTGGCTGGTGCATGTGTTCAGGGTTCTGTACCTTCTCCCCAATGGTACAAGTTGTGGAAAAGCATTGCCAGGGTGGGATGGATCTTTGAGAATGCTGGTGGCCTTTCCTTGACAGTGGGCCTGGTAGATGGATTCAATAGATGGGAGATTGGTCTTTGTGATTGTCTGGGCCAAGTCCACCACTGTCTGTAACTGTCTCCGATCTTGAATGGTACAGTTGCCATACCAGGTAGAGATACATCCAAACAGAATGCTCTCGATGGTGCACCTATAAAAGTTGGCAAGGGTATTCGCCGTCATGCCAAATTTTCTCAGCTGCCTGAGGAAGAAGAGACGTTGTTGGGCCTTTGTACCCAGTGCATCCACATGAAGAGACCTAGAAAGCTTGTTGTGGATGACCACTCCCAGGAGCTTGACACTCTCCACTTGTTCTGCCTTTGTGCTGTTAACGTGTAGGAAGGCATGAGTAACATCCTGCCAAAAGTCATAAATGCAATCAGCTTCATTTGGAAACAGCTAAGTATTCACAGATGATGAAGGCATGATGGCACGTTATTATTGAAGAGTGCCTGAAAAGACAAAAGAGATGAATACACTATTAAATGCTATCGATCTCACAGAAATAAGTCCATTATCTCAAGAGGCTTATCTTCAAAGAGAAACAAATATGTCTGAAGCTCACTGCCAGGATATATTACTGCAACTGCATTAGAACATCGCAATATTGAATAAACGAAACAAGTAGCACACAATATGGTTAGTGGACAAAGGTTAATGGTGGCATTGAAAAGTTAGTGGGGATGTGTGATATTTGCTAAAGCCACCAGCTGTGGCAATACAGTGAACCTTTACATCTGAATGAGATTCCATTAGACTCTTGGTCCAAAATTACCAAGGATATATTTATCAGGAATGGACACTACTACAGTTCAATCATTGATTATTTCTCCATATTTTCAATTGTTAGACAGGTGGAGAGTGTTTCAAGCATGTCCACAGCAGACACATTCAGTATTATATTTGGTTTAGTCTGTTCATCTTTCCTGACAGTGGGCCATAGTACTTGGGCGGAGATTTCTGGGACACATGTCCCTAACGGGGTGTGAACAATGCAATGTCCTCACCACATTACCCCAATTTAACTGTCTTACTGAGTATTTATTAGAATGATGCCAGGAGTGAGGGATTTTAAAAACAAGGAAAGATTAGAGAAATGGGGCTTATTCTGCTTGGAGCAGTGAAGTTCCAAGATAAATTCCAAGTTCCTCACTTATAGATAACACATGAATATTGTTACAGAGAATTCACCTCCACTGTGGTGGACAACTGTGTCCAACTCATTTCCTGCACATCTGCCTACATCCCTTCTCCTTCTAATGCCCTCACTTTCCACACCACTAGCTTGTTGCCTTTTTATTAAGTCATCCTCTTCTATTAGTGCTATCTCCAGCATGATGCCACCATGCCTGTCTTCCTCTTCCCACCCCATCAGCATTTCAAAGAGACTGTTCCCTCTGTTATACCCTGCTCCATTCCTCTATGAGTCAACCCTTGAACCCTTTCACACAGTACCTTCCCATACAATCTCAGGAGATGCAACAGTTGCCCTTTTGTCTCCTCCCGCCTCAATGGCCAAGGCACCCAAGTGAAGCAGCAACTTACTTGTACCTCTTTCAATCTAGTCTATCATATTTGCTGCTCACAGTGCCATCTTCTCAATGCTGTGGAGAACAACTACAGACTGGGTGATCACTACACTCAGTCCACAAGCATGACCCTGACCTTCTGGTCATTTGAAATCTTGCTCTTATGCTCACATTTCTGTCCTAGGTCCACTGCAGTGGTTCATTGAAACCCAGAACAAGCTGGAGAAATAGCACCTGAGATGTTTTCCTTAATACAGGTACTTTACAAGGCGAAAGTGAGGACTGCAGTTGCTGGAGATTAGAGTCAAGATTAGAGTGGTGCTGGAAAAGCACAGCAGGTCAGGCAGCATCTGAGGAGCAGCAAAATTGACATTTTGGGCAGGAGCCTGATGAAGACTTTCCAGCACCACTTTTATCTTAATACTTTACAGCCTTCTGGACTCAATTTCAAAATTGTTCCTCCCACCTTTTACTACAGTATAAAACCCATTAATTTTCCACCCTCTTTTTCATTTCGAAAGAAGAGTCACATTGGACTCAAAATATTAACTGTTTTTCACTCCACTGATGCTATCTGACCTGTTGGATTTCCCCAGCACTTTGTTTTTGTTCCAGACTTACAGCATCGGCAGTGTTTCACTTTTGTTATAGCCATACATACAAGTGTGTTAATGACACAAAGATCTTTATCATAAGCAGTGTAGATGAAAACACAAAATTGTAGCGGTATTCATGAACAAAGTGAATGGGCAAATGGATTTCAATGTATGTCAACTGATGTCTTCCCTTTTGGTTCAAAAAAGATATAACAGAACTTTCTAATTGGTGAAAAGTTATAAATGGTGAAGATTCAAACTGATGGGTTGGGAGTGAATTCAAGATCCATGTACATTGATGATTAAAGTATCATGAGCAGATACTAGAAATAATCAAATGTTAAAGGATATCTGATTTTTATATCTAAGGAATTAGAATACAACTGGATAGAAGTTAGACTCAATTGTAAATAGCTCTGAGACAGTAGGCTGCTCTAAGCACCACACCTCAAGTGTAGTACGGCTTAGATTAATCATAATGACATATTAACATAAGGTTTAAATCACAAAAAAAATTCTAAGAAAAATTAGGGATGCATTCCTTGGAATTTAGAAGATTAACAGGTGATTCCATTAGAGTTTAAGATATTAAGGAGAACAGATGGTAAAGATAAAGATCAAAACGAAAACAACACCAAAATTAACAACATAGGTGCAATGGAGTATAATTATTTATGGTGTGTTCTAATCTTATTAATTCCTTCCTAAAATAGATAGCGATCTGGGCTAGAGATAATGCCTCTAAGACTGATCCCAATAAGCTTGGAAAAATTTGACGCTGGATTTCTTTTGCCTGCTTAATAACACTGCAACTGTTTAATAATATTGAAACAAATGAATTCAGATTTTTATACTGAGTTAGTGAAAGAAGAGCATAATGGATGCTGAACTATTAAGCACCGTACAGAAATCTGTTATTCCTTTGATTGCAGTATTCAGACATTGAATATTTGTTCAAATTGTTTTGGGATTAATATAACCAAATATTACGCTTTGATTTGAAGAGGTAGCACAGGCAAACACACAGAGCAGTATTGCGATGTAGCAGCTTGGTACCCATCTGTAGAGAGTGTTCTTACAGCCTGCATTTTGTACCTCTATAATTTTTTATCCAAGATCTCCCAGGGAGGGAGTAAAATTAACCCAGTCATAGTCATTCAATTACTGCCTTCTCTTCCAATGAATGATGGTAATCTGGCAGTGATTGGACCCGAGAACAGCTTGCAATTATATGTGATATTTGCAAGAGAAAAAGAAGGGTTGCATGGTGGTTAGCACTGCTGCCTCACAGTGCCAGGGACCCGGGTTCGATTCCAGCCTCGGATGACTGTCTGTGTGGAGTCTGCACGTTCTCCCCGTGTCTGCGTGGGTTTCCTCTGTGTGCTCCAGTTTCCTCCCACAGTCACAAAGATGTGCAGGTTAGGTGAATTGGTCATGCTAAAATTGCCCGTAGTGTTAGGTACCTTAGTTAGGGGGGATGATTCTGGGTGGGTTACTCTTCGGAGGGTTGGTGTGGGCTAGTTGGGCCGAAGGGCCTGTTTCTACACTGTAGGGATGCAACTACATTAAAATATAATATATTGGGTCTAATTTTGTTTTTCTACATCTTCCCAACTCCCACTACTTTTCTACATACTGGAATTTCTTATTCTGGGGAATTAAAGTACTGCTTGTAGAACTAGATTAAGATTACAATTACAACACTTAAAAAGACATTTAGACAGATATGTGGATAGGAATAATTTAGAGGCATAATGGGCCAAACACAAGCAAATGGGACTCATTCAGTTTAGGAAACCTGGTCAGCATGGACAAGTTGGGCCAAAAGGCCTGTTTCCATGTGCTATACTTCTAAGAGTCTATTAGAGAACTGAGAAGTCTTCAATGCCTCAATGGAAATAATGATTTCTTGCTTTTTAATAATCTCTTACAGATCTAATGTGCTTGGGACTCCTAGCTTTCCTAACACAAGGCCAAGCACAACTTCCTTGAGGAAGTGGTGGCAAGCTGTCATCTTGAATCACTGTAGTGCTTGGAGTGTAGGTACACCCTAATGCTATTAGGAAGGGAACTTCAGGGTTTTGCCCCAGTGTTGGTAAAGGAACAGCAATATATTTCCAAAACAGGATGGTATGTGACTTATAGGGGAACTTGGAGGTGGTGGTGTTCCCATGTATTTGCGGCTCTTGACCCTCTAGTTGTAGAGATCATAGGTTTGCAAGATGCTGTTGAAGGAGCCTTGGTGAGTTGCTGCAGTGCCTCTTGTTCTGGTACTACTATAATCTCTTTAGAGACCAGTAACTTTTCTTTCCAAACTTGAAAATCTGGGGATTTAATCAAAGTATAAAGCAAAGAACATGAATACGATTTCCTATCCTTAAGTAGTCAGTAAAATATATTAAAATCATAAGTGCACCCTTATTCACTAACCAAACTTCTTAACTTAAATGTTGTTCTATATCCATTTGGATTAAAACCTAATAAACTCAAGTCAGATACTTATCAAAAGCTAGAGGATTAACCATTTGTTCTGAGCACTGCTTCAAAGATGTAGCGAAGAATTGAGGTTTCTGGGCTTTCTGCTTACTTCCAAATAAGTCTTTTGCATCTAAACCTCCAACAATTGTCCCATTGTGTAGACTCCTTGTTTAACACATGCATCACAAGGATCTTCAGTGTGACCACCTCAGGTCAGAACTTGGGTCAGTAATATTCTCTGGTGTCTTGTAGATAAAACTCGCACTCTTCTTTTGGCTTGGCTATGCCAGAAATATTACCCACAGTTAGAAATCCTTCCACTAACAAGAGGTTGAAGTACTTCAGCCATAACCAAATGGTTGCTAACCCCTTATAGTTAACTCCTTGTTGACTCTTTTTGTATTGCACATCGTGAATTCACTTTAAAATATTTTAATTCCCTCATGAGACATGGCATCACTGCCTGGGTCAGTATTTATTGCTCATCCCAATTGCACTTAAGAAGATGGTGAGCAGCTGTGTTCTTGAACCACTGCAGTCCATGTGTCGTAGGTAGACCTACAATGCCAATATGGAGGGAGTTCCAGGTTTTTGACATAGTGACATTGAAGGAATGATAATATATTTCCAAATCAGGATGGAATGTACCTTGGAGGGGAGGTTGCAGGTGGTGTTCCCATGTATCTGCTGCCCTTGTCCTTCTAGAAACTTAGTGGTAATGGATTTTGAGGTGCTGTCTGAGGAGCCTTGGTGAATTTCTGCAACATATCTTATAGATGTTACAGACTGCTGTTATTGTGAACTGGACCTGAAGAGAGTGAGCGAGAGTGAAAGAGAGCGAGCGAGAGTAAAAGAGCTTTTAATTACCCACTGAAATAATTTAGTAAGCTACTTAGCTCAAGCAGAATTAAGAATGGAGCAACATACACTGGCTTTGTTAACAACGCCCTCATCCCAAAGATTTTTAACTCAGATATATTGTCCACATTTGTACCATGAGGTCAAATGCCATGGCCCTCGCAACACCCAAAGTAAACATCAATGAGCAGGTCATTGTTGCACAAATGCCACTTGTTGACACTGTCAATGACCACTTCCATCAATATGCTCTGGATCAAGAGTAGACTGAGGTTTTCCTGGTGGTCTGGTGGTTAGGCTTTGCCCCTTTCACCACTGGGGCATGGGTTCATTTCCCAGTAGGGGAAGGATGATTCTTAGTGGACTCTTGCAGCATAGTGGTGATGTTCCTACCTTTAACTTAAAAATTCCAGGTTCAAGTCTCACCTGCTTGAGAGTAGACTGATGGGGCAGCCATTAACTGCAGCGCATTTCATGGGCAGGTGATACTTGGGCAACTTCAATCTTTAGCTGGTGGATGCCAGTGTTTAGGATAATTGGAAGAGTTTCACTTTAGCTGAAGCTCATTCTGGAGCACATTTCAGTACTGCTGCCAGAACGTTGTTACAGGTCAAAGCCTTTGACAAGGCATTAGAGAAAGAACTGAGGGTGGAGATTGGGACCAATCTACACTACCACTGCTGGTAGTGGTAGTGGCTCTTCATAAAACTAAGGAACTTGAATCTATTCAAGGTTCAAGCTCAGTTACATGCACCCAAAGGAGACTTCATATTTTGGATGACAAAGGGCTCTGAGTATTAGAATTTCTTATATAATTAGAATCCCTACAGTGTGGAAACAGGCCCTTCGACCCAACAAGTCTGCACTGACCCTCCGAAGAGTAACCCTCCCAGACCTATTCCCCTATCTTATATTTGGCCCTGACTAATGCACCTAACCAACGCATCCCTGTGGGCAATTTAACATGACCAATTGACCTAACCTGCACATCTTTGGACTGTGGGAGGAAACCAGAGCACCCGGAGGAAAGCCATGCAGACACAGGGAGAATGTGCAAACTCCACACAGACAGTCACCTGAGGATGGAATCAAACCCGAGTCCCTGGCACTGTGAGGCAGCTGTGCTAAAGACTGTGCCTCCATTAAAGACTCCAATTTTTCTCACTATTGCATACATCCATTGTTCAAAAAATCTATTGTATCACAATACATCCTCACTTCATTTTCATCTTTATTCTCTCCCAGGCTCTGTATTCTAGATTTGGATTGAAGTTACAATAAGCACACATCATTGCTATAGAGCTAAAACAATGCCAAACTGATTGTTCCTTTTCCAACATGTGCACATTGGCTTCTCCTGATGTTGTGTGTGATGCACCAGTGATAATTGAAGCTCAAGCCAAAGTATTGCCTGAGACTGTACTTGGGCCAATTGAATCTGTATATTGATGAAATAATTGACCTCCAAGCAGCTACATTACATCAAACAAAATAAACGCTATAATTAGAAACCTTAACTTGTAATTAGAGGGCTTTATATGTTTGCCAAATATTTATTAAAAATGTCATGCCATTAAATTTATTTTTAACAGCAGCAACATGTTGAATAATATGATGCTTTTAATATAGTAAATCATTCAAGTTTCTTCACAAAAAACCAATGTGCAGTGACAAGAAAGGATCTAAAGTGACTTAAAGTAAACTTGACAACATGTTTAAAAATAAGGACAGTTTAAAAAGAAAACTTTATAAAAGGGATTTCTGGATTTGGGCCAACACTGCCAAATGCTATTGCCCACCATGGTGGAATGAAAGGAAGTGAATCTCTTTAAAAGACTTTTGCCAGAAGATTGAAGGTCATCCGGTTCAAAATGTTAAATGACAGTGTACATCTGTAATAAGGTGAGCTTCAAAAAAATCAGGGCAAAGAGGTAGGAGACATCCCATTTGGCAAATGTGATGGTAAATGTCAACAGGACTTTCAATACAATGGTCACTGTGTAGCTGAGATTGCAGAGACATTGAAATATATCAGAAGACTGGCTCATTGACATCCTACTCACTGTCAAACTATTCCCCATAATGAGAAGGGATGGGTGCCCGTTGTGGAAACTCTTAAGTTTTCAAGTAATTGAAAATTATGGGCCCCACTACCATAAGATACCAGCTGTGCCAGACAGGGCAAAGTGTAAAGGCTTTAAAATTGCTTTTCAGAAAGATGGGAATCAAGGGGAAGCACATCAATCGGGGGCCCTCACTCTAGATGGCATAACTCCATGGTTCCTCCCTGCCTGGTCTCCAAAACCTACCCCCAACCCCCTGATCTCCCCCACTATGGTGCCCAATCCCTTCCCCAACCCAAAACACAGTATTCACCTCACTCCAGTCACTACTCCCCTCCATGGCCCTCCTTGCAATCCTGGCAGTGGCCACTCAAGATATAAAGCTGCTGGCACTGCCAGAGCTACTACCCAATCAGACTAGCCTGCAGATCAAGGGTGGGACTTCCTGTCCTCAGAGCTGGAAGTCTGATTGGCAACTCGGTTATGTCACACCCAGTGTGTGTCATTGTTGCAAGGCAGGGTACAATTTTTAAAGGTTTGGCTTGTTTGGAACAGCTGGTTGGTCATCTGTACACTCCCCTGTAAAATCTGGGTCTACGTCTATAGATATCAGTACTGAGGTTTAATAAAAGATAATGACAGGGCCAAGATCTTGGGTTCTGGCTCTGCTCGGACTCAAGATGGCTGTGAGTGTGGAGCAGTCTTTTCCAATATAAATTATTAAGTCAAAAATACTGATGATGCAGACAATTGTTAATAAAAATAGAAGTTTTGAAAACACATAGCAGCACTGGCAAACTCAGAAATAGATAGATTAAGGTTTCAAGTCAATGTACGTGCATCAACACTGGAAAACGTGAACAGGTTTAAACAAGTAAGAAAAGAGGGTGTGAGGGAGAAGACAGAACAAATTGGATCATTGGGACACCTTCTGGGGATGGTGGGACCTGTACAAGAAGGTTGGGTTGCACCTGAACTGAGGGCCACCCATATCCTGGGCGGGTTTGCTAGAGCTCTTCAGGAGGGTTTAAACTAGATTGACGGGGTGAGGGGGGGGGGGGGGGGTAGACCTGAGCTATGGATCAGATGACAGAGTAGGTAGTGAACAACCAGATACAGTCTGCAGAGAGTCTGTGAGGAGGGGTGGGTACTTGATAGGGCAAAGGTGCAATCAGTGTGATGGGTTGAAGTGCATCTATTTTAATGCAAGAAGCATCAAAATAAAATAAGGGTGACAAACTCAGAGCATGGATCAGTACTTGGAACTATGATGTTGTGGCCATTATCAAGACTTGGATATCACAGGGACAGGAATGGTTGTTGGATATTCCAGGGTTTAGAAGTTTCAAAAGGATTGGGGGAGAGGGGGGGCTGGCATGGGGTGGGGTGGGGGTGTGGTAAACGAGGTGGAAGAGTGGCATTTCTAATTAGGGATAGTATCACAGCTGCAGAGAGGGAGATCGTCAAGGAGGGTTTGTCTACAGAGTCTATGGGTGAAAGTCACAAACAGGAAAGGTATAGTCACTTTATTGGGAGTTTTCTACAAGCCCCCAATAGCAACAGAGACACAGAGGAGCAGATTGGGACGCAGATTTTGAAAATGTACAGACGTAACAGAGTTGTTGTCATGGGCAGCTTTAATTTCCCTAATATTGATTGGAACCTACTTGGTTCAAATAGTTTGGAAGGATCAGTTTTTGTCAGATGTGTCCAGGAAGGGTTCCTGACACAATATGCAGATAAGCCAACTAGAGGGGAAGCCATATTAGATTTGATGCTTGGCAATGAACCATACCAGGTGTCAGATCCCTCAGTGGGAGAGCATTTCAGTGATAGTGATCACAACTCCATGACCTTTACTATACTCATGGAGAGGGCTAGGAGCAGACAGTATGGGAAAGTATTTAATTGGGAGAGGGGGAAATACAATGTCACTAGGCAAGAACTGGGGTGCCTAAATTGGGAATGATGTTCTTAGGAAAATGCACAACAGAAATGTGGACGTTGTTTAGGAAGCTCCTGCTGATAGTGCTGGACAGGTCTGTCCCACTGAGGCAAGGAAGGGATGGTAGGTTAAAACAACATTGGGTGACAAGGGATGTGGAGCATCTAGTCAAGAAGAAGGAGGAACCTTACTTAAGGTTGAGGAAGCGAGGATCAGGCAGGGCTTCAGAGGGTTACAAGATAGCCAGGAAGGAACTGAAGAATGGACTTAGGAGAGCTAGAAAGGGAAATTAGAAAGCTTTAGCGGGTAGGGTTAAGGAAGACCATAAGGCATTCGACACTTATGTGAGGAATAAGAGGATGGCTAGAGTGTGGGGTGGGCCAATCAGGGATAGTGGGAGGAACTTGCAGCTGGAGTTGGAGGAGGTAGGGGAGGTCCATATTTTCCTTCAGTATTCACTTCTGAGAGGGACCTTGATACTTCTGAGGACACGGTGAAACAGATTGATACGCTAGAATGTGCTGAATATTTTCAAAGACATAAGGTTACATAAATCCCCTGGGTTACTACAGGAAGCGAGGGAAGAGATTTCTGTGCCTTTGGCAATGATCTTTGTATCCTCACTGTCCACTGGAGTAGTGCCAGATGCTTGGAGGGTGACAAATGTTATTCTGTTGTTCAAGAAAGGGAATAGGGATAACCTTGGCAAATACAGACCAGACAGTCTAATGTCAGTGGTGGGAAAAATATTGGAGAGGATTCCGAGAGACAGAACTTATGATTACTCGGAAAACCATTGTTGATTAGAGATAATCAGCATTGCTTTGTGAGGGGCAGGTGATGCCTCACAAACCTTATTGAATTATTTGAGGATGTGGCAAAGCACATTGATGAAGGTAGAGCAGTGGATGTGGTGAATATGGATTTTAGCAAGGTGTTTGACACGGTTCACTATGGTAGCTTCATTCAGAAAGTGAGGCATGGGATACAGGGAAACCTGTTTGTCTGGATACAGAATTGGCTGGCCCATAGGAGACAAAAGAGTAGTGATAAATGGAAAGTATTCAGCCTGGAGCTCAGTGACCAGTGATGTTCTGCAGGGATCAGTTCTGGGACCTCTGCTCTTTGTGATTTTTATAAAGCACTTGGATGAGGAAGTGGAAGGGTGAGTTAGTAAGTTTGCCAATGACATGAAGGTTGTTGGAGTTGTGGATAGTGTGGAGGGCTGTTGAAGGTTGCAACGAGGCATTGACAGGATGCAGAACTGGGCTGATAAGTGGTAGATGGAGCTGAACCTGGAAAACTGTGAACTCATTCACTTTGGAAGGTTGACTTTGAATGCAGAATACAGGGTTAAAAGCAGGATTCTTTGCAGTGTGGAGTAACAGAGGGTTCTGGGGGCTCATGTCTATAGATCCCTCAATGTTACCACCCAGGTTAATAGGGTTGTTAAGAAGGCTTAATTTGTGTTGTCTTTCATGAACAGAGGATTGAGTTTAAGAGCCAAAAGGATATGCTGCAGCTCTACAGAGTCCTGGTTAGATCACACTTGGAACATTTTGTTCAGTTCTGGTTGTCTCATTATAGGAAAGATGTGGAAGCTTTAGAGAGGGTACATAGGAGATTTACCAGGATGCTGCCTGGACTGGAGGACATGTCTTATGAAGAAAGATTGAGGGAGCTAGGGCTTTTGTCATTGGAGTGAAGATGGATGAAAGGTAATTTGATAGAGGTGTACAAGATGTTGAGAGGCATAGATAGAGTGGACAGCCAGAGACTATTTCCCATGGCAGAGGGTGGGGGGGGTGTCCATAATTATAAGGTAATTGGAAGAAGGTTTGGGGAGATGTCATAGGTACGTTCTCTATTCAGAATGGTGGGTGCATGGGATGCACTGCCAGCAATGGTAGTAGAGTCACATACATTAGGAACAGTTAAGCAACTCTTTAATAGGTGCATGGAAGTTAGTACAATGAAGAGTATATAGGTTAGTCTGATCTTAGAGTAGCATAAAAGGCTGGCACAACATCGAGGGCCGAAGGGCCTTTTCTGTGCTGCACTGTTCCAAGTTCTATGTCTGTGATAGGGTGGTAGAAGGCAAGAAATATTAATTGTGAAATGACAAAAGTCACAAAAGAAGAAGGAGGTAGTAATATAAGACGGGTCTAGAGAAGCTGTAAAAAAAAGAGATAATAGAATTGTCACCACAACTACGATCCAGAAAAATAGGAGCAGTGATTAGAATCTGAAATTGTTGAACTCCATAAAGTCTAGTCAGTATTAAAGTACCTAGTGGACAGATGAAGTGATGCTCCTTGAATTTTTGTTGAACTTCATTAGTCATAGAGATGTACAGAATGGAAACAGACCCTTCGGTCCACCTCATCCATGCCAACCAGATACCCCAACCTAATCTAGTCCCATTTGCCAGCACTTGGCCTATATCTCTCTAAACCCTTCCTATTCATATACCCATCAGATACCTTTTAAATGTTGCAATTATACCAGCCTCCACTACCTCTTCTGGCAGCTCATACCATACATGCACCACCCTCTGCGTGAAAAAGTTGTCCCTTAGGTCCCTTTTATATCTTTCCCCTCTCACCCTAAACCTTAAATTTTGATCAGAGGAGAATTAGATCAAGAGTCAAATGACAAGTGATTAGCAATTCAAGATCAAACCATGAATAGAATGGAGGTACTTCACAAAGCCTCTTCCATTTGGTATCCATGGTGGAGCAGAAACCATATTGGAAGTGACAGATATAATACAAATAAATCAGTTTCACCTGAAAAGAACATTTTGGGCCCTGAACAAAAGAATCAGGAGCAGGTGTCGGCAATTCAACCTCTTGATCCCACACTGTTATTTAACATGGGGAGAAAGTGAGGACTGCAGATGCTGGAGATCAGAGCTGAAAATGTGTTGCTGGAAAAGCGCAGCAGGTCAGGCAGCATCCAAGGAGTAGGAGAATCGACGTTTCGGGCATGAGCCCTTCTTCAGGATTCTCGAAACGTCGATTCTCCTGCTCCTTGGATGCTGCCTGACCTGCTGCACTTTTCCAGCAACACATTTTCAGTTGCTATTTAACATGATCAACTCCGTTTTCCTGCCCATAGCCCTTTACCCTGCTTTTCATCAGAAACATATCTATTTCTTTCTTGAATCTGTTAATCAATCCTACCTTCACTGCACTCTGGAGCAGTGAGTTACAGAGACTCACAATCCTCTGAGAGAAGTCATTTCTCCCTAGCTCAGTTTTAAACCTAGATCTGTTCACTCTATATCCATGATCTCTTGTTTGAGACTGTCCCACAACGGGGAACATCTGTTCAACATCCTCCACATCAATCCTCTTTAGCATTTTATATACCACAATCAGACCCCTCTTTATTCTTGTGAATTTCAGCAAATACAAGCCTAAATTATTCAATCGCTCCTTGTATAACAGCCCTTTTATCCCTGGAATCAACCTTGTGAAACTCCTCTGAACTGCATCACATTCTTCCTCAGGTAAGGAGACCAAAAATCAAGGTGTGGTCTCCTCAATGCCTTATATAATTGTAACAACACTTCTTTACTTCTAGATATACCATGTCCACCAGAAACCCATTATCCACTTTGCTGGTTACATCCTCAAAGAGCTCTGACAAGTTTGTCAAGTACAGCTTACCCTTTATGAAATTATGCCTACACTGGGTGAATTGACCTTTGTTTTTCTAAATATTCCTTTCTGATTGACTCCAGCAACTGCCCCACTAAAGAGGTAATTGAACTGGTCTACAGTTTTCTACTTTTTGCCTGTCTGCTTTTTTGAATAACAATGTCACATCATTCCAGTGCATTGGTACCTTTTAGAATCCAGAGAATTTTAGAAGATCATAACTAATGTATCCACCATCTCTGCTGCTGCATCCTTTAATACCCTTGGACGCAGTTCATCAGGCCCCACAGACTTATTTGCCTTTAATCTCATCAGCTTAATACCTTCTTTCTAGTTATAATAATTTCACCATGTTTCTCTGTAGTTATTGCAGTTTTTAGGGGAAAAAATATCTTACACTGTGAAAACAGGGACAAAATATTGGTTTAGTGCCTCTTACAAGTTAAGGTTCCTAATTATAGCATTCACTTTGTTTGATGAAATGCAGCTGCAGGGAGGTCAATTATTTCATCAATATACAGATTCAATTGGCCCAAGTACAGCCTCAGGCAATACTTTGGCTTGAGCTTCAATTATCACTGGTGCATCACACACAACATCAGGAGAAGCCAATGTGTGCATGTTGGGAAAGGAACAGTTTGACATTGCTCTAGCTCTCTAGCAATGGTGTGTGTTTATTTTAATTTTAATCCAACTCTAGAATACAGAACCTGGGAGAAAATAAGAAGAGAGGATGTATTGTGAAACAATAGATGCTTGCATCAGTGAGAAAAATGGGCCCTTTATGCCATTTGAGTTCCCCATTTTCATCCTGTGAAGGGCCAACATTAGCTTGCCCTATTTTCTTCCATCTTATATACTTATAGAAGCTTTTGGTGTCGGTGCTTATGATTTCTGTTAATTTCCTTTGGTAGTTTAGCCTAGCTCTTGAGTTGTTTTTAGTAACCTTGTGGAACAGTGAAAAGGGAGGAGGCTAAAGGGTAGGGTTGAATCTCTTGTGCTACTGGAAGGGGAGGGGTTTTTGGGGTGGTTAGGGAGTATTGGTGAAAGCGTGTTGTGAAAGGCATGGTCCCATTAGAACGCTGAAAAGGTGGGTAAGATGTGGTTGTTTGTGGCATCACACTGTAGTGAGTCAGAGATAGAGATTAATCAATGTGAAGGTATTCTGTTGGAAGGCCAGGACAAGAAGAATCCAATCATGGTTTTGTGTGTGTGTGTGTGTGTGTGTGTGTGTGTGTCTGTCTGTCTATCTGTCTGTCTGTGTGTGTGGGTTGTCTAATGGTTGGTAAGTTTGCCAGATGTGATGGAGATTCAATGAGAACAGAACTGGCTCCTTGCATGAATTGGGATTTCAGTAAAGTGTAGTTAAAAAATCAATGGGCTTGTAGTGGATACTGGTCTAGACCCTATCCTAGAAATGGAGATAGACAAGTTATGGAGAAAAATGGACAGAGTTAAACCAGACCACACTAAGTTGAGGGAGGGGTGGAAGCAGTTAGAATGTGAACAGGAAGCAGCACCAATGAACCGGAAAAAACATGAGGGAATTAACCCAGTTAGAACTGGATTAAAGAAATTTTCCACTATCCCATGAAAAGGTAGCCAAAGCTCAGACAAGTTTCTATAACTGCATCTTTGACTGGCAGCAAGTCAGTCAGTGGAGTCACAGACGTTGTTCAATAGAATAAGAGTGTCAGCCAGGTAGATGATGGTGGGCAATGGATCTCAAGTGGTTGGACTTCTTGAAGCAGCAGTGTAGCGGCCTCCTGGCTGCACAAACAGATTGCTAACGTATCCAAACAGCAAGGGAGGCTGGGTACATTGGCCAAGTAAAACTCTGAAATCACATACCCACATACCAGATACATTAGCAGCTGGTTGCTGTGTTGGCAATGTTATTAGCAAAATGTAAAAGGCAACAGTTATTGTGGACAGACTTATCCACTAAACAAATGAGAGCCAAGACAGAAGGCCTGCTCCACAACAAACTAACAGTAAGATGTCATCTAAATGATTGACTCTTGTTTCAAACTAAAATGTATCTCCCTGATTGGCCAGAACTATAGAAAATTCCAGGAAACCATCTAAAAGGTATAAAAACAGGGTTCATCTGCAGACCTCGCTCAGAACCACTCTCAGAATTTCTGGTATTGTCTGAGGCCTTCGAGGAGACCAGCTGACTTTCCAGAGAGTGAAAGACCGAGAGAGAGAGGCTGAGCTACAGAGAGAGTGACTGTGTAAATTTACTGGAGACTCAGGACATATTGTAGACTTAAGGGGTCAAATAAGTTTAGGAATAGTATGTATAGTATTGAAGATCATTGTAATTTTGTTCCTAATAAAGTAGGATGGTTTTTTCTTTGGTCCGGGCTTGTGTTCGTATTGATTTGACCACTTTGGTATTGTGGGACACCTGGGCAAATTCATTCATAACATTCTGGTCAGAGTTATCTAAATTGCTGTTGTCTTGTCTCTCCTTAAAACAGTGAGCCCTCAGGTCATCTTGGTGACAGTTAAGGGAATCGATATCCAATATTATAACAATATTGAAAGAAGGTGAAGTAAATTGACTGTGCAAATCTTATTCAATGTATTCCCATACACGTCTTTAGTTCGCAAGAGATACCCTTAGAGTTGAGAAATTTTAGTACACACAATAAATCGTGCAGTTTAACTCAAATTAACTCAAGAGAAAAACAGTGTGAAGTGGATATAATTGCATAATATTGTAACCAAACTGATCTCACAAGAACACACTTTACATTATTAGAAACAAAAGGACATATTTTTCTCATCCTTTCATCTAAATTCAATCTTGAGTCACCTCCTATAAGCCAGCCATCTGCCCTTAATTTAATAACAACATACTTTTGAACCCAAATGCGAATTGGACTTTTTGTCCAACCGAAGGTACTAATATAATCTTTCCCTAAAGGCAACACAACAGCTTCTTCAATCAAATCTTCCTCTGCATGTTAACAATACAGAAACTGGTCACACTGCAGACTGTCATTTCTGGCTATGCAGAATAAAATAAGAGAAAAAATTACCTATATTAAAATCTTTCTAAGAACAGAAAATTCAGTTCTGTCAGCAAGGCGAAGTGAGGACAAAGTATATCCTCTCTTCATTAATGTCCTATAATGTTATTGCTGTGAATATTTGGGTTTGGGAGCCAAGGATCTTCAAGAGAGGTAAGCGTGTAAGAAGTTATTTTAAAAGGTAGACTGTGAATTGAAATAAGCAACCATTCAGATATATTGCATTTACTAAATAGATAGGAAAAAATAAATGACCCATGTCAGTTTAGAGCAGTCTGGTCCCATTGGATAAATGAAGATTGGCATAGAGTATGTGAGCTCAGCAGCTTGTGATGGCAGCATTATTTTCCCTAGATGAATTATAAGGGAAATTTTACGAGACCTTCTTCCCTCTTTCCTGGACCATCTTCCATCTGAAGGAAAGTGTTGCCTGATGAGAACCACCCCTCTCTGAGAGCACTGATTAATACACTTTATTTCTGGACTAGAAGGGTACATTATCTCATGTCTCACCTGCTTGAACCAAAGATAGCATAGCTACCCAAGATGTCACAGTGGTCACCTCTACACTTGTTCATCATTTTAGCCTGAGGTGACTGCTTAGTTAACCTCATGCTGAGGTAATTTGCTAGCCCTTACCAGCCCTTTGGATAGGTAAAAGCAAACAAAGTGCCAAAAGACCCCAGCTATTAGTTCAGGAAGGTGTAAATATTTGTTCTGCCTTCTTTGCCCACTAAGAAAGTTCTTAGGATTAGATTTTGCAATATGTACTCAAGTGCAGTAGTACAGGAGTACAGTGAAAAGTGTATAATGTTGCCAGACAGAGCGTTATCTCAGGTACCAAAGGTACCTAGGTACAAAGTAGTAAGTGAAGCAGAGATAAAAAGTTAACCAATACTTCATAGAATAAGTCAAAAAAAAGTAATAAGGTAATAGCTAACATTAAAGCCATTAATTTGAAGGAAGAAGTTAAAAGTTCAACAGTCTTTGATGAGACCTCTGCTTATCTCACTCTCCAGGAGACCTCAGCTGTCTGTTCTCAATCCCTCAACTATATGTCCTGTCACTGCTACTGAAGCTGCCTCCTCTCTGATCTCCCCCAGTGCCTGGGGAACATGTCCAGGCAGGACCCACTCACGCTGGGCTGAGACACTGCCAAGAGACTGGGCAAAGTACCACCAAGAGACAGAGCCAAGACCCAGTATGAACCACTGAGAGACCAAGTTGCGAACCACCACAAGCTGTTGAGAGACCAGATTCTTATTGAAGACAGAGGTACTGAAAAGATCAGGGTCCACAGTACTATTTTTAATTCTATAACATTCAAAACAAATCCCTTGGTGGTGTGGGTCTCACCTGCTGGTTGGACAGCTGGCAAGATAACTGCACTACCTTTCCCAAAGAGGATTTGTTGTATCTTCTGCCAGTTGAATAGTGGCAAGGAGACTGGAGAACCTTCCTCTTGAAGTGGGTCCCAGAGGACAGATTTCCACTTGCTGGGAACTGCTGGCCATTCAGAGGCTAGCAATACCAAGAGGGTTGGGTGAGTGTGTCAGTTAGCAATCTCATGTCATGCATACGTGCCCTTGAATGAGCACTTTGTCTCTTGGATCGAAGATCTCTCCTCACCCCTGAGCTCTCACTGTTCCATGGAACACATGCAGCAGACTGATTTGTCACCAGGTTAGTCCCAGTGGGATAGACCCTTAAATAGTAATTAATTGTCTATTTCAGAACCTCCTTTGGCATCAAGATGAGAAGACTGCCCAGAGAACTTCCAGTCCAAATTAAATTCTAGTGAAAGGAACAAGAACCAGGTATGCTACCACCCGGCCTTCTCCTCCTCCTGCCTCACCAACTCCAGATGCACAGCTTTCTGTGCAACATTTCTCACAAATCCCCCTTTTGAGAAGGAAATATCCTACTGACTCAACTAACTTTTTAAGCTAACCAAAATACCTCCAGAGTAGGATCATTTTCTAAATGTCTTGATGATATATTATCAAAAACATACTAAAGCTAGTAGAATTTTCTGATCACTACATTTCCAACCTGCAGATCACTTAATTCAATGATGTTCCTTATTCTTTTGTAGGAGTGCTGTTGATCTCTAGACTGAGTATATATATTGTATGTGCATGTGTGTGTGAGATATATATATATAAAACATTTTACACACACACATGCACATACAATTAAAACAACAGGTTATGCATGGCCTAAATAAATACTTCTTATCTACAAAATGGACACAGGTGAAGAGAGAGCTGAAGAATTTTAAATCAGTATGATTTCTCTTTAGCTTACAATTGTCTCAACCCAGACTCATTATACTTTTATGCTACTCTGACCATTGCGAATTTATGTTTGCCATAATACTAAATTCTGCTTTTACTGTGCTTTATTGGTCTGCAAACACATATAAAATACTTAAACAGAAATTGAAACAAAATCTGTTGTTGGTGCACTACACTGGTATATCATTAGCCTAAGCCATATATAATGATGTTTATTTGTTTATTTTCCACATAGTGTACTGTCAAGTCTCCAGGAACTTTAGGATCAGATGGTATGGAGCCTGGATGCTGTTAAATAATAAGCAGATAAACTTACAAAGGACTAGAATTCAACCTTCTATCCCTCATTGTAACTTGAATGAAATGCAAACTGATAGATGTCCAGTTGCAGATCAGCTATCTTTCCTTGAGCTGGAAATGTTGTGGGATGGAAAAGGAGAATCACTTTTTAAAATATTTTAAATAAAAGCAAGTGTTAAAATCGGCATACAATGTCTCATCCAGACAATATATTGACAATGCACAAAATAAAAAGGCGACAAGCATGTAACAAAAAAATGAGGGTTGTCAATAAAATATTTAGATTGCACCACAGCTAACATTTATTATACATTGATGGAATTTGGGTTTCGCTTGACAGGCCAGCACATATTGCCTAGGAGTAACGGGTAGAGAGCTGCCTCCTTGAATCTCTGCTGTTCATATGATTATAGGAACACCCAACCTATTAGGAAGGGAGTGCCAATAATTGACCAAGTGCCACTGTTGGAATATTGCATGCAATTCTGGTCTCCTTCCTATCAGAAAGATGTTGTGAAACTTGAAAGGGTTCAGAAAAGATTTACAAGGATGTTGCCAGGGTTGGAGGATCTGAGCTACAGGGAGAGGCTGAACAGGCTGGGGCTGTTTTCCCTGGAGCGTCGGAGGCTGAGGGGTGACCTTATAGAGGTTTACAAAATTATGAGGGGCGTGGATAGGATAAATAGGCAAAATCTTTTCCCTGGGGTTGGGGAGTCCAGAACTAGAGGGCATAGGTTTAGGGTGAGAAGGGAAAGATATAAAAGAGACCAAAGGGGCAACGTTTTCATGCAGAGGGTGGTACGTGTATGGAATGAGCTGCCAGAGGATGTGGTGGAGGCAGGTACAATTGCAACATTTAAGAGGCATTTGGATGGGTATATGAATAGGAAGGGTTTGGAGGGATACGGGCCGGGTGCTGGCAGGTGGGACGAGATTGGGTTGGGATATCTGGTCGGCATGGACGGGTTGGACCGAAGGGTCTGTTTCCATGCTGTACATCTCTATGACTCTATGACTCTATGACAGTGGAGGAACTATAATATTGTTCCAAGTCACAATGGCTAAATTCGAGAGGAAATTGCCTGCGTTGATATCCCCATTCAGCTGTTGTTTTGTGTTTCTAGATGATAGAGATCGTGTGTTTAGCAGATGTTGTTGAATGAAGTTTGGCAGTTTGCTGCAGTGGATCCTGTATACAGCAGACACTGAGCCAGTGGTGGAGGGAGTGCATATTTTAAAAAGGTGGTGGATGGAGTGCAAATCAAGCTGACTAATTGTCCTAGATGGGGTCAAGCTTCTCAAGTTGTTGGAGCTGCATTCATCCAGGCAGGTGGACAGTATCCTTTCACGCATCTAACTGGACTGGCTGTGGGACACATGAGGCAAGTTATTTAGTTCAGATTTCCTATCTTCTGATTTACATTTGTAGCCAGTGTTTATATGGCTGGTTCAGCTCCATTTCTTGTCAATGCTAATCTCTAGGATGTTGATGGCATGATATTCTACACATTTGTATTGTTAAACATGAGCTAAATTAACTAGATTCCAGTCATACACACAACTTCAGTGCTTATTATAAACTTAAGAAAAATGTACTTGACAAAGATCATCAACTGTACACAACTCCTAACTCTTCAAAGTTGTTGGCTAATGTGTACAATGCTTGGTTGTTACCTTTAAATAAAAATGTCAAAATCTTCTCTCCTCTTTGGGTAATGATATTCCTTCTAATGAATATAAGTCACACAATTAATTTTTAGTGACATCAAGTATGATTTTTGATTTTCATTGCACAACAATGGGTGGATTTAATAACAACTGTAAAATTCAAAATAAAACAACGACTGATTACCTTTGATATTGTCCCCATTCAGAGTAAATGCACAGGTACAACTGGTTATTTTAAAAGTCCAATACTTATATTTTTTATTTACTAACAACAATCTCAATTTGAGATCAATATATTAATATTACTAAATATTAATCATAGCAATCATGGCACTTTGTAAATCTGTTGATAGTTTATATAGTTTACAATTTTGTGCAAAAACTAACATTTTTCTTTATTAACACTGTTTCAGATCATTGATTTTGATAGGATGTTGTAATACTCAAGTTCAGCAGTCATTATTCTGGGAAATTGATTTATTAATTTGCTCTCAGGTTGAACCATATTATCTCAATCATTTGATATGTATCAAAGCAACTACATATTCTGGCCAGAGTCCTGAATGAGTGTGCATTCTGGAAGTGCCGTTTGTCCTATTAGTCATTGAAACTTGTGGAATGCTAGATTTTGTGCATTCACATTTACACTTAGCATTTCCTTTCTGGAGAGTCCTGATACCAACACTATGAAATGCTTAAAGGAATGTCACTCTACACCCATCTTTCTTCACTGCATTTGCATTGGCACACAGTTTTAGTATCGAACTGTTATTGTGAATTTTACTACATGAACAGTTTAGAATAAGAGTGATCAGGGATGATCATGATAATTATCGAAGCAGGCTCAAGGGCCTAATGGCTTACCCCTGCTACTATTCCCTATGCTTCAAAAAGGCCCAATTATTGATGTAACATTTCTACTTACGTAATGATATCCAAGCACTCAATTAGAATTGTTTGATGCCTGGAAAGATAAAACCATATTGACATGGAATACACTAAGTTTTTAACTTGAATTGCTTCTCTGCACTAAATTTGAATGCAAAGGTTCAACAACCCCTTTAATATGCATCAAAAGTTAAATCTGAAAGGATGTTAAAATAACCCATAAGTTGCTGATCTATGCATAACTTATTAACACCATGTACATAAATTGTAAATCTGATACCTGACAGTGAAGGTTTGCTTAAAAGAATATTAAATGGTTTGAACTTTGTTTGTTTACGTCTCTTTTGAGTATGCTTATTCCTTTGATGCATGGATAGTTAACATCCATGCCAAGCTTAAATCAAATGACAACTTTACACATCGTTTAGAGATTTTGGTAGTATCTCATGGGAAGCAAAATTTTGTAGTAATGAAAATGCTGCAAGGCTTATTTCTGACTTTGGCTGTTTCATATTAGAAAATAAATGCAAATATATAAGGGGAGAGAAAAAAAACAAATTATTCAATTCAGCCAACTCCCCCTTTGGGTTCACATGTAGATCATTTACAATTTCCCTTCTGTTTTGGCTCCAAGTATATATCCCTGATATGCATTTGATATCAGATTACTTAATATGGCCAACAAGAGTAAAAATTCTGACAGATACCAGATTTGCTCTTAATGTTCTCCAGATGTTTCCAGGCGAAAAAAAAGTTGTGTGCCTTGATTACTCCAGACACCTGCACTGTTGTAGTTCAAAGATGTGATCTACATTATTAAAAATTTCTTGATGTTAAGTCTAGATTCTGATTGAACTATAGAGAGGTACCTCTGAATATAAATCCAGGACAGAAGGAAAGGAACCCAACTGTAGTTTCTCAGTGTGTGGGAGGACCAAAGTGTGGCAACCAGAGTCTGCCTCAGGAAAACAAAAGATTTGAAACAATTTATTTCATTAAATGAATAGCCCTCAGATCGCACATGATCATGCATCTGTTTTTCATTTTGTTAAAAACATTTTCTTGTTCTCAACTTCATGTGTGCCCTAAGTATCCTGTAAACAAGTTATCCTGTAATTCATTTGACTCCTGTTCTCATTCATTCAGGTGGTGCCTTTGTTGGAGGGGAGAAAAAGCCTTGTGAAGAAAGTGATGGCAACTGAGCCAATACCTAAGATCCACCTCATAATTAAACAATAAATGTTTACAAAATAAATCATACTTATATTTAACTCATAAGCTGAACACGCCAGTGCAGGACTAAGACTCACGTATCATCACTTGGGGCAGCACAGTGGCTCAGTGGTTAGCACTGCTGCCTCAAAACACCAGGGACCTGAGTTCGCATCCCACCTCAAGTGACTGTCTGTGTGGAGTTTGCACATTCTCCCCGTGTCTGTGTGGGTTTCCTCTAGGTGCTCTGGTTTCCTCCCACAATCCAAAGATGTACAGGTTAGGTGAATTAACCATGGGAAATTACCCATAGTGTTAGGTGTGTATTCAGAATAAATACAGGGTAGAGAATGGGTCTGGGTGGGTTACTCTTCAGAGGGTTGGCGTTGACTTGTTGCACTGAAAGGTCTGTTTCCATACTGTAGGGAATCTAATCATTTCAGAGATATAGCGTGGATTTTTTACAGGAGAGTGAAGCCAGCAGATTGGTTACAGGAGGGGTTCTGTGAGAATGATCTCTGACAGTGGGAGAAGTTGTTCTTGGAAAATTGCAGTCAATGACAAGGAAGCTACAGTAACTTTTAGCAGTCATCGATTACTTGAATCTTTGATATTTAGCACTCAGAAAGTGAAATGTTGATATTTCAGGATTGCAATCACATATCTGAACCTTTCCAGCCCATTAGAAAAAGACAAAAATATATAGAGTTATTTCTGTTTGTTCTATTAATTGAAGTATGTTAAAGATCCTGTGGCACTATTTGATGAACAGCAGAGGTTCCTTGATGTTCTTTGTAACATTGATTCAGGAAGCAATATTATTTTAAAAATAAATAAAGTAACCTTTCATCCTATTGCTATTTATTTGTTAAAATGCTACCATTTTTGCTTACTATGATCCAAAGAACAAAATAGACGTATTTTGCTGTTTTTAAAGAATATATATTTTGTATTTGGGAGGTGGATGATGTTGGCAAAACCATATTTACTGTGTATTCTTAGTTATCCTAGGAAAGTATTACCATGTCTGACAAACAGGGAGTGGCACTGGAATTGGTGGAGGCAGCTCTCTTTTCAAGTAGTAATCACAAAGAATAGTTTTTTAACTCCATAGATTTTATTTGACAGGCCACCATTTATTTGTTTAACCTTAAGTAAAACAAAGTAACTGTTCTATTAACTTAAGGAGAATTTGTTGAGGTCTGCAGTTATAAACATAGTAAGTGAAATGGAAATTTTCAATTTGTGACTTTAACATTCTGACCTCCATAAAGGTGCCTCTGGAAAATGTCTTTAAATTAAAACTCAACTGAGTGGTAGAATTTCTATGAATATACCACACATGTACTGCATGGCCCTCTGCAAACACTTAGAAAAGCTATGTGCAGCTGACACAAATCTGTACTTTGCAAAACTTTTCCAGGAATCAACTGCAGACAACAGTGTTAATTCTCTCTGATCAGTGCTTCAATGAAGTTCAATGTTAATACAACTTGGATTTGTGCAGAAGTGAGTTGAAGACACCACCATATGAAAACAAATTGTAGAAGCCTCTACACTGAACTTAAAAGTTTTTTTTTGCCTCAGATTGATTTCAATAATGTTCAGGTAGATACACATCTGACCTCTGCTTTTGCCTGCAGCCTACTACCAATCAAAACCAAGGGTGAAGAATGAATATATAACATATGGTGTACTGATAATGATTTATTTGCAACAAGTACAGAATTACACACAAACCTCTAGCCGTGGTCTAGTCAACATTTTATGCAATTCCAGTATAACCTCCTTGGTATTAACCTCTATGCCTCAGCTAATAAATTTGTTGAGAGGTGCGAGAGCGGAGCGAAGGACTGCTGGGAAGATGAGTATAACAGTTTTAAAAAGTTACTTCAGGCGTCGGGGTCTCCATTTGCCAAGAGGTGTGAGGAAGGAGCGGAGGACTGCTGGGAAGGTGAGTATAAAACACTTTTTTGAAAAGAGTGGCGAGGAGAGAGGGCAGAGAGAAACGAGGGCTGCCGATAAGTTTTTAAGTGGGTGAGTGATGAGGGGAGAGGCAATTTTGGATTTAGTGCTCGGCAATAAGCCAGGACAGGTGTCAGATCTCGCGGTGGGAGAACACTTTGGTGACAGTGATCACAACTACCTCACAGTTACCATAGCCTTGGAGAGGGAAAGGAGCAGTTACCAAGGGCACAGTGGAGACATATTGAAGGAGCAGTTGTTGCTGGTGGTGCATGAATTTACTCCTCTGAGACAGGTAAGAAGGAGTAAGATTAAGGAACCTTGGATGAGGAGAACAGAGGAGCTTTTTGTCAAAAGGAAGAAGGCAGCTTATGTAAGGTGAAAGAAGCAAGGATCTAGCACAGCTTGAGAGGATTACAGGCTTGCTAGAAAGGAGCCCAGAAATGGACTGAGGAGAATCAAGAGGGGGCACAAAAAAGGCTTGGCAAGAAGGATTAGGGAGAACACAAAAGCATTTTATTCATACGTGAGGAATAAGAGAATGATTAGGGAGAAGGTCGAGTCAATGAGTGATAGCATAGGGAACTTGTGCATGGAGTCTGAGCAGATAAGGGAAGCCCTAAATGAGCTTTTTGCTTCAGTTTTCACTAAGGAAAGGGACATTGTTGTGAATGAGAACTTTGAGGAGCTGGGAAACAGGCTTGTACAGATCATGATTGATGAAGTCACAGTCACAGAGTCATAGAGATGTACAGCATGGAAACAAATCCTGTCCATGCCGACCAGAAATCCCAACCCAATCTAGTCCCACCTGCCAGCACCTGGCTCATATCCCTCCAAACCCTTCCTATTCATTTACCCATCCAAATGCCTTTTAAATGTTACAATTGTACCAGCCTCCACCACTTCCTCTGGCAGCCCATTCCATACACAAGTTGCTCCTTAGGTCCCTTTTATATCTATCCCCTCTCACCCTAAACCTACGTCCTCTAGTTCTGGACTCCCCCACCCCAGGGAAAAGACTTTGCCGATTTACCCTATCATGCCCCTCATAATTTTGTAAACCTTTATAAGGTCACCCCTCATCCTCCGACGCTCCAGGGAAAACAACCCCAGCCTGTTCAGCCTCTCCCCATAGCTCAAATTCTCCAACCCTAGCAACATCCTTGTAAATCTTTCAAGTTTCACAACATCTTTCTGATAGGAAGGAGACCAGAATTTGCATGCAATATTCCAACAGTGGCCTATCTAATGTCCTGTACAGCCGCAACATGACATCCCAACTCCTGTACTCTGGAGAGAAGGAGGAAGAGAGGTGACTTGATCGAGGATATACAAGATAATGAGAGGAATGAATAGAGTCAATAGCCAGAGACTATTCCCCAGGGCAGGATTGACTGGTACGAGGGGTCATAGTTTTAAGATATTAGGAGAAAGGTATAGAGGAGATGTCAGAGGTAGGTTCTTTACACAGAGAGTTGTGAATGCGTGGAATGTGTTGCCAGCGGTGGTGGTGGAAGCAGAGTCATTGAGGACATTTAAGTGACTGCTGGACATGCACATGGATAGCAGTGAGTTGAGGACGTGTAGGTTAAGTTATTATGTTTTAAATTAGGATTAACCCTCGGCAAAACTTCATGGGCCAAAGAGCATGTTCTTTGCTGTACTTTTCTATGTTCTATGTTCTAATAAAGGCAAGTAAGTGTTCCATCTGCCTTCTTAACTACTTTATCTACCTGTCCCACTATGTTAAGGGACCAGTGAACATACACTCCAAAGTGCCCTCTGATCCTCAGGTGTTTCCTACTGTTTACCATGTACTTCTTGACTTGTTTGGCCTATCCAAATGCATCACCTCACATTCAGCCAGATTCAAATTCCCTTTGCCACTGATCAGCCCATCTGCATCCTCCTGTAATCGAAGACTATCCACCTCACTATTACCATCCCACCAATCATCTTCAAGATTACTGACTGACTCTCCTGCACTCACATCTAAATCATTTCTACATAACACGAAACAGCAAAGGCCCCAACATTGGACCTGCGGAACCCTACTTCTCAACACAGACTCTCCTTGTAAAACAATGCAGTCAATGGTACAATTGATTAAGATTAATTAAAGATCTATTGAATCAAACTAAACTTGGCTGTGCACAGGCCAGGATGTGGGGTGTGTCTGGGTGTGGGTTATGGTATGTGGTAACTATGGGGTTTGGGGGTCTGTGGTGAGACCGTTAATGAGGTAGTGTGTCTGTGGGAGCTGTGGGATCTGTGGATGGGTTATAGGGTGTGGTGTCTTGAGATTGGGTTATGAACCAGGAAGGTTAGATAATCTATGGCTGAGTTGTGCGGCGTATGTCTGTGGGGCCTGATAGGGGTGCACTCCAACCGATAAGGCAAATTAATTTGCAGTGATTTTCCTTCGGAGTTTGGTTAAGAGACAGAAAATCTATTAAAATCTTGTTTCAGGTCAGACATACACTATACCCACCTCTGGGTGATGTCACTGGCAGAGGCTATCCACCTAGCAGCAATGGGTCACCAATGACACAAAAAAGTGATGGCGCTAGTGAGATCTTTTCCACTAAAAGTGCATTTACCAGGAGGCAGTATCAGCCAGGAAGCCAGAGATTGTTCCTCCTCACTCACAGCAGCACAGACCTACAGGGGCATTGCCAACCTGTGGAGTGATTCAGTAAGGACTTGGCCTTAATCACTATTCTGATCTTACTGCCTACCCTAGGAAAATTCCCTGGCAGTGGGAGCATATCAGCCTCCAATTGTTTTTGCGCCTTCGTGGATGTGGGTGTCATTGGCTGGGCTGTAAGATTGTAACTTCAACTAGATCTCTAATTGGCATCAAGAAGATGGTGGCAAGTTGCCTTCCTGAACCAGCCCAGTCGATCTGATAGGGGTGCTCTCACATTGCTGTTAGGAAGGTGGTTTCCAGGATTCCTTTAGTGGCAATGAAGAAATGGAGATATTCTGTTACAATGTTGAAATGGTTTGTGGCTTGCAGGGTTCAGAATATGGTGGTGCTCCATTAATTTTTTGCTGTTGCCCTCCTAGATGGTGGTGGGAGTGAAGAATTTACAAGCTGTTATCCAGGAAGGCCTGATGAGTTGGTGCAGTGCATCTGGTTTATATACATATTTCATCCACTGTCAATTAGCCTCAGACCTGCTCTTGTAGCCACTGTAGTTACACAGTTGACCATTTCAGTTTCTGGTGAAGGATGTTGACAGCGGGGGACTCAGTGATGGTCATATAGCATTAGCTGAAGTTACTATGAAAGTCCCACCGACTCAACCTTGCCCTTCATGAGGTGTGCTATCTCTCGGGTTATACTCACCACCAGTCATCTCTTTCTCATGACAACTGTGGTATCTGAAATGTATTTGCTTTCTCTCAACAGATGCCACCAGATCTGCTGAGTTTTTCCAGCAATTTCTGTTGTATACTCTGGGTGAAAACATTTTTCTTCACCCTCTAAACCTCCTGCCTTTCACCATAAAATGATACCCCTTGTTATAGATTTATGCACCATGGTGCCATTGAATGCAAAGGGCAATGCTTAGATTAGTTTTTTTTAGTGGAAATGGTCATTGCTTGACATGCACGTGCCAGTTACCAAGCCAAACCTAACTGCTGCCCAAGTCCTGTTGCACACGGACAATTACGGAACTCCAGAAGGCCCCATCGAACACCCTCCCTTCATTCAAGGTTGAAAACATCACCCCAACCCCCCCCCCCCCCCCCCACTCCCCCCAACACCCCACGACAATGGAGCATTTTTCAGGGCGACGAATGACGAGTCTGCCAAGGGATCCTCAATCAATGGATTCTCGGAGGGATCTGCTGGGCAGCAGGTTCACTTGATCCCCCAGTGGGCGGCTGGCCCAGCAGCAGTGATCCCTTTGTTCAGCTGTGAGAGCGGCGACGGTATTTCTGTGACGCGCTGTGTTTCTCCAGTCCCACATCCATTGGCTCTGGCTGCCAGCATCTGCACTCCTGACACAGAGAACCCCCACCCCCGGGGGGGCTCTGGGGGGGGGGGGCACAGAGAGCCCCCCCGGGGGGGCTGCCGCTTCACTCAGGGAACTGAGCTGGTGAAAGCGGCTCAAATTAATCCAGTACCCTCACAAATCGCCTCAACACCATACTGATTCGGCACATTATTTTTTCCCCCAAACTCATTAAGTTGTTTTTGTTTTGTAGATAAATGACTGGCGCACAATAGAATCGCGCGGTTGTGAACTAATTCGGAGCGGGGGGGCGGGGGGGATGCATGTTCCGAACATCTCCCTGGCCCCGGCTGGGACTCGGTTCGATTTCCATCTGCACGAACTGCTCTTGCCCAGCGCGGTTGTGTGAACAGTGGGGCCAGGCTTCTCAAGGCCTCTGGGGTTGCAGCTGCAGCAAGGTGCCGGTTCCCGGGGGGGGGGTTAAACCTCAGCAGTTACTCCTTCACGGAGTGTGAATATCTACCGCACAATGACGCGGGATTAACAACCACAACCCGGTCTGTGTGAACCCAGCCATTTGGGAGAGCAATGTGCTCGCCATTCCCGTGACTTCTCGATCATTTAAGTGGTTAAAGTAAATGTGGCAGATCATAACACGAAGACATGTCCACCCAACGATTCGAACGAATCCACCCAAACTGTTGCAATTACCCATCTGCTAACAGCGTATAAATGGGAATAACTCATATGGACTGTTACATTGTGAGGACTTTGATATAAATGAGTTATAAAATGTGAATACAGACGCTATAACTCATGATAGGTGTTTCACAGCATTGCATTTCGACAGTAACACATTGATAGCAATTCCTCTGGACATTGGCCAGTAGCCAGTGACGGCGAGGAGCGTGTGAATTATTTACAACGCCAAGATTTACGAATCTTCAATGATCAGAGATCCGAAAGTATTGGAAGAACATGGATTATAATCTAAATATTCTCATTTGCTGTAATACTCATGTGATGTGCTGTTAGGCTTGGAGTATTCCCGAAACTGGGGGGAATAAATGAGCAATTTCTGGAATTTGATGGCGTTTTGGATTCCATAGAAAGAAGAGCTCAATTGTTTTAACTGCTCGAGGCAAAAGATCACACATTCTGTGGTCACACTTTAAAATGGACGGGGGCTAGTTCATATTTATGATTATATGCGCAGGGGCGGAATTGCCCGCCCAGCTCTGTAACACAAAAGCAGACGTTGCGGGGAAACTCAGCAGGTCTGGAGAGAGCATTTGTGGAGAGAAATCTGAGTTAACGTTTCGGATCTATTAATCCTCCTTCAGCACATTCTGACTAAACGTTAACTCTGCTTTGTCTCCACAGATGCTGCCAGACCTGCTGAGTTTCTCTAGTAATTTGATTTTTCTTCAGATTTCCAGCATCTACTATTTAAATCCTTTTGAAGCATAGCTTTTGTTTTTTTTTTAAATCAAGCTGAATCAAAGCTATAAAACAGCATACGACCGATAGTAACATCTGACCAACATGAACAATCCGAAAGGCTAATTTACATAATTGGTTAAAAATACTTATGCAATGTGACTCTATAAAGGCTACAAAGAAAACGCGTGAAAGCACTGAGTCATAAGAGTGTACTGATCGAGGCCGGTAACCGAACAATTCACCGGCGATTTGTCAAGCGTTAGGAAGAGGCTGAAATTACAACGGTCAGCAAGATGTCAATTAAAAGATAACCAAAATATGGAACGAAATTGCAAATACTTGCAGTCAGTCAGTTATTACCTAAGCAGGGCGCTTTAAGATTGCATGCTGCTGGGGAATGCCAGGATGTGGGTGGGAATTGCCGAAAGGGATGGATGAGAAGGCGGTTCAGAGTCCAGGGGACCTTGCATTAGTTGTTACTTAATTGGTATCTCACCCTGAAAATGTTGCAAATTAAGAGATGACGGTTCTCTGTGACAAATAGGACTGGCCGTAGATGCAGCGCAAAATGAACTTATTTAGTTGGAGGGCAGTGGGGATCGCTCCAGTAGGCGCGTGAGAAGCATAACTAAATAGAGATTTTAACATTCGCAATGAGCACTTACTGTTAAAACAAAAACTGCGGGTTACATCGTAACAGCTCATGGTCACCTTCATATATAAATGACCTTTAATTAAAAAGTCTTTTCAAAGGTATGATTGGTATCCCATCACTTCGAACATCTGCTCACCACATTACAATAATTTAATGTCTGTTGCCCTTTACAATCACTATCATTTAGCTTAAAAATCAAAAGCTCCGGGGATCTGTTGCCTCTAAGTATATCCGCAGGAATTCAAGAAAAATACTTTAATCCCATTTGAAAGGAGAGCTACACATGCCGGAGAGAATGTTCTTTTTAGATTAAAGGGCGGAAGCGTGATCGCCGATCAAGATTGGTTTACAATGGAGAAGTTAAACACTGTAAATGCAGTCATTAATCGCCGGCGTTCTGCTGAAACCAAAATGAGGAAACTATGACGGAACTATTGGAATGACTCAAGAAATGTCTTTATTTACAACCCTACCTGCACTGGTCCGTTTAGCAGTGACACCAAGAACCATAAAACATTTATAAGATCCAGAACCATTCTCGAATGTGTCTAATTTGAGAATGAACAGCTGCAGTTTTACACAATTAGGCTTTATGGTGCCAAATTAATTGATTCATTTCGACGTGAGCGGTGTGTGAGGGCCAAGGATTAATTAGTTATTAAGTATCACCTTTACAGATAATGTGTCCAAATTATATCCAAAAAAAACAAACTGGAGAAAGTAACTAGGCAAACTAAACCAGCTTCCAATAGCACGTAGAGACAAAAAAACCCTGCAAATGCTGGAATCCAAAGTAGACAGGCAGGAGGCTGGAAGAACACAGCAAGCAAAATACAACCACCTAATGACAATGGTCACATAACACTAAATTTTAGCTGGAGATGATCCATTTAAACTTGTAAAACAAACAAATCACTATAGAATGCAAAACCTATTCAGTTAAAAATCACACAACACCAGGTTATAGTCCAACAGGTTTAATTGGAAACACTAGCTTTCGGAGCGACACTCCTTCATCAGGTGGTTGTCACAATCACCTGAGGGAGGAGTGAATCACCTGACGAAGGAGCGTCGCTATGAAAGCTAGTGCTTCCAATTAAACCTGTTGGACTATAACCTGGTGTTCTGTGATTTTTAACTTTGAATTAACTGGATGTTCAATTAATAAGATTACATTAAAATCATGAGGGAAACATACGAATTACACAAGTTCATTCCACTGGTTATGCAATGAAAATATGAACAGATTACCATTCTATTTGGGAAACGCCTATAAGCCATTGCCTGCACCGCTTATTTGAGTTGATTTAAACAGATCACATGAATTATTCATGGTAGTGTTGAGAGTATTGATTGTTGGTGGTCACTGAATAACCCTTTTCAGTTTAAATGAAATTTCGACCTGAGTACGTGTGTAGGGGGCGATCTGATTTTTTCCTTTCTGAACAGATGATCCAGTGGATCTGATCCATTGACATTGGTTCTGAAATTACCACGTGGAATGTTAGGGAAATATCTGAAATTTCTCCTTCGTCTATTTTACTTGAGGTGTTCACCCAGTTCCCAAAAAGTTGACCCCTCTGCCAAAATAAAGCCAAACGAGGTTTTTTTCAAACTTCAGGTTAAATCGATAGGTTACTTCAAAACCGTTGGTTGTGCAACATGTATGTTAAATGCCTGAAATATGGGATTGGAAATACACATCCAATCAAATCAACAGAGATAAACGCAATCGGCCTAAACCTGGGTGTAAGAATAGTTATCTATTCACAATTAACGAGGCTGATACAAGCACGAGTCCAATGTTATAGACACCACAGAAATCCAGAGCACGCAGTTTTGACTGTTTTTCACTCCTGGCGGTTAGCATATATAAAATACATTATATTCACAATAATGAGTGATATTTCAAATACACAGGTTGGGGGTGGGGGTGGGGGTGGGGGAGTGGAGGCAGTGGAAGATTGAATTGCATCCCGTCATTTAAAAATAACTGCCTCTGGAAATAGCAGGGTGTTAATTCCAGATAGCAGGTTCAACAATATCCCCCTACTGATATTCCACTGCCTTTATTTTGATAAGGATGGTTCAGCAGTTGATTTCGAAAATAAAAATGTATCCAGCGGATTTGCCCACACTGCAGAAAAATAAATCGTATGTTTTTTTCAAAGATAGTTTCAATTTTTGAGTTAATCAAATATTGCTTAAACATGACAATGCTCAGAAACGAAGCCACCAACCCCGCCAGCTGGGTGCCATGTTTCATCTAATGATACCTGCAGCCGGTTTCGTCTTACAT
Organism: Chiloscyllium punctatum; assembly: GCF_047496795.1. Taxonomy (NCBI): domain Eukaryota; kingdom Metazoa; phylum Chordata; class Chondrichthyes; order Orectolobiformes; family Hemiscylliidae; genus Chiloscyllium; species Chiloscyllium punctatum. The sequence goes on along the minus strand of NC_092746.1, from coordinate 83,452,723 downwards.
TTGTCCCTGGCCCTTTAAGTTCACTGCACTCTCTTTTCGAATATTCGTGGATAAGGGTTATTTTTCACACACATGGAAATTGGCAATGTTACCTAATGCATTGGAATACTCAAAACTAGATTTATTAGGATAAATGGTTTATTTATCTTATATTCATAAAGCTAACTTCCGCAAGTTTTTTTTTGTGACAACGACTTTGTTCATTGGCAAATTGAGCTGTACGAGGTAGCGAGCATTGTAATTCCATTTCTGTGTATCTGAGTACTTGTGAAGGTGAACTACATGTGGTGGTCTATTTTCAGTACTTTGTTCGGTTGCACTCGGTGCGACATTTATTTCAGACTTTTTCTGGTGTAAATAGCACTGAACGGGACTGATAGTTTATTCTTCCTGTGTTGTCATCCTCATTACCCGGAAAGAGTTCGTTCACACTAAAGCATTGCAACCCTTTTCACCAACTCTTCGACATTAACCCTAACACCAGACTGTGGCTGAAATGTTTGAAAACGACAGAAAGTCTCCACAAGAACGAATGATTTTGTTCAGTGGCATATGACAGCCGTTCTTATGTTAGTCCATATATGTTTTGTACTTTCCATCTTTTATATGAATTCCGAGATTTTCACACAATGTTATTTATTTCCGTCGTAGTTATACAGACACTTGCTTATATTTTGATGTTATGTGGTTTCTATTCCGTTTGTAAGAAACTATTTTCCGTCTTTACCAGAACGGTGTGTGAATAGGCCAGCAGAGGGCGATCAAGACTTGTGTTTGCACATTTTTGTATGGCATTTTATTAATGGAAATAAGTTAATTAAGTTTTCAACAAAAACGGGACTTGATCAGCTATTTACCAGCTCAAAATTATGTCAATTTTTGATTTGCAAGCTTTTTTTTGATGGAATCCGTGAAAACATAACATTCTGTAATTCCATGATATATTGTTATATTTTCATGAGCAAACAGCTCACCAATTTTGCCAGAACAAAATGAAATACTGTGGCTGCAGAAAATCATAAAGTAGAAACGGAAAATGGTGGATACATTCAGCAGGACAGGTCGTATTCGTGGAGAGAAAACGAGAGTTAACGTGACATGACAGGTCAATGACCTTGAGTCAGAGGCACAGTGTGTGATTCAATCATTTTGCTTCTGAAGTTTGCGTCCCTTTTAGGTAAATAAGTAGCTTAAACGTGTAAACACAGAATCACCAAAATAGCCAGATTTATCATCTTTACGATAGAGAAATGAAACTGGACTATGGCTAAATATTGTAGGGTATGTTCTGTGAGCTGTGAGTAATGTTAACAAAAGTCGAAAGTATGTTGTTTTAAAAAGTGAACCTGGAAAATGATATGAAATTTCAAATATAAGACAACTTGATCGACAAACTTAACGTGACAATGGGTATTTAATTGAAGCTAAGAAACCAAGTTAATAAATCATTTCATAAACTAGTTGCTTTGTATCTCGTTAGAGCTCTTGGTCTTTCCGGGGTTATTGGGAATCAGCATCATTTTGAAATAATACTCAGCAAATAAAAACAAAATTACTTTTATGAATCCTGAAGACGTTTGGGAAATTGCTGCGACCAAAGTCAGTGTTGAACAGACAACATACATAAGTTCACAAAAATGTAATTTAGAGTACTTTATAATGGTCACCTTTAACTTGCGCCGAAACTATAGCGACACAAGTTCGTGATGTTTTTCATTTTATATTTCTCATCAAACCACATTTGTGGAACATGGACTTTTTCTGTCGACTATGCCCTATGTTATAGAGGTTTAATTATGTGTACTAACAGCTTGGTGAACTGTTTAAAATTTTCACGTGAGTTCTCGATTAACTGTGAGTGACCAGAGGATGTACATTGAGTGGCCATTGAGATGTACAGAACGGAAACAGACCCTTCGGTCCAACTCGTCCCTGCCAACCAGATATCCATCACACAAAATGATGGTGTGGTCTTAATTTTAGCGATATAATTTCCCTTTTTTAATAACTTGGTTTTGAATGGTAAGAATTTATTGCAAAGCTATGAAGTAATCAGTAAAGGCAAGTAATGTTCTGATATTTTAAATGGTGCTGTATAAACCTATTGTTGCAACTTAACGTAATTATAATTATAGTTATTAATCGTTTTACAGTTCACCACATGACATTACTACTGTCACTGAGGCATTCTGCTGAAGATCGGTATGATCTACGATACAGAAAATTCTTTTCTTGATACTAATAGGTAGTTCCTTAGGACTTGGGCCTGAAATGTTTAGGAGCATGATCTAGATCCGAAATTGCAGTTTTGATACCAAACGATGGTTGTGCAGAGAAGACAATGGCTGAGAAACACTAAGTAGCCAATTAGTATGATGTCAGGAAGAAAAGTTTTGTACGCCTTTGAGTGTTGAAACGGAAATATTAAATACCGAGGGATTTTACATATGTACGGAAAGGTACTGCTATACCTTGAACTAGTTAAAGGCTACATTCTTCTGTTGCCTTGTTGTGAGTGGCGATGGCCAAGAATTCATTCATTCATTTCCCTTCGCTTGATAGGAATGAGTGGAGCACACTAAAATGAAATAATAGTTCCTCCTTTTTAACCTATTGGGGGCTCAGACATGTACACAGCAACAAACAGATGAGCTTTACTTCAATAAATTGTCATAATTTAAAATAATAATTATATGCGGAGGGCTTGGGCTGCAGTGACAAAGTGGAATCGGAGGGGTGGGTGTTCGGCTGAAAGGAAGAATCCCAGTTAAGTGAAACCTTGGTCCCAAGGCACTATCAGAAATTGGAATAAAGGAAACCCCACACATTCTGCTCCGCCAGACATTTCTGCACAATAACTTTTTTAAAAAAATCCTAATATCTAATGTCAGTTTTATACAATAAATAGAAATATTGCGAATGAAGTCAGACGGGTGTAAGTGCCAGCATTCGGGTAACAGAACATGTAGAGGGATGAGTGTTTCATCCAGAAACTCTCCTCCTGGCTGCACCATTTCCTGTTATTTATTAGTTCGGTTTGGTTTTAATCAGAACTGACTTGAAATGGGGTTACACACATACAGTAATGCGGATGGTTAAAATACTGTACAGAGTTATAGGGTGCTTATGTACAGGAAGAGGCCGTTCGGCCCAGTGTACCTGTTCAGGCCATCCGCAGGAGCAAGTCGTCTCCTGTGTCTCTCTGCCTCCCTCCCCCGGTCTCCCCCAAGGCCTGCATCTTTTTCCTATTCCGATAATGATCCAATTTTCGTTTTGAAAACTGAACTGATTCCTGACTCCTCCACACTCTCTGGCAGTGCATTCCAGAGCCGAACGACTCGCCCATTGAAAAAGTTAAAAATCACACAACACCAGGTTATAGTCCAACAGGTTTAGTTGGAAGCACACTGACAATGACCTGATGAAGGAGCGTTGCTCCGAAAGATAGTGTACTTCCAATTAAACCTGTTGGACTATAACCTGGTGTGTGATTTTTAACTTTGTACATCCCAGTCCAACACCGGCATCTCCGAATTGAAAAAGTTGACCGTGTGTGTAACTTTTATAGCTGGATTTACACCTGTGTCCTCGGGTTCGTGATTTGTTTACCAGTGGGAACAGTTTCTCCATCTGTAATTTGTCCAGGCCCTTCGTGGTCTTGGAGTACCTCGCTAAAGTCTCATATCAGCCTTCTCTTTTTCTAAAGGGAAGAGTGTACAGTAGTAACATTGTAGGGAATCGGGCATTGTACTGAATGCTGAATATTCATAAGACCATAAGACATAGGAGTGGAAATAAGGCCATTCGGCCCATCGAGTCCACTCCGCCATTCAATCATGGCTGATTCACCTTCCATATGGTGCACCCCTCCCCCCCCATCCCCAAACACACAGACACGATGAGTTAAAAAGTTTAAAACAGGAAAATAAAAGAACGAACTGCAGACCTGGAAATCTGAAGCAAAGAAAACAAAAAAATGCTGGAAAAATTCATCAGGTCTGACAATATCTGAAGAGAAAACCGAGGTAACGCTTCGTCAGAACATTCTGAAGGAGGGTCACTGGACCCAAAACCTCAACTCAGTTTCTCTCTCCACAGATGCTGCCAGACCTGCTGAGTTCCTTCAGCAATTTGTTTCAGTCTAAAACGGGTCTGTTCTGTGATCCACACTGTATTTAAATAAATTGTAGGTGGATTTTTAAACGATTTTGGATGAGGCAACCCCACAAACAGGAGTATATTTTCCGGTGAAAAATCGAGACACATTACAGTGGATTTGTAGACATCTTCAGGTTGATCGGAATTACGGTTCCCTGATAGGTTTGACGCTGTTCAGAAAATGTGTGGCTTGCCCTTAGATAACCCAAGCGAGCGGTTCCCTCTCACGCCGTCGTTATTTATCGGCGATCGCTTCTAGACGGCATCTAAGTAATCAGATTTCAAGAGCCAGGCGATCCGGAACCTACTTACAGGAGACCACCCTTACTCAGACTCCAGGTTGTTCTGGGCTTCTCCGCGCCAGTTCCACTGAGAGGAGGCAGCCGCCAACAGCGAGAGAGCGCTGAGATGATGGAAACGAAAAGCCACTCTCGGCTGGCCTGGTGCCTCCCTCTCACCAAACCCAACACCTCGGTGAGCTGAGAGAGGGGGAACGGGTCGTTTCATTCTGAGATGGCTTGATGGGTGGAGTAGTTTCGGGTTACAGCGATCAGCAGGAAGCAAGCAGAGAGGGGCTGGGAGTTCCTGCTTGATTCCAGTTCCACACAAGGATGGCTTTGTTCGACAGAGGATCGGAGCGAGTCTCGGGCTCCACGTTAACAGTGTGGCAGGCAGCACAGATACCGCCCCCTGACCGAGCAACCAACAGCTGCATGTCAGCAGCACCTGACACACACACACACGGCTACAGTGTCCGTGGATGAAGCATCTCCACCGCCCCCCACACCCCCGCCCGATTATGAATCCCCCCCATAACCCCCCCCCCCCCCCCCCCCGCGCCAAGATGATGAAATCCCAGAACCCGGCAAAGCGCGGGAACCACGTTTGGAAGACTCGGTATCACTTCTCTGCCTTTAGACTCGGCAGGTTACACCAATGGACCAGAATCCCAATGATGTGCAAGACTGTTTCATCAACCCGACGTGAGAACAAAAAAAGGAACTCCTGAACGTTTTGTCCAAAGGGAAACCAAAGGTTTAACCCTCCTGTCCGGGCGTTTAATTTGAACCTTTAACCATGAAGGAAGCGGGGTCTGCGAAGGGAAGGCACAGGTTTTGCCGCCGATCTTATGGAAGAATGTACTAAAACCACTCAGTCTGTGGCGGGCTCAGCTTCTACATTCTGCAGAATCTCACACCCGTCCGTCAGCCTTTTAAATGGCAACTGAATAAAACCAATTGTACAACAGTACTCTCCAGGTCCACGTTCAACCATGTGTAGTCCCCCTCCCCACAGACCAGCTCAGTCTTTACACCGTGCAGCGTCACTCTCCGTGTAATTTTATAGGTTATACTAAACTGGAAGTATATTTCAATCACAACCACGTTCAAACAACTACCATGAATAAAGGATTGTACGTTCAATATTTTCCGTTCAATATGTAATGTACAAGTAATATACCAAAGCAAAACTGAAATAAGGCCCAAATATTCTGCAAAATGGCTAAACGAGAGACGGATCCGAATACAAAGAATGTGATTCCTCAGCATCTGAAGGATTAAATCTTGCTGCATGCCACCAACTAATTCAAAATCCTTCGTTTGTAAACAGCAATATGGTCAGGAGTTAAAAGAGAATGGGTTGAAGTCAATCATAGCCAACAGGCTAGGCAATGTTACTCCATCGCTGTATAAATACAAATGGACTTCCACCCGAACGTTCGGCATACAAGAAACTACTGTCCCACATTTGGACAGGGTTGTTACGAAAGATTATGGTGTTTTGGCTTTCAATAACAGGGGAATTGAGTTTAAGAGCCGTGAGATCTTGTTGCAGCTCTATAAAACTTTGGTTAAACCGCACTTGGATTACTGTGTCCAGTTCTGGTCGCCCTATCATAGGAAAGATGTGGATGCTTTGGAGAGGGTTCAAAGGAGGTTTACCAGGATGCTGCCTGGAATGGAGGGCTTATCTTACGAAAAGAGGTTGACTGAGATCGACCTTTTTTCATTGGAAAAAAGGAAGAGAGGGGACCTAATTGAGGTGAACAAGATAATGAGAGGCATAGATAGAGTTGATAGCCAGAGACTTTTTCCCAGGGCAGAAATTGTCAACACGAGGGGTCATAGTTTTAAGCTGTTTGGCGGAAAGTATAGAGGGGATGTCAGAGGCGGGTTCTTTACGCAGAGAGTTGTGAGAGCATGGAATGCATTGCCAGCAGCAGTTGTGGAAGCGAGGTCATTGGGGATATTTAAGAGACTACTGGACATGCATATGGTCACAGAAATTTGAGGGTTCATACATTAGGTTTACCTTACATGAGGATCAATGGTCGGCGCAACATCGTGGGCTGAAGGGTCTGTTCTGTGCTGTACTGTTCTATGTTCTATTAGTATTAACAGTAGATACAAAGCTGTAATGGGCAGATGCATTTGTAATAACCTGGACTATATCATGTTTTGAAGGCATTAATTTTATTGAAGTAATGAAACCAATCCTAATAGTTTTCATTGCACTCCACCTGACGTGCAATCTTGGTGAATAATCAAAGCAATATACAATTATAAAGAGCTGACCATCAACAAACATTTCAGATCTGGATCACCACCTTCACTACTGTAAGTGAACTAAGGAGCTTCAAAAGGTCATAAAAATGTTTAAATTTGCAGGTCACAGAATATAATAGAGGCCAGTGAAACCTGGCTTCACAAATATTGATGAAAATTTACAGCCTGTCTAACCATAATATAGAAATTTCTTTTTGTAAAACATTCAATTTTATTGAGACAGGTGAAGTATTGCAAAAATAACCATCAGTAAAACCCCCCTGGTACACTGAAATATGAATTATTCATTTATGTTTGTAAGGGTGCTTATTTTTATTTTCAAATTTGAGATGAATTTGCTTTAAAAGTGAGAAGGGATGGACAGGAACTTAGGGTATAATTTAATGTAAGCTATATTGGAAATATTAGCAAAATGAGTAGAGACTTCAAGACTTTAGTAGCAGGAGAACCAAAGATTGAAATAATATCCACAGTGTTTCTCAAAGAGCTGGTTGGTAGTTTTCCACTCTTTCTAACAGCGCATCTGAATATCCGGGAGAGTAATATCTGGAAAAAAATAACAGAATTTATTCTTAAATATGATTCAAGATTAAAATCTTGAAATGTAATGAACACACAATAACAAATTGTTTCTCTATCCCTGTAACATACATCATTCAACCCTCCAATCCTCCAAAAACATTGTTGTTCAATTCCGGCCTCTTAGAATCATACAATCCCTACAGTGTGGAAACAGGCTATTTGACCCAACAGGTCCGCACCGTACGTCTGAAGAGTAATCCACCCAGACCCATTCTCCTACCTTATTACTCTACATTTACCCTGACTAATGCACCTAACCTATACATCTTAGGACATCATAGGCAATTTAGCATGGTCAATTCACCTAACCTGCACATCTTTGGATTGCAAGAGGAAACTGGAGCACCCGGAGGAAACCCACGCAAACACGGGGAGAATGTGAACTCCACACAGACAGTCACCCGAAGCTGGAATCGAACCGTGGTTCTTGGCGCTGTGAGCCACTGTGCTGCCCTAATTTCCCCAATTTCCTTTGGGGATCCTGCCTTCAGATAGCTGCACAAGAAACTCTGAAATATCCACTGTGTATTTCTGCTTTAAGATGTTCCTCAAACCTAATTCTTCAACCAATCTTTCAGCTATCCATCCCAATATCTTGCTATGTGTCTCAGTGTCAAATTTTATTCGATGGGGCACCATGGATTTACCACATTAAAGATGCATTATATGTAAGATGTTATTTCAAAAACATTTCACATGCTAATATCATGGCACAGAGGAAAATACTGCTAAAATATTAATTAATTAAAGGTAATTCTGCTATAATGCGACAGTTGCATTCCTCTACAACCTAGTGCTATAAAAAAAGTCTCGCTGTAGCTAATCACTACACCCGTTCAGTAGAAGGTTTGCCTTAGTGGAATATTGTGTGCAATTCTGGTCTCCTTCCTATCGGAAAGATGTTGTGAAACTTGAAAGCATTCAGAAATGTTTTACAAGGATGTTGCCAGAGTTGGAGGATTTGAGCTATAGGGAGAGGCTGAACAGGCTGGGACTATTTTCCCTGGAGCGTCGGAGGCTGAGGTGTGACCTTATAGAGGTTTACAAAATTATGAGGGGCATGGATAGGGTAAATAGGCAAAGTCTTTTCCCTGGGATCAGGGAGTCCAGAACTAGAGGGCATAGGTTTAGGGTGAGAGGGGAAAGATATAAAAGAGACCTACAGGGCAACTTTTTCACACAGAGGGTGGTACGTGTATGGAATGAGCTGCCAGAGGAAGTGGTGGAGGCTGTTACAATTGAAACATTTAAGAGGCATTTGGATGGGTATTTGAATAGGAAGGGTTTGGAGGGATATGGGCCTGGTGCTGGCAGGTTGGACTAGCTTGGGTTGGGATATCTGGTCAGCATGCACGGGTTGGACCGAAGGGTCTGTTTCCATGCTGTACATCTTTATGACTCTGTAACACCCACAATTCGTCAATCATGTTATAGCCAATTTGCATTGACGGAACGTGCGCTATACCAGAACGACCTGTACTTATTCTCGTTATATTTAGAACCACTTCTAACAAATTCACTCTTAAACGTCCAGCAATTGACACCCAAAAAAGTATTAACATTGTCATCATAGCTGGCTTGGATCACTCTACATAGAGTCATAGAGATGTACAGTATGGAAACAGACCCTTCGGTCCAACCCGTCCATGCCGACCAGATATCCCAACCCAATCACCAATTCAATCTGTGCGAATATCTCACTTTAGGAAATGCTTTAAATTAAAAGTGGAACGGCTTCACCACCAGATTTTCAGCTGACAATGAAACATACGTGCTCGGTGAAGCTGGAGGTTCAGTGGACTAATGGGAAAATGTGAAAACAACATTGCTAATTCAGCATACTGTGAGAATTTGGAATACATAAAAAGAAAATCTGAGAATTTGATCATATAACGAAACACACAATGCAGGTTGATAAAGCACAGCTGGACGCTGTTTGGGGATATAGTGCATTGAAATAATATGTTGTGAGTCAAAGGAGACAGCTTCCATTTATTCATTCCCTCACAGTGAACTCTCAACCTTAGATGTTGGGTGTTGGGTAGGAAAATTAAGAGAGGAGGAAAAGATCACAAATGTGGTTCAGGTGCAGATCAACCATAATCTAATTAAATGTACATTAACAGTCAACAATGGTTCCTAATATCTCTCATCTTCCTAAATGGAAATTTTGTTATTTAAGAAGATGTTTATGTATTGTATTGAACTAAAAATTCATTTGGATACATCAATCCAGCTTAACATGTCTAGCTTATATCTCACAGTGGTCTCGTCAAACTTACTTAAGTTTAAAACTTTGATTTGTCTGTGATCTTTCTCTTTCTTGAACTAGATACCAACTATATTTTATATGCAAGATATTTCTTTACCATCAGACATGTATTGTAATTCCTTCATTTTGCCACATCAAAGTTGTCATACTTCCTCTCTGACAGGAGTTTAGGAGTACTTCCATTAAAAAAAACAAATTTGAATTTCACTTAAACTAAGTTAGCTTTAAGGCTCTTACTGAAATTTGAGCCATTAGTCTTGCTCCCAATCCTCGCTCCCTCAAATTGAATGCAAAACTGAATCATGTTGTGATTACTAACAAGTGATGCCTTTTCAATGAGGTCATTGATTGGATGGGAGATGGAACATGAGGAGGGGAAATGTGAGGCTATGCACTTTGGCAGGAAGAATAGAGGAGCAGAATATTATTTAAATAGGGAAAGACTGCAGAAGTCTATAGAACAGAGGGATTTGGAGTCCTCGTGCATGATTCATAAAAAGCTAGCATACAAATTCAATGAGAAAATAGTAAAGGCAAATGGGATATTAGCCTTTATTTCTAAGGGAATGGAGTATGAACTGAGATTTGCTAAAACTTTACAATGCACTAGTCAGATCACAGCTGGAAAATTGTGGACAATTTTAGGCTTCTTATCTGAGGAAAGATATATTGGCATTGGAGGCAGTTCAGTGATGACTCACTAAACTGATCCCAGGTTTGAATGGACTGTCTTATGAGGAGAAGTTGTGTAGATTGGGTCAGGATTCATTGGAATAGAGAAGAATGAGAGGCAATTTAATTGAAATATACAAGATATTTAGAGGACTTAACAGGGAAATGTTGAAAGGTTATTTCTTCTTGTGAAAAAGTCTAGGACCAGACAGCAAAATCTCAAAATAATGGCTTATGTATTGAAGACAGAGATGAGGAGAAATTTCTTTTCTCAGATGGTTGTGAATCTGTGGAATTCTTTCCCATAGACAACTAAAAAGGCTGGGTCATTAAGTATATTCAAGGTTGAGATTTTAATCAGTAAGGGGATCAAGGGTTATAGGGAAAAGGCAGGAAAGTGGAATTGAGGATTATCAGATCAACCATGATCTCCTTGATGGACAGAGCAGAAGTGATGGGCATAATGGCCTACTTCTGCTCCTATGTCTTAAGGTCCTAAAGCCTTAACCATATTTCATTGCAGAATCTAAAACCTTGTATAGCTTGCTTCTGGTTGGCCTCAGAAAGTGATTCTATCCAAAACACTCTATGAGCTCGAGGCTACTTTGCTCATCTGATTTTTCCAGTTTGTATCAAGTCCTCTTTGATTATCACAGAACCTTTCTGACAAGTTTCATGCCTTCTCATGAAAACTGACAAAGGTGTCAGCAAGTGCTGGGCCTACCTCATTGTAACACCACTTTTTGAGTGGGTATAGTGTCATTGAAACTGAACCAAACAAGTTGCTAAATCCATGAGATTGATGGAAATAGATTCAGATACTGGTAACACACCTAGATTACCATGATATAGTGGTCTTGTGCAAATATCAATGGCTTCCATGAGTGGTGTGAATAGGCTACAGTGCATATCATGCAAACTCATAGAAGGGGCTAGAACAGCCACTTTTGGCCCTGAATGGTGTCCAATCTTTCCACCTAAGATTACACTTGACAGGGAACATGCCCTAAAACTTTGAGAAGCTAGCCATTTCATGTTGCAAGTTTGGAGTAAACACGTGAATGGTATTCTCCACCAATAGGATGCTAATGTCACACCATTAAGATATTCTGCCTACCGCTTTAAGATCAGGCGATAACCATGATAAGGAGGTGTCAGTGTTGGATTGGGGTGGATGAGGTTAGAAGGCCATAAAGTCAAAGAGACATACAACACGGAAACAGACCCTTTGGTCCAACTCATCCATGCCGATCTGATATCCCAACCCAATCTAGTCCCACTTGCTAGCACACAGCCCACATCCCTCTAAACTCTTCCTATTTATATACCCATTTAGATGCCTTTTAAATGCTGCAATTGTACCAACCTCCACCACTTCCTCTGGCAGCTCATTATGTACTACGCTCTAAGTGACAACATTGCCCCTTATGTCTCTTTTATATCTTTCCCCTCTCATCCTAAACCCAAGCCCTCTAGTTCTAGGAAAAAGACTTTGCCTACTTATCCTATCCATGCTCCTCATGATGTTATAAACCTCTATAAGATCACCCCTCCGCCTACGACAATCCAGGGAAAACAGCCCTAGCCTATTCAACCTCTCCCTATAGCTCAAATCTTCCAACCCTGGCAACATCCTTGTAAATCTTTTCTGAACCCTTTCAAGTTTCACAACATCCTTCTGATAGGAAGAAGACCAGAATTGCATGCAATATTCTAAACGTGGCCTAACCAATGTCATGAACAGCCGCAACACAACCTCCCAACTCCTGTACTCAACACTCTGACCAATGAAGGAAAGCATACCAAATGCCTTCTTCACTATCCTATCGACCTGCAACTCTACTTTCAAGGAGCTATGAACCTGCACTCCAAGGTCTCTTTGTTCAGCAATACTCCCTAGGACCTTACCATTAAGTGTATAAGTCCTGTTAAGATTTGCTTTCCCAAAATGCAGCACCTCACATTTATCTAAATTAAACTCCATCTGCCATTCCTCAGCTCATTAGCCCATCTCATAGAGTAATAAAGATATACAGCATGGAAACAGACCCTTCAGTCCAACCCATCCATGATGACCAGATATACCAACTCAATCTAGTCCCACCTATGAGCACCCAGCCCATATCCCTCCAAACCCTTCCAATTCATATACCCATCCAAATGCCTCTTAACTGTTGCAATTGTACCAGCCTCCACCACTTCCTCTGACAGCTCATTCCATACACGTCCCACCCTCTGCGTGAAAAAGTCGTCCCTTAGGTCTCTTTTATATCTTTCCATCCGCACCCTAAACCTATGCCCTCCAGTTCTGGACTCCCCCACCCCAGGGTAAAGACTTGTCTATTTATCCTATCCATCCCCTTATAATTTTGTAAACCTCTATAAGGTCACTCCTCAGCCTCCATCACTCCAAGGAAAACAGCCCTAGTCTGTTCAACCTCTCCCTATAGCTCAAAACTTCTAACCCTGGCAACATCCTTTTAAATCTTTTCTGTACCCTTTCAAGTTTCACAACACCCTTCTGATAGTAAGGAGACCAGAATTGCATGCAATATTCCAACAGTGGTCTAACCAATGTCCTGTACAGCCACAACATGACCTCCCAAATCCTGTACTCAATACTCTGACTGAAAAAGGAAAGCATACCAAACACCTTCTTCACTATCCTATCTACCTGCAACTCCACTTTCAAGGAGCTATGAACCTGCACTCCAAGGTCTCTTTGTTTAGCAACACTCCCTAGGACCTTACCATTAAGTGTATAAGTCATGCTCAGATTTGCTTTCCCAAACTGTAAAACCTCGCATTTATTTGAATTAAACTCCATCTGCCACTCCTCAGCCCATTGGCCCATCGGCCCATCTGATCAAAATCCTTTTGTAATCTGAGGTAACCTTCTTCACAATCCACTACACCTCCAATTTTGGTGTAATCTGCAAACTTACTAACAATACCTCTTATGCTCACATCCAAATCATTTATGTAAATGACAAAAAGTAGAGGACCCAGCACCAATCTTTGTGGCACTCCACTGGTCACAGGCTTCCAGTCTGAAAAACAAACCCTCCACCACCATTCTCTGTCTTCTACCTTTGAGCTAGTTCTGTATCCAAATGGCTAGTTCTCCCAGTATTCCGTGAGATCTAACCTTGCTAACCAGTCTCCCATGGGGAGGAATTGTCGAATTCCTTACTGAAGTCCATATAGATCACATCTACTGCTCTGTCCTCAATCCTCTTTGATGCTTCTTCAAAAAACTCAATCAAGTTTGTGAGACATGATTTCTCACGCACAAATCCATGCTGACTATCCTTAAGCAGTCCTTGCTTTTCCAAATACATGTACATGCTGTCCCTCAGGATTCCCTCCAACAACTTGCCCACCACTGATGTCAGGTTCACTGGTCTATAGTTCCCTGGCTTCTCCTTATCACCCTTCTTAAACAGTGGCACCACGTTAGCCAACCTCCAGTCTTCCAGCACCTCACCTGTGACTATCAATGATACAAATATCTCAGCAAGAGGCACAGCAATCAGTTACCAAGCTTCCCACAGAGCTCTCGGGTACACTTGACCAGGTTTTGGGGATTTATCCACTTTTATGCATATCAAGAAATCCAGCACTTCCTCATCTGCAATATGGAAATTTTTCAAGATGTCACCATCTATTTCCCTACATTCTATATCTTCCATGTCCTTTTACACAGTAAACGCTGATGCAAAATACTCGTTTAGTATCTCCCCCATCTCCTGCGACTCCACACAAAGGCCATCTTGCTGATTTTTGAGGGGCCTTATTCTCTCCTAGTTACCTCTTAATTGCACTCCTACTGCCTTTGTACACTTCTAAGGATTGATTTGATCTCTGCTGTCCATACCTGACATATGCTTCCTTCTTTTTCTTAACCAAAACCTCAATTTGTCTCGTCATCCAGCATTCCCTACACCTACCAGCCTTTCCTTTCATCCTGACAGGAATATACTTTCTCTGGATTCTCATTATCTCATTTCTGAAGGCATCCCATTTTCCAGCCCTCCCTTTACCTACGAACATCTGCCCCAAATAAGCTTTTAAAAGTTCTTGCCAATACCTCCAAAATTGGCCTTCCTCCAATTTAGATCTTCGACTTTTAGATCTGGTCTATCCTTTTCCATCACAATTTTAAAACTAATAGAATTATGGTCGCTGGCCCCAAAGTGCTCCCTCACTGACACTTCATTCACCTGCCCTGCCTTATTTCCCAAGAGTAGGTCAAGTTTTGCACCTTCTCTAGTAGGTACATCCACATACTGAAACAGAAAATGTTCTTGTACATGCTTAACAAATTCCTCTCCATCTAAACCCTTAACACTATGGCAGTCCCTCTATGTTTGGAAAGTTAAAATCCCCTGCCATAACCACCCTATTATTCTTGACACCAAGTTTTCATCCAAAAGGTTTATTTGAAACCACAAACTTGTGGGGCACGCTCTTTCGTCAGGCAAAGTGAAAAGAAGCACACAGGCACAGAATTTATCGACAGATCAAAAGATCATACAAATAGTATGGGTGGAATGTCAACAGGTTGAATAATAAGTCTCTGCAGATGATCTAAAGTGTCAGATGGTGTGATTAAAGTGTCAACAGCTGAACAGCAAGTGAAGGGATGGCCTATATAATCCAATTAACACAGTCCCTCACTCTACCACAAGTCCATGGATAACTTCATGATATTGCACTTCTCTAGCTTCCACTCTAAACATATTAAATAAGCCATCCCTTACAAACAAACACTCCGCTTACACAGGATCTGCTCAAGTGAGGAGGACCATGACGGACACCTAAAGATGCTGAAAGATACCCTCATAAGAACAGGATATGATGCTCAACTCATCAATCACCAGTTCTGATGTGCCACAGTGCAAAAACTGCAACAACCTCCTCAGAAGACAGACACACGATATGACCAATAGAGTACCTTTCATTGTCTAGTACTTACCCGGAGCGGATAGACAATGCCACATTCTTCGCAGTCCTCAACATCTCATTGATGACGATGAACATCTTGCCAAGGTCACCCCTACACCTCTACTTCTTGCATTCAAAGAACCACCAAACCTTAAACAGATCATCATTCGCAGCATGCTATGCTGATCAACCACAACACAAAACCGTGCCATGGCAACTCTGCAAGATATGTCAGATCATCAACATGGATACTACCATCACACATGGGAACACCACCTACCATGTACACAGCAGATACTCATGTGACTCGGTAATGTTGTCTATTTCATATGCTGCATCAAGGATGGCCCGAGGCATGGTACATTGGTGTAACCAAGCAGACACTATGGCAATGGATGACTGGACACTATACAACACAGGAATGTTTCCTCCCAGTCAGGAAACTCTTCAGCGGTCGAGGACATACAGACTCTGATCTTCGGGTAAGCGTCCTCCAAGACGGACTTCGAGATATACAACAATGCAAAGTCACTGAACAGAAACAAATAGCCAAGTTCTGTGCCCATGAAGTTGGCCTCAACCGTGATCTTGGACTCATGTCATGCTACATGTGGCCCTACCTACTCTTTTGTACCTGTAAAATCTTCTTACTGCTCTGTTTTGACACCATCACCTTGATAAATTGTGATGATCTCTCTACCTTAATTAGTTTTTATAGTTTTGGATTACTTATTAATTTGGTCATACCTATCATTCCAGTTATTTAGTTTGTCTCCAGCACCACCTTATTTTCAATGTTTTATAATTATGTCTGCCTCATTTAATCAAATTCTGGTCATCCCTTTGCTTGTTACTCAGCTATTGACACTTTACTCACATGGTCTAACACTCTTGGTCACCTGCAGACTTACTGTTCGACACTCCACTCATGCCATTTGTATGATCTTTTGATCTCTCTGTCGGTAAATTCTGTGTCTATATGCTTCTCTCTCACTTCACCTGACAAAGGGGCCGCGCTCCGAAAGCTTGCGATTTCAAATAAATCTGTCGGATTATAACCTGGTGTAATGTGACTTCTGACTTTGTTCACCCCATTCCAACACCAGCACCTCCACATTCCAATTAATTGAGGCAGAGAGATAAGTACAAAAAAGTAAAAATAAGATGGTGCTGGAGGCAAACCAAATGGCTGAATAACATGATGAGTATAAAAGTTGCATGCCGAGGGTCTAACCACAGTAACAAGAAATCCAAAATCATACAAACTAATTAAGGTAGAGAGATTATAATAAGTTATCAAGATGATAGTGTCAAAACAGGAGAGTTAGGAAGATTTTACAGAGATAGAACAGTATGGTGGGGTTCCATGTAACGTAACATGAACACAAAATCATGGTTGAGGCCATTTTCATGGGTGCGGAATTCTTGCTTGACGATTGTGTTTTGTTGTATATCTTGAAGGTTGCCTTGGAGGACACCTGCCCGAAGACCGGAGGCTGAATGCCCTTGACTGTTGAAGTGTTCCTCGACTGGGAGGGAACATTCCCATCTGGTGATTGTTGCGCAGTGTCCACTCATCCATTGCCGTAGCGTCTGCATTGGCTTGCCAATATACCATACCTTGGGGCATCCTTGCCTACAGCATATGTGGTTGACAAAATTGGCTGAATCAAATGAGTATCTGCCGTGACTATGGTGCATGGTGTTCCCATGTGTGATTGCAGCAGCCATGTCGATGATCTGACATGTCTTGCAGAGGTTATCCTGACAGAGTCGTGTAGTGTTGTGATGAATAGTGTCCTGAAAGCGTGGTAGTTTGCTGAAAACAATGGTCTGTTTAAGGTTTGTCAGTTGTTTAAAGGCAAGTAGTGAAGATGTAGGGATGATGTTGGTGAGATGTTCATCATCATTGATGACATGTTGAAGGTTGCAAAGAACACAGTGTACTTCTGCTCTAGAGAAGTACTGAATGATGAAGGGTACTCTATCGGTTGTATCCTGCGTCTGTCTTCTGAGGAAGTAATTGCGGTTTTTTGTTGTGGCACGTTGGACCTGGCGATTGATGAGTTGTGCATCATATCCTGTTCTTATGAAGGCTTTAAGTGTCCATTTCATTCCTCTTCATCTGAGCAGAGCGTATATATGCAGGGCTTGTCCATAATTTATATAGTTTTGAATTACTTGTTTCTTTGGTTGGATCCTTGGCTTGTAACTCTTATACCAATCGTGTTATCCTAGCCATTAGGTTTGTCTCCAGCATGACCTTACTTTTAATTTTTTGTATTTAGCTCTCTGCCTCAATTAATCAGAATACAGGTCATCCTTTCACTGCTATTCAGTTGATGACACTTTACTCACACCATCTGACAATTATGATTACTTGCAAAGACTTATTATTCAGCCTGTCGACACTCCACTCACACCATTTGTATGATCTTTTGATCTCTCCGTATAAATTCTGTGCCTGTGTGCTTCTCTTCACTTCATCTGATGAAGGAGCAGCGCTTTGAAAGCTTGTGATTTCAAATAAATATGTTGGTTTACAACCTGGTTTCATGTGACTTCTAACCAAAACCAGAAGTTTCCCATCTTTTGAACCTTCCCAACTGGCTCCAACAAAGAGTTATGTTCTTTTTAGAATGAGGCTATGCCTCTCTCCAATTAAAAGTTAATTAAATTCTACTGTTTCAATAAGGAGTCAATCACTAAGATTTCTTAAGCAAAAAAATGAACAAATATTATTACTTGCTAATCCAGAAAAAAATAAAAATCTGACATGAAACATACATATACACAGGTACAAAGTTAAAAAAGAGACAGTATCGTTTACAAAAGGAAGATTAAAGCAATATATAGTTTCAAGTCTTTTGGAGTCCTTGAGGTTCAGTGTTTTGATCTAAGCATAGTTGGTTGTGTCTTGGATTATCAGCAGTAGCAATTATTTCAGTTATCTTTTCAAGTTCTCGATGTTCTGATGTTTCTTTTGAATTTTTTTGTCACTGGGTGCTCTTTCTTCTTTACAGTCAGAGACAGAAAGAGCATTCTCTAGCCATTTGATTCTGGAATCTAAAATCCATCTCCTCTTTTCACAAGAAACAGTTTCTTGAAATTTAAGCTTGTTATGTATTTCCATGTCTGAATTAATTGTCTTGAGGTTTGATTATTGTCATTCTTGTTTTCATCTCCAATTTGCAAACATTTTCATCAAGGTGTAAACTAAAAATGGAAGATGAGTGTCCACTGGTAGGGGCTGACTGACTTCTTTGTCTTCGGACAAAATGTTGATTTAAGTCTAACTGTCTGTTGTGTAATCCATATTGAAGTTTGACAACTTGTGGCCAGGGAATCCCTTTGGCCATTTTAATTCAGGGTGTTTTTGGTTTTTTTAATGTCCATTTCAGTCCATGAAAGAACCAGGTGATGGAATTCAAAAATTAATAGTTCATATTTTACATCATATGACATCACATAAATAAATGATGTGTTTTAAGAGGCTCAGTGTCAGTATGATGCTAGGCATATAAACTAAATATCCCAATGATTAGTGGGCCACATTAAATAACAAGTCCCTTCGGCTGTTCACATGAGGTAGTGTGTCAACCGTGTTCAACCAGCCAAAGGCTTGCAAAATTTAGAAAGTAGTGCCCAAAATTAAATGTGATACTGATATCAAACAACATTTATAAAATAATCCTGACTACACCAATTTAAGATTATCAGTGTCTCGTGGTGTGATTCATTTGTGCATGATAGAAACTACATTTATTCACATACACAACCTGGTGCTCTCCATGCTAAAAGTATATGCCGACAAATTGTATCTTAAAGGACTACAAAGACAATCAATGCCTGCTCTTTCGCCACAACAATGCCCTGAACAGAATGGACATGTCTGGTTTGAATTTAATCAGCCAACTGAAACACCTAAATGGTTTCTGCTGCACTTGTGTATCAGTCATTGTCCAACCAATCAGTAACCTCTTCTCATGCAATATAAATTGTTTTTTTCTTGTGTTTAAGTCCCTATGAGTGCCAGTTGAAAATCTTCAGTTTCATGTCTCTCTTTACCAATCCCTGACATCTTCACATCCTTTCTAAAGTGCAGTCACTAGAAGTAGAGGCAAAGCTCTTGTTGTGATCTAAACAGGACCTTAAACAGGTTGAGCATAACTTCCCTGCTTTTGTATCCATTCCAACATTCCTATATGCTTTTCTAACAATTCTCTAACTACATCCTACTATCTTCAAAGATCTGTACACATGAACCTCAATTCCTTCTGTCCCTGTAGACCCTTTCGAGCATTTAGTCCATACTGCCAATCCCTATTACTTCTTCAAACATGCATCACCTCACATTTCTCTGTTTTAAATCCTATCTGCCACATACTATCATCAAATTCCTACAGTGTGGAAACAGACCTTCAGCCCAGCATGTCCACACTAACCCTCTGAACAACATCCCACTCAGACCCATTCCCTTATCACTCTACATCTAACCTACACATCCCTGAACACTATGGACGATTTAGCACAGCCAATTCACCTAACTTGCACACCTTTGGATTGTGGGAGGAAACCAGAGCACCTAGAGGAAACACAATCAGACATGGGGAGAACATGCAAACTCCACACAGACAGTCGCCTGAGGCTGGAATCGAACCCAGGTCCCTGGCACTGTGAGTTAGCAGTGCTAACCACTGAGCCACTGTGCCACCCCATCCGCGATAGTCTATCTGTATCCTGATGCTGTTAATTGATATCATCTTTACAGTCAGATGCACCTCCAAATTTGGATCCATTGGCTACTTTTTAAAAAAATTACTTTGTATTATAATATCAATTCAATTATATACTAAAACAGGTAGTGGTTCTAGCACTGAGCCTTGGGTGGACACCACTGTCTATCATCTTCCAGTCTAAAAGCAATCAATACACCATGTCTTGGTCCATTTCCTTCGGATGCCAAGTTTTTCCAATCAAAGTTGCTCAGACTTCTATTCATGAGCTACAATTTTGTCATCTAGCCTTTTATGTAGTATTTTCTTAAAGACTTTCTTAAACTTCATATATAGAACAGACATTGAATTCCTTCATAACTGTCTCTGATAACTTCAATTATGTTAAGTTCGAATTAACTTAACTTCAAAATATTCAATTAGATTAGTCAAGCATGATTTATCTTTTACATTTGCTCTCCTTAATTAATTCCAATCTCCTCAAATGCCACAAGATTATTTCTTAAAACCTTATTCAACATTGATGCTAAATGGATCACTAAAGCTGTACTTATACCCTTATATGTATTGTTCTTCAATCCTCTGGCACCTTGCTTGTATCCAGGAAAGAATTGAAGATTATGGCAAGTCCTGCCTTTAGCAAGCTGAATTTAAGACATCCTGACCAGACAATCCATCCACTCTAATCCAGACCTTCCAGTACATCCTTCCCATTAATTTTCACCCCACCAATATCTCCACTGCTTCCAGTTCTGCCTCCATTTTGCCAATATCCTCTTCATTGGTAAACACTAATAATTCATTAGTCTTCAAAAGCCTTATTCTGGACCTCTAAGCATTTATCACCATAATATGCCCTGCCTTCCTTCTTATTAGATGTATATTATTTATAACCCACTGGAAGCTTTGGGTTCCCTTTTCTGTTAACTGCTATTCTATCCTCATAATCTCTCTTGCCAGTTGTATTTTCCTCTTTACCTCCTCTCTTGACTTATTATATTTGATCTCATTCTCAGATTAATCTGAAGCATATTATACATGCTTTTTTCTTATTCATCATATTCAATATCTCCCTCATCATCCAAGAAGCCTTGGTTTGGGTTTCCTTTCATTTCCTCTTGTTGGAATGTGCCTAATCTATTTCTGAAACATCTCTCCCATAAATACATTGTTCCATGATAGTTTTTCCTGGATATCTTTGGTTCCTCTTTATACTAGTTAGAACTCCTCTTATCCCATTGAAGTCAACATTTTCCAATTCATAAGTTCTCTTTTACTTTGTTCCATTGATAAAGTAAACCATATGATACATTAACATCCAGGTGATACTCACAGACATTTGATGATGTAGACTTGCAAACTAGACAGGCACAAATCAAACCTTCTAATTCAACCAAATTATTACTTCCGAGAGGCCACCAAAAAGACACTCTCTTTCATTTGCAGAGGCACTCCAACCTTCCAATCTTCTTTATCTAATTAACAATTGCATTCACTCCCTTTAATTTCCTGCACTTCCTACTCAACCTCTTCATCTCTTCCATCACCCTTTCACAATTGATATTGACATATATCTCTTCCTAATTTCAGTTCACATACCATTCCCTTTCCCCTTTCAGTTCATGGTGGCACCTTCCACTAGCTTCCTAAAGTTTGCACTGATGTTCTTCTTCAATTCAGTTTTTTAAAATATAGATAATTTTGTGGAAAATTGTGGCAAAGTAGGATTTATTCTCTAATCCCTGCCTTCAATGCATTATGGGTCAACCGTGCTGTGTGTGATGAGAGTCACATGTGAATTAGTCTTACAGAAGTAATTGGTCCTTCCCTGAGCAATTAGAGTCATAGAGATGTACAGCACAGAGCAGACCCTTTGGGCCATCTCATACATGCCAACCAGATATCCTAAATTAATCTAGTCCCATTTGCCAGCATTTGGCCCATTTCCCTCTAAAGCCTTCCTATTTATATACCCATCCAGATGCCATCTAAATATTGTAATTGTGGCAGCCTTCACCACTTCCTTTGGCAGCTCATTTCAAACACAGACCATCTTCTGCATGAAGAAGTTGTCCCTTAGGTCCTTTTTCTATCTTTCCCCTCTCACCTGAAACTTATGCCCTCTAGTTTTGAACTCCCCTACCCTAGGAAAAATACCTTGTCTATTTACCATAAGCATGCCCCTCATGATTTTATAAACCTCTACAAGGTCACCCCCTCAGCCTCCACCGCTTCAGGGAGAATAGCCCCCCAAACTATTCATCCTCTCCCTGGCAAACCTTCCAACCCTGGCATCATCCTCGTAAATCTTTTCTGAACCCTTTCAAGTTTCAAAACATCCTTCCTATACCTGGGAGACGAGAATTGCACGCAGTATTCTGAAAGTGGCCTAACCAATGTCTGGTACAGCTGCAACATGACTTCCCAACTCCTATATTCAATGCACTGACCAATAAATGCATGCATACCAAATACCTTCTTCATTCTCCGGTCTACCTGCAACCCCACTTTCAAAGAACTATGAACCTGCACTCCAAGGTCTCTTTGTTCAGTAACACTCCCCAGGACTTTACCATTAAGTGTGTAAGTCCTGCCCCAATTTGCCTTTCCAAAATGCAGCACCTCACATTTATCTAAATTAAACTCCATCTGCCACTCCTCAGCCCATTGGTTCATCTGATCAAGATCCCATTGTACTCTGAGGTACCCTTCTTTGCCATCCACTACATCTCCAACTTTGATGTCATCTGCAAACTTACTAACCATACCTCTTACTTTCACATCCAAACAATTTATATAAATGATGAAAAGCAGTGGACCCAGCACCAATCCTTGTGGCGCAGGCCTCCAGTCTGCAAAGCTACCCTCCACTACACCTTCTGTCTTCTACCTTCGAGCCAGTTCTGTATCCAAATGGATATTCCATGTGATCTAACCTTGGTAACCAGTCTACCATGAGGAACCTTGTCAAACGCCTTACTGAAGTCCATATAGGTCAGGTCCACTGCTCTGCCCTCATCAATTCACTTCGTTACTTCTTCACAAAATTCAATCAAGTTAATAAGACACAGTTTCCCATGCTCAAACCCATGCTGACTATACCTAATCAGTCCTTGGCTTTCCAACCACATGTAAGTCCTTTCCCTCTGGATTCCTTCCAACAACTTGCCCACCACTGATGTCAGGCTCACTGGTCTATAGTTCCCTGGCTTTTCCTTACCACCTTTCTTAAACAATGACACCACATTAGCCAACCTACAGACTTCTGGGATCTCACCTATTGCTACCAAAGATTCAGTTGGTTCTTAGCCCTACAGCAGTGTGCAGTCTATGAGGCCCAGAATACCGTGGGCAGTGAGCACTGGAACAGCATGTGGGCTGCGAGCCCAGGAACGTTACGTGGGCTGCGAGCCCAGGAACGATACGTGGGCTGCGAACCCAGGAACATTATGTGGGCTGCGAGCCCAGGAATGATACGTGGGCTGCGAACCCAGGAACGTTACGTGGGCTGCGAACCCAGGAACGTTACGTGGGCTGTGAGCCCCAGGACGGCACGTGGGCTATGAGGCCCTGAACAGCGAAGCAGCAAGCCCTGGTAGTGTCTGGGTTACAAGCCCCAGAGCAGCATGAGTAAACAGCCCTGGAACATCATGCAGGCAGCGAGTTCTGGGTGGAGACCAGCACAGGGCAGGCAATCCTGGCATTTACCTTGGAGTAGCTGAGCTGCTGTAGAGAGCAGATTGGGGCTTAGAGCGGAGCGGAGATGGCTGTTGGACTGGAGTCTGGAGCAGTTGGTCAGACCACATGCACAGGCCCTGCGTTGAGCTGCTAAATTGAAATGTCTATTTAAATTTTCCTAGCATGTAATATCAACTCTTTAATGTTGTCCTATTTTAAATTTATTTTTCAACTCTAAGTAATGTAATTACTTCTGTTCCTCTGCTGTATCCATGACTTGTACCTAAGATGTCACCATAAGAAGGCAGACACTGGATATGCTTTTCACTGTACCCCTATGTTGGAGTATACATGACAACAAAAGGACATTGTATATTGTACTGTCTAAAAATCCAGCAGTTTTTGTGGTAATGTTGCTGGTGCCACAAGTTTTGAGATTTATTGAATTCAGTTTCATAATTTATCATAAGTCTTACTCACAGTCCATACCCATCCCAACAATATTCATTTTCCTTTTGTCAGTTTATGCTGCTGATGAGCGATGACCGCACACTCAAAGTGAGCTTGTGTAGTCAGTTTCAAAAGGAGCCAACAAGACTTCTAATTATCAGCAAATCAAATACTGACATAAGAGATAAGTTAAAAGCCCATAATGATCAGATTTTAAGTTGACTATAATATCCTTACTTTTAAAAACACAACTAAGGAGGCATCAATGAAGCAAATTTGACAAGAAGAACTTTAAGGCAGAACAATATTCATTTTACCTGACAATTTCTTCTGGGTAACAGTTGTTAATGCCATTAATATATTCTTGCATAACTGAACCAGGTTCTGCTTTAATCTCTTGAATCTTCTTCAGTCCACCACTTGTAACAAAAAGACGGCGGGCTTTGGCATCATGTGGTAGTACCTAGTAGAGAGAATGCAAATATCAAACACCACGAACTTACATGATTTAAGTAGAAGAAAGATTGTACTTTCACCTTAAAGGTAACTGAGCTAACTATGGTAATATGCGATGCAGCTCTGCTCACTTTAGATTTTTCTAAACAGATCAATATCCTGTGTTCTTTCATGTAGCAAGTGTTTAACAAATAGTACTGGAACACAAAACATAGAAATAATGATTATACCATTTAACCCCTTGAGCCTGTTCAGGCATTCAATAAGAATATGACTGATCTATAACCTAACTCTATACATATGTCTTTACCCATACAAACATCGCTTAATATCTTCGGTTAGCAAAAATCTATCAATTGCAGATTTCAAATTTGCAATTGCTTTAACATCAAGTGCCTTTTGTGAAAAAGAGCTACAAATGTCTCCCACCCATTGAGTGAAGAAGTCTTTCTTAATTTCAATTTTTTAAGAGACTTATAGACTATGCCCCCTAGTTGCAAACACCTCAACCAAAGGAAATGATTTCTGTATGCTGCCCTATCTGTTCTCCTTGAAAACCCTGAGCAAATTAGCCCTTAATCTTCTAAGTTTCAGGAAAAACAATCCTGTTTTATGTATTCTCTCTTTGTAAATTTGGAATTCAGGTTTTATTTTAATAAATCTATGATGCTCTGCCTCCATGACCAATATATCCTTCCTAAGGCGTCAATAGTAGTGACTGAGTGTTAGCAAATTATGATGGATGGGGTTAACAAATTGCAGAAACATCGCAGGAAGAAAGTGCAACATTTCAAGAAAATGCACACCAGCTGCAACATTGTTAATATATTAATATCTTAAAATAGTATATTTTTTCAAATTATTATACAAAATCTATGTGTTTTCTCTTTAATCCTGAAAACAAAATCTTCTGACTTGCTGCATTGGTATGCAGCATTGCTGTATGATTTTGTTACATTCAGCTTGTTAAACCCTGGGTTCATTCTATCCTTCTGGTTTCCATTACAAGTTATCCTGAATACAGCTTTGCATCTTCTTATCATCCAATTTAGAATTTCTTTCTTGTGTTTAGTAACACCTGATGACCTACTGGATGTAGATAAGGTTTTGCACACTTATTTGGAATACTGCCACAGCACATTGAAAAGGAATGTTATCTCATGTGCAGCCAAATGGAAAAAAGGACATCCTTGCATTCCAGAAACTCCTGTAACACATTGTTACATCTATCAATTTAATAGAGATTTGTCAGTAATTGCTTGTGCATTGACGTAAATGAAAAGGTACTAGATCCCTTTTCTAATTGCTTTAATGGAGTATGAATGCATTTAGTGAATACAATTGTATTAATAGTACATGGACATAGATTTACAAAGTGGGATGAAAGATGTATGTGTTCTTGTAATGCACACTGGAAACAGTAGTCACACCTAGCTCCGTAGTAATTAACTCAGTCATTTTGTGAGCATGTATTCATCCAAACTCTTCAGATGACGTCATAAATATCTGGTGATTTTTTTGTTCTCTGGCTGTGTGAGCTTGGCAGAGTAACTTTGAACTTCTTTCTTTGGCAAAAAGTCACATTTATGCATAGGAGCCAAGACTCGGAATTCAACAGTTTTCAGATTTCTATCTAGCTGTATCTCATTTTATACCTGACAATGCTATTTTTTCTCCCTAAAAAGGATATTATATCCTATGTACTGCCCTAACTTTTTCCAATTGTGACTGTAGGATGTTAATGAAAATTGTGGATATCGTTTAATATCTATATTGATATAACCTGAGCAGATAGGTACTACTCCTTGGTAGGTACTTGACTGAAAACATATGGCTGGCTATTTAATAATGTTTCCTGCTCATGCTTCAGCCAACTTGGATTTAATGAAAATAAAATGACTGAGTGAAATGATTTTTCTTGAAGGGGCAATGAAGATGATGGGATTTAGTCATGCTTTCATTCTACTAGTCGCACTCATCTACTTGTATGCAAGACCATACAAAAGATGTTGTGAAACTTGAAAATGTTCAGAAAAGATTTATAAGGATGTTGCTGGGATTGGAGGGTTTGAGCTATAGGGAGAGGCTGAATAGATTGGGGCTTTTTTCCCTGGAGCGTCAGAGTCTGAGGGGTGACCTCATAGAGGTTTATAAAATCATGACAGGCATGAATAGGGTAAATTGCCAAGGTCATTTTCCTAAGGGAGTTCAAAACTAGAGGGCATAGTTTTAAGGTGAGAGGAAAAAGATTTAAAAGGGACCTGAAAGGAAATTTTTTCATGCAGACGGTGGTGTGTATAAGGAAGTGAGTTGCCAGAGGTGGCAGTGGAGGCGGTTACAATTACAACATTTAAAAGAATCTGGATGGTACACGAATAGGGTTTAGAAGGTTATGGGCTAAAAGCTGGTAAGTGGGACTAGATCAGTTTATGATATCTGGTTGGCATGGACAAGTTGGACTGAAGGGTCTGTTTCCATGTGGTACAACTCTATGACTCTAAGAGACCTTTTACAAAACATGGTATAATGTCTGCACAATAAAAATCTGTCGACCAGTTTTTCACTTTTTAATTTCCCAGCCTCATGGTGATTCACATTGCACAGGAAGGCTGGATAAACTAAACTGATTCTGAGTTTTATCTGAATGAATTTATCCTTCCTATACTTGTTGATATTTTAATCTTTTGCACTTCACCAATGAAAACCTTCAAGATGATATTTTTAATAACTGATCAGCTTGAGATGATCCTTCTTAATTTCTAAACACTGCTGCAGTTATCAGTATGCTCACTTGCAAAATATAGTTAACAATAATGCAATATAGCTGAAAATGTGCTGCTGGAAAAGCGCAGCAGGTCAGGCAGCATCCAAGGAACAGGAGAATCAACGTTTCGGGCGTGAGCCCTTCTTCAGGACTGAGACTTTTCAGCTCTGATCTCCAGCATCTGCAGTCCTCACTTTCTCCGAGAAGATTTTAACATAATGCAATGTATTTAATTGAAATTAATTTGCATCTCTTCAAGTTTCAAAGGAAGCCAAGGTAAAGCTAATGCTGCCTGCCAAACACAACTGAGGTGCAAAGATGTTATACATTTAAAAAGGCTCGAGTTGTGAATCATTTTGCTATCCTCCAGATTCCACCATCCATGTCAACTAAAACACAAGATAAATAACTAGTATTTGATAATACTGGCCACAGATCTTTCAATAAATTAAATATGAAACATTAACTTCTAAATTGCATGTTTACCACATGAACAAAGATAAAAAGATGTGATTGTTAATGAAGTGTGTAAAAGACAATGTATGTGTGTGGGCCTAAGATGGATCACTGATAGTGCTTCCTTGATTTGGGATTTGTGTGGATAATATCCACATCACAGCAAGTGTCAGTTAAAGACAAGCAAGTTCAACCACCTCTCCTTAATGTTCGGTGGCGTGACCATTGTTGAACCTCCAACCAACATTACCCTGTTGTGGGTAGTAATGATCAGAAACTTAACTGGAACAGCCACATAAATACTGGGGCTACAAAAGCAAGTCAGAGGTTTGGTATTCTCACTTCTTCACCTTCCAAGTCTCTTTATCAAGTTTAAGCAGTAAATCAGTAATGTGATGGAATATTACACATTTGCCTGGATTATTGAAGTTCCAACAAAGCTCATGAAGTTTCACATCTTCCAGATAAGAGAGCCTTTTGACTGTGGAGACAGTGAGATCTGCAGATGCTGGAGATTGGAATCGAGGATGTTTTGCTGGAAAAATACAGCAGGTCAGGCAGCATCCGAGGACCAGGAGAATCAGGCTGGAGCCCTTCATCAGGAATGAAGGGCTGATGAAGGGCTTCGGCCCAAAAAGCAATTCTCCTGCTCCTCGGATGCTGCCTGACCTGCTGTGCTTTTCCAGCAACACACTAGCGAGCCTTTTAATTAGGATTACATCTAGCAGCATAAATGTTTACTTCCTCCACCATCAACCAACCTTGGCTGCAATGAATACCATCTACTGGATGCACTGCAGCAACTCACCAGAATTCCTGCAACAGGACCACCAAACTGCGACTTCTATTGCTTGGAGGCAGCTGGCGCATGGGAATTTGAAGTTCACCCCCAAGTTACACATATGCTTCTTGGAAATATATCATTGTTCCTTCACTATCTGTAGATTAAATCCTTGAAATTTCCTGCCTAACTTTGGTGCAATTAATCCACAGATTGCAGCAGTTCAAGAAGGTGACACAATGCAACCTTCTCAAGAGCAATTAAACATGGCAAATAAATAGTCCTGCTAGCATTCACTGTCCCCTCCAATGAATGAATAAATAAAGTGCTTTAAAATGCTGTGAATGATAAATGGATAGTAAGAAGGATGGGTGGAGGAGGAAATCGTCAGAAGGATTAGGAACTGGGGTTGGCCATTCATCTCCTTGAGCCTAATCTGCCATTCAATAACATCATGGCTGAAATGTGGCCTAACTCCAAATGCTTGCTCTGGGCCTATATCCCTTGATACCCTTGCTTAATAAAAATTTGTCTATCTCAGATTTAAATTTAACTATTGAAGTAGCATTGACTGCTATTTGAGGAAATGAGTGCCAAACCTCCCCTTCTCTTTGCAACTGGAAGTGCTTTCTAACATTTCTGCTGAATGGCATGATCCTAATTCTTAGGCTATGGATCCTAGTTCTAGAATCGTCAACTTGTCAAAATAATTTATTTTTATCAACTCTATTTATCCATGGTTATACATGAAGATTCCGATTAGATCATCCCTTAATCTTCTAAATTCTAGAGAATAAAGGCCTAATTTAGAGTTTCATGAGTCACACAGCATGGAAAGGGATCCTCGGACTAACTCATCCATGCCAACCAGGTATCCCAAACCTAATTGGTCCCATTTACTACACTTGGTCCATATGTCTCTAAACTTTTCCTATTCATGCATATGTCCAAATGATTTTTAAATGTTGCAACTGTACCAGTCTCTACCACTTCCTCTGGCAGCTCTTTCCATTAATGCACCACCCTCTTTCTGAAAATGTTGCCCCTCAGGTCCCTTGTACACTGTGCTGAACTCTCTCCAGAACAAAAACATCTTTCTGGAGCTGTGGTGTCCATAATATTATGGACCAGGCCAGACCCCCTCAAAATATTTTAAGGTAGTCCAGATCCTAACCTTTTCTTATTTTAAAGGTAGATGTGATGTGGATGTTCCAGGTGTGATGCAGCTGGTTAAACCACTTGGCTTTAAGGAAAACAGAATTTATTTACATACTACAGTTGAAACACAAACAAAAGAGAGCGGAATTTAGAATAACTTAACTGTTAGACAAGTTAACCGACCCAAAACAATAACTTAACTAAGGAACTGTTCCAATCCAGTAACATCCCATAAACATACCCCTTGACAAAAAGGTAAATTGAAACACAGATTCTTACAGGCAGGAGGGAATAACATCCAAAGACATTCCAGAGAGAAAGTAAGTCAGGAATCATTTGCTGAAACTTGCAACCTTCCTGGGCTTCAACATTTTGTGACTGCCACAGTTAAACCAAACTAGAAAAAAACCTGAACTGGGAGAATTAGTCATTCCTCTGCCATTGTTAAACTGGGTTCTTCCTAGACCACTCAGTGTCTCTGCCTTTATGACCTCTCTTTAAAAAAAACCCAAAGACAAAATAACCTTGTTAAAGTGACAGCATCGTCACAATATCTATTCACAGTATTCTAAGTGGGGTCTAACTAAGGTTTTGTATAACTGTAGCCTTTTAGTTTTGAAAGCCAGCGTTCTACTAGTATCTTGGTCTACTTTCTATACCTCTTCATTTCAAAAAGGTTATGTGCCCGAACCCCCAAATCTCATTGGACACCCATTATAATTAACTTTGTGTTTCCTACGAGATAGCCTGATCTATCCTTATCAGTCCAAAATGGATAACCTCACACTTACTAATATTAAAATCCATCTGCCACAACTTTGTCCATGCACCTAATCTATCAAAATCCTGTTGTCGACACTGTCTACAAGGCTACCCAATTTTGTCTCGTAAGCAAAATTTGGATATTTGACTTTTTATTCCATTAACAAATATTGTGAATAATTGAGGCCCCAACACAGATCCCTATGGGATACCACTGCCAATTTGAGTACTTACGCATAATTCTACCTTTCTATTTCCTGCCACTCAACCAATTTCCTACCCCTTTTAGTAATCTGCAATCAATTTTGTGGGCTTCCACATTAGCTAACAGTCTCCTGTGTAGGACTTTATCAAACGTCTTCTGGATGTCCATATAAATAACATCCATTGACTGCCATTTCCCTACATTTATTGTAGATGCTTTCCCTTTATAGAATGATAACATTTCTTCTTAATGTCATCCACGATCCTTTCAAGTTTCCTTCTATAATCCTTTTTAGCTGCTCTTATAAGCTGCTTTGTGGCCCTTTGTTGGTCTTTGTATTTGTCCCATTCTGTGGGATCTGTACTATTCTTTTTAGCTTTATAAGCCCTTTCTCTTAATTTTATGCTGTCCCTTACCTCCTTAGATATCGATGGCTGTTTTATTTTGTGAGGTGGTGTGTTTCCTTCTCATGGGTACAAACTGCTTCTGAATAGCATTAAATGTCTCTTTGAACACTCTCCACTGTTCCCTAGTTGTTTCACCTATTTCCAGTTTACTGTTGACAGTGTCTTTCTCAACCCATTAAAGTCTGACTTACTTAAGTCCAAAATTTTAGAATCTGATCCTTGCTTATCTCTTATAAACACTTCATTAAACTCAATCACCTTATGATCACTATTTGACAAATGCTCATGAATAACTAGGTCACTAAATCATGGTGGCACAGTGGCTCAGTGGTTAGCATTGCTGCCTCACAGTACAAGGGTCCTGGGTTTGATTACGTCCTTGTGCAAATGTCTGGGTGGAGTTTGTACATTCCACTCATGACTGCATAGATTTCCTCCAGGTGTTCCAGTTTCTTCCCACAGTCCAAATATGTGCAAGTAAGGTGGATTGGCCTTTCTAAATTTCCCATTGTGTCCAGGGATGTGCAAGCTAGCTGGATTTGCCATTGGAAATTAAGTCATTAGGATGAGATGAGTTTGGGTGGGATGCTCATTGGTGGGTCAATGGGCTAAATGGCCTGATTCCACACTGTAGGGATGCTGTGATTCTGTCATCAGACACATTGCTCATTACTAGATTGAATATTGCTTGTTCCCTTGTCACATCCAAGAATATTGACATAGGAAACTATCCTGGATACACTCAAGAAATTCACAACCTTCCTCACAGGTGCTTGTCTGCCTCTCCCAGTCTATGTTAAGATTAAAATCCCCATTAATTCCACACAATCAAAAGCATAGAACATAGAACAATACAGCGGAGAACAGGCCCTTTGTCCCTCGATGTTGCACCGACCTGTGAACCATTCTCAGCTCGTCCCCTTACACTATCCTCTCATCATCCATGTGCTTATCCAAGGATTGTTTAAATCTCCCTAATGTGGCTGAGTTCACTACATTAGCAGGTAGGGCATTCCACACCCTTACCACTCTCTGAGTAAAGAACCAGTCTCTGACATCAGTCTTAAATCTATCACCCCTCAATCTGTAGTTATGCCCCCCCGTGCAAGCTGACGTCATCATCCTAGGGAAAAAGACTTTCACTGTCTGCCCTATCTAATCCTCTGATCATCTTGTATGTCTCTATCAAATCCCTTCTTAGCCGCCTTCTTTCTAATGAGAACAGACCCAAGCGTCTCAGCCTTTCCTTATAAGACCTTCCCTCCAGACCAGGCAACATCCTGGTAAATCTCCTCTACACCTTTCTCACTGCTTCCACATCCTTCCCAAAATATGGCGACCAGAACTGTACATAATATTCCAAGTGTGGCTGCACCAGCATTTTGTATAGTTGCAGCATGATATTGTGGCTCTGGAATTCAATTCCTCTACGAATGAAACCTAATACACCGTATGCCTTCTTAACAGCATCATCTACCTGGATGGCAACTTTCAGGAATCTATGTACATGGACTCCAAGATCCCTCTGCATATCCACACTACTAAGAATCTTTCCACTGACCCAGTGCTCTGCTTTCCTGTTATTCTTCCCAAAGTACATCACCTCACATTTAGCTGTATTGAACTCTATTTGCCACCTCCCATCCAATTCTGCAGTTTATCCAAGTTCCCCTACAACCTGTAACATTCTTCCAAACTGCCCATTACTCCACTGACTTTAGTGTCATCTGCAAATTTACTAATCCATCCACCAATGCTTGCGTCTAAGTCATTTATAAAAATGACAAACAGCAGTGGTCCCAAAACAGATCCTTGTGGCACACCACTAGTAGCTGGACTCCAGGCTGAGTATTGTCCATCAACCACAACTCGCTGCCTTCTTTCAGAAAGCCAGTTTCTAATCCAAACTGCTAAATCACCCTCAATCCCATGCCTTTGCATTTTCTCCAACTGCCCACCATGTGGAACCTTATCAAAGGCTTTACTGAAGTCCATGTATACCACGTCAACTGCCCTACCCTCATCTACATGCTTGGTCACCTTTTCAAAAACTCAATGACGTTTGTGAGACATGACCTGCCCTTGACGAAACCATGTTGACCATTTGAAATCAAATTGTTGCTTGCTAGATGATTATAAATCTTATCATTTATAGTCCTTTCCAAAACCTTTCCTACAACAGAAGTAAGGCTCACTGGTCTATAACTACCTGGATCATCTCTGCTGTCCTTCTTGAACAAGGGCACAACATTTGCAATCCTCCAGTCCTCTGGTACTAAACCTGTAGACAATGACCATTCAAATATCAAACCCAAAGGCTCTGCCATCTCCTCCCTAGCTTCCCAGAGAATCCTCGGATAAATCCCGTCTGGGCCAGGGGACTTGTCCACTTTCACGCCTTCTAGAATTGATAACACCTCTTCATAACTAACTAAAGCATGATTGAAAGAATAGCTTTAAGGAGATTTTGAAGGCAGTGATGGATGTTCCTTGGTGATGCTGCTGAGGAAGGCTGTTCTGAAGTGAAGGACTGAAGGACTACTTGCCAATGGTACAGCAAAGGGATTGATCCTGAGCAACCAATGCAGGAATAAAAGGCTGAAGGCAAATGTAGAGTTGGAGAACATGATCTAGAATCCGAAACAATTCTCTAAAACACAGAAAGCCAGTAGAGCTTAGTAAGGACATAGTGATAGGGATGTGGATATTTTGGAAAAACTGGTAATTCCTTAATGATACAAATAAAGAAGTTAGTAAGGTGTATATCATAATAGTCTAGCAACTGTTATTAAAGAAACCTAAAGAGGAGACTATAGTTGGTCATGCTAAGGTCATTAGATGCAGACCAAAAATTCGGGTGCAAGAAGATATACAGCTTAGGCGGAGCTTTATTGGAGCACTGTGGCAAGCATAAGACAGAAATGTTGCTATGTGAAACAGTGGTGTATTGCTCAGGCAGGCAACTGGGATATCAGGGTCATATTAACATTTAGAATACAGGTGCTCAGTAGAACGGTCATCCAGTCTGTGTTTTGTCTACCCAGTGGAGACCACATTGTGAGCAATGAAAAGGTAGGCTAAATTGATTTAAGTGCAGGTAAACCACTATTTCACCTGAAGGTGTGACTGGAGCCTTAAGTAGTGAGGAGGGAGGAGGTAAACGGGCAGTATTGCACATTTTGCAATTGCATGGGAAGGTGATGCAGGGCTGTGGGGAGGTGTTGAAGGTTGAGGAATAGATCAGGGGTGTCCTGGAGAGAATGATTCTTATGGACTGCTGACCAGGGAACGAAAGGGAATATCTGTCCTATTGTGGCATCCCAATGGAGTGGCGAAAATGGTAGCTTATGATCGTTTGGGTGGAGCAGCTGATGGGGTTGTCGTGGAAGGGAAAGAAAGAAGAAAGAGCAGGAGTGTGGTTAGATAACAGCTGAAGGCCCTGTATACTACAGTTGAGGAGAAAGATGGACATATCTGAAGCAAAGGAGAGTGGTGGTGGATACGGACTATTTAACTGGCATTCTCCCCTACACAAGCTCCAAACCTCATCATTCTCCAACCCCGTCCAGCCCACTTCTACCTTCTTCCACAAACAGGACTGTCTGGCCAGACGCATCATTTCAATATGTTCCTGACCCACTGAAGTTATTCCTTCCTACATTGACACGATCTGTTCTCCTCTTGTCCAGTCTCTTCCCACTTTCCAATTTGTGGGCACCAGCCCCCTCCTCTTCACCATGGTTTGGTAATCCTTCTACATGTCCAAATCCCATCAGCTTGGTCTTAGTGCTCTCTGCTTATTCCTTGAAAGAAGGTCTGAACAGTTACCAGCCACCACCACCAAGCTCAACCCAGTCAAGACCACCCTCACTTTGAACAACTTTTCCTTTAACTCCTCTCACTTTCTTCAGGTCAAGGATGTGGATATAGGTATCCATATAGGTCCCACTTATGCCCAGTATACATGTGAAATATTCCTTGTTTCTGTCCACAACTCTTTCTCCAGTGCATTCATTAGTGCTGCTTCTTTTATGAAAATGACTCTGAGCTTCCAGAACCCAGTCATTTCAATACACCATTGTGCTCCAGTGCCAACATTTCTATCGCCGTCCTGTCACAGCACTTCAGTGAAGCGCAACACAAGCTAGAGAAGCAACACTTAACCTTCTGCAGAGGTACCTTACAGCCTAAAGTACTCAACACTGAGTTTAACAATTTCAGAGCATGACTACTTCCCTCAAAGTTTGTTGGCTAACCTTACACCCCTAAGTCATGCTCTGTATCTGTTGCTTCTAGCACGGCCAACCCATTTTTAATCATTTCCACTTCCTATAATCACCTATTCAGCACTAACTTCTTACCTTGCTTACTATTAGCAATCCCTCTGTCAGTTTCTTTTTATGTTCTCTCTCTGAGCATCATCTTCATCTACTGAAATCAGTCCTTTCCCAACCCCTCCCCTACCAACACCACCATCTTCATCAACATAAATACCACCTTTACCCACTTGTTTTTTGTTACACTAAAGCATCACTGTACTCGAAACATTAATTTGATTTTTCTCTCTCCAGATACTGCCAGACCTGCTGAGTTTCTACAGAACTTGCTATTTTTTCTGCCATCTTACCTTTGGCTTGGGTCTCTCATCAATCTTGGGCATTTAGAGATGCAGTGGCACCACCACTACCATGTATGCTGGCAGTGACATGTAGCTACTAGCCTCAGATTAGCTGGCAGGTCTCAGTGGGCAGAACCTCTGTTGCCAGATGTTTTGCAATCAGGGATATCAATTGTGAGGATGACCCAACAGTGACGACTTAAGTGTCTAAAGCCAATTTGATTTCATCAAACCCCCACCATCCAACTGATAAGGGTTCTCCATCTGTCCTAAGACCAGCGAATGAGATCCCTATCAGAGACACAAAACTGAAGACAAACAGTCAATCAACGTGCTCCTCAGGTTTGGCATCCTGGGAGATAGCAGAGATTGATTGTACAAGACAATTTATTCTGGAGAGGAAGAGTCAGATTTGCTCGTATTCTTCAGTAACTTGAGCACTGTGGACCATCAACCACAGCAGAATTGTCTTTCAACACATTCTGGAAACTCGTGACCTGGCATATCCCTCACTTGACCATTACCATTAAGCTAGGGAATAACCTGACAGCGTAGAAGGGCATGCCAAGAGCAGCACCAGGTATACCTAAATAAAATGTCGATCTGGTGAAGCTACCAAACAGGACTACTTGAATGCCAAACAGCATAAGCAGCAAGTGACAGACAGAGCTAAGCAATCTTACAAACAACAAATCAAGTTGACATTCTGCAGTCCTGCCACATCCAATTGTGAATGATGGTACTTGATTAAACAACTCATTGCAGGAGGAGGCTCCACAAATATCCCCACCCTCAATGATGTAAGAGGCCAACATATCAATACAAAAGATAAGACTGAAGTACTTGCAGCACTCTTCAGCCAGAAATGTCGAGTGGATAATCCATCTCCGCCTCCTCTTGTGGTCCCCAGCATTACAAATGTCAATTTGACTCACTCCACATGGAGGCACTGGATATTGCAAAGGCTACGTGCCCTGACAATATTCCGGCAATAGTACTTAAGACTTGTGCTCCAGAACTTGCTGCTCTCCTTATCAAGCTCTTCCAGTACAGCGACAATACTGGCAACTACCTGACAGTGGAAAATTGCCCAGGTTCGTTGTAGTGACTGGTAACAGGGCCAGGTGGATCTCATTGTCTATGAGAATCCTGATTGTGGTTGTTAACCTGGATTAAATGACCTGGAGGAGGGGCTTGAAGGCTGGGTGAGCAAGTTTGCAGATGACACGAAAGTCGGTGGAGTTGTGGACAGTGAAGAAGGATGTGGCAGGGTACAGCGCGATATAGAAAAGTTGCAGAGCTGGGCAGTAAGGTGGAAAATGGAATTCAATGTAGCTAAGTGTGAAGTCATTCACTTTGGTAGGAGTAACAAGAAGATGGATTACTGGGCTAATGGTAGACTACTTGGTAGTGTGGATGAGCAGAGGGATCTTGGTGTCCATGTACACAGATCTTTGAAAGTTGCCACCCAGGTAAATAGTGCTATGAAGAAGGCATATGGTGTACTGGGCTTTATTGGTAGAGGAATTGAGTTCCAGAGTCCTGAGATCATGTTGCAGTTGTATAAGACTCTGGTGCGGCCTCATCTGGAGTATTGTGTGCAGTTTTGGTCGCCATACTACAGAAAGGATGTGGAGGCATTGGAAGGAGTGCAGAGGAGGTTTACCAGGATGTTGCCTGGCATGGTAGGAAGATCGTATGAGGAAAGGCTGAGGCACTTGGGACTTTTCTCATTGGAGAAAAGAAGGTTTAGGGGAGATTTGATAGAGGTGTACAAGATGATTAGGGGTTTAGATAGGGTTGACAGTGAGAACCTTTTTCCGCGTATGGAGTCAGCTGTTACTAGGGGACACAGCTGTAAATTAAGGGGTGGTAGGTATAGGACAGATGTTAGGGGTAGATTTTTTACTCAGCGGGTTGTGAGTTCATGGAATGCCCTGCCAGTAGCAGTGGTGGACTCTCCCTCTTTATGGTCATTTAAGCGGGCATTGGACAAGCATATGGAGGTTATTGGGCTAGTGTAGGTTAGGTAGGCTTCGGTCGGCGCAACATCGAGGGCTGAAGGGCCTGTACTGCGCTGTATTTTTCTATGTTCTATGTTAATCAGAGAACCCTGGCTGTAATGGGCGATTCAAAGAGTCTCTTCATTTTAGGACTGGCTCTGAGTTGGCTGGTCAGGGGCTATGTACTGTCTACACGTAAACTAAGGGTGACATGGTGACAAGATACCTGCCTCCTTGGAATTATTTCATATGTTCTGTACACAAAGCAGAATAAATCAAACCTGGCCAATTACAATCCCACCAGTAAACTCTTGATTATCACTAAAGCAATGGGAAGTGTTATCCACAATGCTATCAAGCAGCACTTGCTTAGCAACAACCTGCTCACTGACACTGAATTTGGGTTCTACCAGGGCTACTCAGCTCCTGACATCATTATAGCCTTGGTTCAAACATGGACAAAAAAGCTGAATTCCAGAGATAAAATGAGAGTCACAGCCCTTGACAGCTAGGTTGTATTTGAATATGGCATCAAGGAGCCCCAGTAAAACTGGAATCAATGGGAATTAGGGGGGAAACCCTCTGCCAGGTGGAATCATAACTGGCACATTAGAAGATGGTTGAAAGTGGTCATTTTAGCTCCAGGACATCTCTGCAGGAGTTCCTCAGGGAATTGTCCTCGGCCCAACCATCTTCAGCTGCTTTATTATTGGCCTTCCCAATAAGGTCAGAAGCGGGGATGTTCACTGATGATTGCACAATGTTCAGAACATAAGACACCTTGCAAAATGTCCATATTACAGAGGAGGAAGTGCTGGATGTCTTGAAATGTCTGCGTGGGTTTCCTCTGGGTGCTCCGGTTTCCTCCCACAATCCAAAAAATGTGCAGGTTAGGTGAATTGGCCATGCTAAACTGCCCATAGTGTTAGGTGAAGCGGTAAATATAGGGGAATGGGTCTGGGTGGGTTGCGCTTCAGTGGGTCGGTGTGGATTTGTTGAGCCGAAGGGCCTGTTTCCACACTGTAATCTAATCTAAAAAAGAATGCATAAAGGTGGATAAATCCCCAGGACCTGATCAGGTGCACCCTATATATCTGTGGGAAGCTAGGGAAGGGATTGCTGGTTTCTTGCTGAGATATTTGTATCATTGATAGTCACAAGTGAGGTGCCAGAAGACTGGAGGTTGGCTAACGTGGTGCCACTCTTTAAGAAGGGTAGTAAGGTCAAGCCAGGGAACTACAGACCAGTGAGCCTGACGTTGGTGGTGGACAAGTTGTTGGAGGGAATCCTGAGGGACAGGATGTACATGTATTTGGAAAGGCAAGGATTGATTAGGGATAGTCAACATGGCTTCGTGCGTGGGAAATCATGTCTCACAAACTTGATTGAGTTTTTTGAGGAAGTAACAAAGAGAATTGATGAGGGCAGAGCGGTAGATGTGATCCATATGGACTTCAGTAAGGCATTCGACAAGGTTCCCCATGGGAGACTGGTTAGCAAGGTTAGATCTCACGCAATACAGGGAGAACTCGGCATTTGGATATAGAACTGGCTCAAAGGTAGAAGACAGAGGATGGTGGTGGAGGGTTGTTTTTCAGACTGGAAGCCTGAAATAGAGGTGCTGGGTCCTCTATTTTTTGTCATTTATATAAATGATTTGGATGTGAGCATGAGAGGTATAGTTAGTAAGTTTGCAGATGACACCAAAATTGGAGGTGTAGTGGACAGCGAAGAAGGTTGCCTTAGATTACAATAGGATCTTGATCAGATGGGCCAATGAGCTGAGAAGTGGCAGATGGAGTTTAATTCAGATAAATGCGAGGTGCTGCATTTTGGGAAAGCAAATCTTAGCAGGACTTATACGCTTAATGGTAAGGTCCTAGAGAGTGTTACTGAACAAAGAGACCTTGGAGTGCAAGTTCATAGCTCCTTGAAAGTGGAGTTGCAGGTAGTTAGGATAGTGAATAAGGCGTTTGGTATGCTTTCTTTTATTGGTCAGAGTATTGAGTACAGGAGTTGGGACTTCATGTTGCGGCTGTTCAGGACATTGGTTAGGCCACAGTTGGAATATTGCGTGCAATTCTGGTCCCCTTTTAATTGGAAAGATGTTGTGAAACTTGAAAGGGTTCAGAAAAGATTTACATGGTTGGTGGATTTCAGCTATGGAGAGAGGCTGAACAGGCTGGGGCTGTTTCCCCTGGAGTGTCAGAGGCTGAGGGGTGACCTTATAGCGGTTTACAAAATTATGATGGGCATGGATAGGATAAATAGACAAGTCTTTTCACTGGGGTCGGGAAGTCCAGAACTAGAGGGCATAGGTTTAGGGTGAGAGGGGAAAGGTATAAAAGTGACCTAAGGGGTGGCTTCTTCATGCAGAGGGTGGTAAGTGTATGGAAATGGCTGCCAGAGGAAGTGGTGGAGGTTGGTACAATTGCAACATTTAAAAGGCATTTGGATGGGTATAGGAATAGGAAGGGTTTGGAGGGATATGGGCCGGGTGCTGGCAGGTGGGACTAGATTAGGTTGGGATATCTGGTTGGCATGGACATGTTGGACCGAACACTCTTCTGTGCTGTACATCTCTATGACTCTATGACAGATCCATTAGATCCATCGAACCTGCTCTATCATTTAATCACATGTTTCTCAACCCCATTCTTCTGTCTTCTCCCCATAACCTTTGATCTCCTTTCTAATCAAGAACACATCTATCTCTGTCTTAAAAACACTCAGTGTCTTGGCCTTCACAGCCTTCTTCGGCAATGAACTTCACAGATTCACCACTCTCTGGCTGAAGAAATTCTTCCTCATCTCAGTTCTTAAAAGGTTATCCCTTCACTCTGACACTGAGGCCTTAGGTCCTCGTCTCTCCTACTAGAGGAAATATCTTCTCCTTGTCCACTTTATCCAGGCCTCTCAGTATCAATATCATTCAAATGGAGTGACAGAGTTGGGGGAAGTTAGTGTATGATAGGATTTATATGAGACATAAAAGCTTTTCCAGGGATGAAAAATAATGTTGAAGAGGTTTAGAGAATGAGGGAGGTACATTATGATAAGGAAGATAAGAAAATTTTAAGCCCCACGAAGATGATGAGCTTGTGATGGTGGCTGGTGGCAGTTGGGGCAGTCAATGTGGAAAATAAGATTTAAAAGATTGGCTGTAATGTGATTTTTAAAATTTCTGACTCAACAAAAATCTAATTTTCTCTTTATCTATTACAATCTTTAATCTGTTTTAATATGCACAAACATGTGAAAGGCAGTAACACCATTATTGCTTCCCATTCCCTGTGGGATTCACTGTGGTGATTATGTTATAGAAAGCAAGAACTTGCATTCATAAGCACTTTTTAGAATATCAAAAGTGTTTACAATCAGTGACATAACTTAAAGCAATGTAGGAAACATAACAGCTTTTCAATCAGCAAGATCTACAAAAAAACATTAAAATAAATGACCAGGTTGTTGATTAAGTAATAAAGTTTGGCTAGGATATTAAAACTTGTCATTCTTCTGCCTACAGTATCATGATAAACTGGCGTTTGGTCTAATAAATCAGGCAAAAGATGACTGTTTAAACAATGAAGTATCAGCATAGACTATACGTTCAAATTTATGGAGTGGGCCTTGAATTCATGACTTTGTGATTCAAAAGTGAGAGTGCTGAGAA
The DNA here is from genome assembly GCF_047496795.1 of Chiloscyllium punctatum. Taxonomy (NCBI): domain Eukaryota; kingdom Metazoa; phylum Chordata; class Chondrichthyes; order Orectolobiformes; family Hemiscylliidae; genus Chiloscyllium; species Chiloscyllium punctatum. Next base: position 83,411,378 of record NC_092746.1, on the reverse strand, counting down.
AAACCTGACACAATATATAGTTTATTAAGTACAGTGAGATAAAGATAGTAATATGTGACTGGCCCTTTTGCACTAGAACAATGGCATCATTTTAAGTTGCCACCCCACTGTTGCTCCAAATTGATTGTCTGCTGGAAAGCATCATAAAGGGTTGTTCTTGTTAGAATTCCCAGAACTGTAAATGATTCAACTTGAAAACCTATTTCAGATACATTTCTGACTGTTGGTGTGGAATTTTGGTACCTTAAAGAAGTGAAACTCTGAGCAGGAGCCTAGACAATTGCATTTATCATCCATGGGGAAGTGGGAGAATTCGGAAGAATGTAAATTTACTGAATGAAGCACGTAATTATATGTTAGTAACATGGCAAGTCCAGTGTAAAGGAATATAATGCAGTGTTTATCATCTGGCAATATCCATGATAACTGAACTAATCCCAATCACCAGCTCATAGGGTATGAAACATTATAATCAAATCACAGGTAAACCTGCCTCTGTCCACAGAATAGTACAGTTGACACTTGCGGTAAAGAATCCCCTTCCTCTCACTGAGCAGCAAAAATAACATTAGAACCTCCCCTTCCCCATAGTAGGCAATGTTTCTTTTCCCTGGCCTCTTGCTCAAAGGTATCTAGGTCACTGTACACAAGCCCCAAGTTCGTAAACCAACACTCTATTATAATCAAAATCAATATCTTCTGCCCATTACTACTAACAGTGAGGAGCATCTTGATTTAATCCCATGCCAGCTTGATGGCCCATTGATACAGTGTAAAGCATTCAGATTTTACATCAAAGATTTTACATTAAAGATTTTACTTCTTTACTGACAAATATTTTAAAGGAAGGCACCATATTCAGTCCATTGTTTTTTTTTAGCTTCTCCTCACTTCCTCTCCTTTAAATCTCTAATTACCTTTTTCCATTTCCTTGCTGGACAACTCCTGTTTTTTTATCCCAATTTTACCTTTTCGCTTTGTCATCACTCATCCCTCTTACTCTTTTCCCTCACTATCTTTCTCTCATCCTTTCTCCCTACCTTCTCCAGTCTCCTATCTTTATGTCCACCACTTTGTCCAAATTACCCCTCTAACTGGGATAATAAATAGACTTTGTCTTGGCACTCGGTGTGCAATGTTCACAGAAAATCAAATACAGAGAGTCCCCAATTAGATGTTAAATTCCTGAAAATCACTGCATTAAGAAAAACTGCATTATTCAAAATAAATGTTTCCACAGAAACCCATGTAAACGTTCAGGTTACGTTACCGGAACATCAGACAAGTAATGAATACAAATACAAAGTTAATATAAAACACCAAAATATGAGAAAAGAATATATTGTAATGTTTGTTTCCTCATATTCAAGATTACTTATCTGGAGTTGGAAGTCTGTGGATCTTCATCTGACTCATCTGCAGCTCTGGCAGGTTGATGCTGATCAGATTACTCTTATGTTACTTCAGAGGTGAAGGGATGAGCATCCTTGGGGGCAGTTTTTCTTAAATTATCCAGCTTTAATTGAGTTGCTAACTTCTTTTTCTCTCTGCACATTTCCCAATAGGATTGAATGGCATCATTTACAAGTATGGCCAACTTGTATCTCTGTTTTCCTCATTCTTTAACCACTTCCTGCAGCAACCTGGCAAATGCTTTTGTGGTTTCAGCATCAGTTTGGGCTGCTTCATAAGTCATCTTAATAGTATGCAGCATGGCTTTCTTAAAATGTTCAAACCATCCATGAAAACATTATACATTAGGATCATTTAATTTCTTTTCAAGTCCTCATACAGGCTTCCATCTTTTTCCAGTATCACATACAAAACAATTACATTTCCTTAATTTTGGTGTGAATCCAGAATGCTAAAAGTCTTTCCAAATCCTCCATTACCTGAGAACATGCATGACTTGCACTTAACAGAGTTAGACTTTTGCTTCTCACTTTAATTTATTTGCATTATATTGAATTATAAACAAAGGCAAAGCAATGAGACCTAAAGCTCTTTCAATATCCATATTTCACTCACCACGTTTGAATCTGGACAGCATGTCTAAGTTACCACTCAGCAAAATGAATTTCCTGCTTTTCTTAGGTACAATTCCTTTGCTTTCACAGCTAGTGCACTGAGGAGCCTTGCTCCATGGAAATGTCATTCAGGCAGGCAACAGCCAAGAAAAACTAAATGAACAGGAACTTGCCCAATTTATTGCATTAATTCCTCCATGCTAATGGGTGTCAGGTAATAATTGTGTTATTGTGAATCAGGTGCCTATTATTGAAATGATGCACAGTGAAGGAAAAGCTGTGTTATGGTGAAACTGTGTTAATTGAAACCAAATATTTTGAGGATTTACCTGTAGTTAAAAAAAAATGTTTGCAGGTGTAACCGGTCAGCCTGTTCCACTATAAGGCCAGATTTTCCAAATTATAGTTAAAGTTTGGTGCTTAGAGTCAGAGAGTTATAGACATATACAGCACAGAAAATACCATATGGCTCCTTGTGCCCACGCTGAATAATTAAGCCAAGTATATCATGTGCCTTCTTAACCACTATCCACCTGTCCTGATAACTTTGTTGAAGACAGTAATTTCTACCATGAATTATTTCATGCAATTACATGATTCTCACCTCATTATTTGTGTCAGGGCAGCACGGTGGCACAGTGGTTAGCACTGCTGCCGAACAGCACCATTTAATTCTGCCACTTCACAGATATTTTAGAAAGAATCTTAGCTTGCAAGCCTCAGCATCATATGCAGAATGCATACTGAAGGGATTGCAGCTATCTCGTGCTTTTAAAGTACTAACCACCCAGGTTGCTGCAATTACTACACATTGAAGATGGTTCACCACTTGACAGGGTTATAGATGTTCATGAAATGCTCCTGCACTGATTGCCATTACACACAGTCCTTCTCTTTATCTTTCGGCAGGAGAGATTGCTCCACAAATGTGCAGAGTAAGCAAAGACTGGCAGAGGGTTGCCGGACATCAGACTCTTCAGCCTACTTTGGGAAGTGGGCAGTAAAGCTGGTCAGGGAAAATCAAGACCAATCCTGATGCAGTAGGGAGACTTGAATGCCCAGGAACTCAGCGAGCAATATTACTGTCTGGTCTTGTCAGATGTGTATAAAGACAAACATATTGGTCTGCATTATCTTCACTAACTGATTCTTTCTCTTCTCTTCTACAGATACCCACTAATACACAATGCAAGAGGCTGCAGCCTCCACCAACCCAAAAACAATCAAATTGGTGAGTACTCTACCAAACTAGACTTGAGGATGCTACTCACTAATATAGTGGCTCTGGCATGCGAGTGTTTGGCTGCACCGTTGGCAGCCACCTGGAAGGCATAGATCCAACAGAATTGCTGAATATACATTCCAATCATCACTCCATCGCTTTCACCAAAAAAATGTCAGTATAAATGTCAAGCCAAACGGAGGGTTGAATCACATCAATCTTACTCCAGGTGCCCCTTCCTTTAGTGGAGACAGTGAGGGAGGAGGACTATCAGATAGGCACACTGGGAGCTTCTTCTCAGGACATTCCAGAGCTACCCTCCACTCCCTCCTTCTCTCCTCTACCATTGGCCCCATTGCCTGCAGCAGCTGAGGCCCAAGAAGGGTGTGCCTGTACTTATGCAGGGCACTTATGCAGGGCTGTGACTGTCTAGACCCACAGCCTTCACAAGATGTCCACCCAAGTCTTCGAAATCACCAGGGGATACCAGTCAGCAGGCTCTTTCCACACCAGCTATGGAATTGGGCCTGCACCTAGACATAATTTCTAAAGGACATATCCATAGCATACGTGCTCAATCAATGTTTATATATATAAAATCTACACTTTTGTAAATCTATATTTACTTGCACTGCTCAAATTCCTGATAATAGCATTAGTATACCAGTATAAGCAGAGGGTTATCAGATGTCAAAGATGTGGAACATTTGCCATCATGAAAAGGATGTGCTGCTTTTTAATTGCCACACTTTGATATATGTGTCATAATCAATCAAGAGCACTCGGTTGTTAAGGAATGACCTATTAGTTGGGGTTTGGAGTTCGAGGCATGATAGATTATTGTAGAAGATGGTGATGTTAACAATAAGGTTTAATGGAGGAACTAGAGCAAGGGAAGCAAGGGACATCCAATTGCTGCACTTTGCACATACCTTGTGTAAGTGATGGTGGAACCTGTTATGTATGTTCTGGCTCCAGGAAGGAAAGGTCGAACCCATGTTTAGGGTTCTAAAAGTCATGCTAGAAAATCTAAGGGTATGGAAGATGGTTATGGTCATGTCATACATTCATCTCTCACAAGTTTGGAGTAGAATGGAAGGAACCGCTTAAAACCTTGTGGTCACTAGTAGTGGAATCATTGTCAATGAAGAAGCTCAGGCACCACAAGGATATTCTGCAGCAGTGCAGGGATACTGAGAGTGTAAAACACATAGAATAGTCTCAAGATGCGAACAACTTACAGTCTTCAGGGAGTGGACTTTCCAATATGACTCACATATCTTTGATGCAAGGACCATTTTAGTGCAACCATCCAGAAGCGCACAGTCACAAAAGTGCTCCCTGTATCACAGAGTACTTTAATGATAACGTTAATTCCCAACAAGGTTGGGGAATGCTGTTTAGATATGACAGAATTGACAAAGTCAAAACTGGAGTAAAATGAAGAGTCACCATTTAATTGCAGAGATAAAAATTGATTAGAAACACTGAGGAATGTTGAATTCAGCAATCAAACAGCTAACATCCAACAGTGTAAATGAAAGCATATCTTACAGAAAATGATTCTCGTCAGCTTAGTCACCCTGGAAATAGGTTGATATAAGATTGCCTCTGGCCTCTTTGGATTGGTGAGCTTCTTTATCTTAATGATGGTTATCCTGGCCCATTTAAGGATTCTCATTCTCATTCTCACCTTCCTCCTGAGAGGTTTTCAACTTTGTACTCTTACACATCCACCTTTTGTTCATTGGGACTGTGGTGGATACAGCAAACAACTATGGTGCAGGGCATTCTGACCTGGGTATTCTGTACCACACTGCCTGGTCCAGGCATCAGAACTTCATTTTCAAAAGGCCTATCATCTGTCCTGCAATGGCCCTGGTTGAACCATGGGTAGTGCTGTATCTCTTCTCAATGTCAGTCTGAGGACTTAGATTTGTTATCACGAAAGTGTGGAAAGGGGGATCCCCTGTCACCCAGCAACCATTATGGATCATGGGGATAGGTTGAGTAAAAGACATTGAAGTGTTCAATCAGCTATGTTCGCATTGCATGGTGGGGCATCCTCAATGGGCTTAACGGCCTGCTTCTGTTCCAACATTCTATGTGTCAAGAACTTTTCAAAGAGGCTCCTGTGAATGGTCCAGAACGTAAGAGCAATGGCAGCTCCCTGGATATCTAATGCTTACTTGCATTATCTGACTGTTACAGTGACAAATGATTTGTATGTTAAGGAGATGGTTCGCTTTTCTATTGACAAGACTGCTGCTTCATGTAAAGGTGCTCTGATTGCTATGTGGTGCTCTAATTGCACCCTGAATCTGCAGAAAATAGTGCTGGCCAAGAATCCTAATTCCTTAGCTATCTGCCCCCCTGCATCAAAGAGGAAACACATTAACTGATAGGCTCTTGCAAAGTGAGCATCATTGATTTCTTGAATACATTTATGAGTTGATACTTGCGAAATTTTTCAGAACAAATTATGGTGAACATCAGAGATTGTGTTCACTGCAGTGATTTGCAGGCTTCCCCTATGACCCATGATACCACTCCCATTCTATACCTCCATCATCATTTCAAAACTCCCCCATGATTCTTCACCCTACCTCTTTTTGTTGAGCCCTTTTACATTACTATAGTAGATGGCCCCTTTAATAGATTAATTCTGACCTGCTAGTCTACTCAGGAGTAGAGTGGGGAAATCTGCAAGAGGCATGTGGAGACTGGCCTGGCAGTTGAAACGGAGGAGGGGGAATGTAAAGACTATATAATGTACTTGGTAAATAAGTGTTATTAGTTGTTTTAATTTGGTGTCATTTAAAAGTTAACCAGCAGAGCCAAGAAATTATCATCGTTGTTCCCATTTTATGCCCAGAGCCCCTCATGAGCATGCTGCTAATGTCTTTGCCTTTTCTGTATTCTCTCCATATCAAAACAATTCACCCTTAGTTTCCTTGACCAAGCCTTTGAGTTTGTACTACCAGACCCAACCCAATCACATTCAATTATTCCTTATGACATTAACCATTCCCTCAGCTGTCCAATACAACTGATGCAATCTAGAGACTAGTTGTGTGCAGACTTGACAATGCCACGGACAGACCACACAGATCTCCCAGTTTATGGGTGAACCAGCCCCTGAATGACCATGGTTTATCCCCTAGATTGAATTTGAAGGATGTTCCCAAACAACTGACCAGTAATTTTGCTTGACTTCCAGAACTGATCATGGCCCAATCCACAGACTATAATGTTGCTGTTTACTCAGGTTTTTTTGGACAAACTGTCTGACTGACTGTGGCCAACTCCCTGAACCAGAATTGGGCCAGTACCTGCACTGACTGTGATGGTGCACCCTCTCCGAAAGGAGTCCACCCTTGCTCGACAAGACATACCTCCTCTTTCCTGTTCATGCCTCTGGTCTTCATTCATATGCATTGTATTCGCCATGTACACTGCAGGTAAAGCACCACCTCAGACATTGACATCACACTGAACAGCCACAAAATGCTGCCTTACTTTCCACATTGAGCTGCCCACCAGAAACACAAGCTCCTGTTTACTTTCTCCATCAAGTTGGCAAAGAGTGACACAAACTACTATGTTAACTTGCATACTAAACGGTCACTCCGAGGCACAAGCTGCTGCGTTGCCATTCTCCAGTTAGGTTCAGTGATGGCTCAAACATTCCAATGCCAGCTGCAGTTGTAGAACTTAAAGTGTTATGACCCACTGGGGTGGCATGCTGGAAATCAAGTTTTGGAAATTCCTGGAGTCTTCACAAAACTTAAAGATTTTTAGAAGTACACAAAATTCTCCAATTTACTCATTTTTAGACCCAGGTTGAGAGAAAGTATGAACCAGGTTTCTGTACTTAACAAAAAACATTATTTATTACAGGTAATTAATCTCTGGCTACACCATCAGCATATAAAACTCATCCCCTTATAAACTCCTACATACAAACACACACACAGATAGAGAGAGAGAGAGAGAGAGAGAGAGAGAAATATGGGTTCTGGATGGAGAGATCTTTGAATAAATAATTCAGTGATTCTTGTTCAAAAGAGTTGCTGAGATGTTTCCTTTTGTTCTTGTGCTGCTCAGTTGTCCTTTTCCAAATGCTTCCATTGGTTTTCAAGATACACAGGGTGGCTAGTTCACTAATAAAAGAGTCTCTGACTTATCAATTAAAAAGTCACACCATACAACAACCGCTGAAAGAAAGAGAAATTGTTTTTCTTAGACAATGGAGGAATAGCTCCTGGCTGGAGACCTGATAGTATTGCTGTATCTTGTCCCTAGCCTCAAGCTGTTCAGTTACCTAAGAACCAATCACATGGTTGTTGGCAGGCAGAAGATCTTTGTCATCGATAACTGGTCACTAGTCCACAAACCAAACAATCTTTTTGATGCAAAATAAAGCTCCAACTGTACAAAACCCTTTGGTCCCAGTTCATCTGCATATTCCACAGTTGTTCAAAACAGCGTTCACAATGAGTATCAAATTACTGGCTTTCAAACCATGCAGCAATCCTTGGTTTTACAAACAATTCTTCTCTCATTTCAGTCCACAGTTAAAAACACAAAAATAAAAATAAGACTTACAACAGCAAAAATGAAAGTAACCAACATTTACAACTTGGGAAATAAAACAAAGAATTCCTACTTGGACTGGAAACTCAAGTATGCACTTTGTTATATGCAGTGGAGAATCTCAAATGATCAGAAAATACTTGGGAAGGCAAAGTTAAATGCAGTGATTTATGAAATTAATGAAATGCAAATGTATGCATAGTAGCACAGTTCTCGTTCTGAGGATGGAGCACATTATTGCTAAAATTTCTCACAATAGTGAAATATGATTTTTAGATTCTCACCTGATTAAGTCATTATACTCACCATTATTCTCATCTCCTTTGGGAGCAGAACATGGTGCCTTCAATTTCTAGGAGAAAGTGAGGACTGCAGATGCTGGAGATCAGAGCTGAAAAATGTGTTGCTGGAAAAGCGCAGCAGGTCAGACAGCATCAAAGGAGCAGGAGAATCGACGTTTCGGGCATAAGCCCTTCTTCATTCCTGAAGAAGGGCTTATGTCCGAAACATCGATTCTCCTGCTCCTTTGATGCTGCCTGACCTGCTGCGCTTTTCCAGCAACGCATTTTTCAGCCTTAAATTTCTATATCTAAATTATAATGCAAACTGTCTAACTCAACTGTGACATGGAGGTGTTGGTATTGGACTGGTGTGGACTGTCAAAAATCACATGACACACGAGCTGCCTGAGGAAGGAGCAGGGGTCTGAAAGCTTGCAATTTCAGATTAGCCTTTTGGATTGTAACCTGGTGTCATGTGATTTTTGACTATGTCAAATGTAATTACACCTTCTACCAATGGAGGTGCTGTAATCAGACCAGAGAGTCAGGGCTGTCTGGTAACATGCACTTACACATACAGGAAAAATGGTCAATGATGCTAGAAGGTATAACTTTATTTGCATCGCATGGCTGACCACTTGTCCTGCTCTTACACTGGTGTGTGTTGGAAGGATTTGTAGGTTCATACTCAATCTGCTTGGCCATGTCATGAATGTAACTAGTACTGCTAATGGGAGTTATAATTACAATATACCAAACTTAGAAAAGGGGCCTTCTATTATAATTAAGACATATAATTTTAGAATAGAAATATAAAAGTAAGGAAGTCACATTTGATTTTAAAATAAGAGCTGAATTATGCCTGACTGCCCCACTCCAATTAAAAGAGACCTAAGGGGCACCTTTTTCACGCAGAGCTGCCAGAGGAAGTGGTGGAGGCTAGTACAATCGCAACAGTTAAAAGGCATTTGGATGGGTATATGACTAGGAAGGGTTTGGAGAGGTATAGGCTGGTTGCTGGCAGGTGGGACTTAATTGGGTTGGAATATCTGGCGGCATGGACGTGTTGGACCGAAGGCTCTTCTGTGCTGTACATCTCTACAACTCTATGACTCTATAATTGTCCTCCAGCACCACTTCAATCAAAGGCTATGCCCTTTTAGTGACAAGGTTATGGATTCAACCCCCACTCCTGAGATTTAAGTAAAATAATCTGGCTGCTACCTTAGTTCAGTATCAAGGGAGTACCGACTCTTGGAAGTACTGCCCTTTGAGTTAGATGTGAAACCTAGACCACTATTCCAAAGAAAGCAGAGAAGTCTCAACTGTGGCCTGCACAATACCTTGCCTCAATTAATATCACTAAAATCAATTACCTGGTCCTTTTCTCACTGCTACTTGTGGAACTTTATGATGTGCAAACTTGCTTTGGCATTTCACTAAATTACACCAGTGACTACATTTCAAAACTGAACTAATGGTAAAGCACTTTGAATCATCCTGACACTGTGAAAAACACATTATAAATGCAACTTCTGATTGTACAATGAAACAAAAACTATCAATTAAGCATTATAGAAAATACAATTGTTTTTTGTATACTCCAAAATCTATCATGCACACTAAAGATGAACACATCTATCAGCTTCTAGTAAATGCAACATTCGATTCATATTAGTGGGTCAATGGATTTTTGATATAAATGAAGTGTATTTCTTACCTTATTATATTGTCCAACAACATGTTTAAGGACATTGGGAGGAGCATCATGTAGTAGTGGATCAAGAGCTGGCAGATATGTGCATTTCTGCAGGATATTTTTCAGGGCCTTTTTAGCCTGTTGAAGTGGAAAGACAGAGTGAAGTTGTAAAGCATCTGTTGAAAACAATGTTTGGAATTTGCAACACATCATGTCTGACATTCCTGGGATCGAAACATCAGACTGCCTGAATGTTTGCAGTTGGCTCAGTTATAGATCTGTGAAATGAGGCACTACTTGTTTGGTCAGATATGGAAGGCAATAATTTTAAACACAGCATTGAGTCAAATAAAAAATACTAACAAATTGTAAATAAAATTCAATGTTTGAATTGGTATAAATCCACATAGCAATTCAACAATATTATACAACGTATGATCTACATCATCCAATTAATACAATAACAGTTAAACCAAGCAATGAGAAACCAATGCCAATGAAAGTTGCTCTGATGAAGGAAGTTCAGCATCAGTATAGTTCACCTCTTTTTGATAGTAATTTCATCCTTACAACTGCGAAATATATAGATTATTAGATAAATGTTTTTTTCAGTTAAATTGGCATCACATCTTCAGATGAGCACCAAATTGATTTAGTTTTCCACTAGTGAATACCTTGCGAAGTATTGTGCCAATATCAATCTGTAGGAACTAAAATTGTTGGAAATGCAGTAGTCCTACAACTAATTTAACTAGCAGCTCATGTTGCATTATTGAACAGATCTCGGACCAGACAGACATTATACCTTAAAGGATGGTTAGAGGCCATTATAACATGTGAGGTTCCAATATAAAGTTACTGCTCCACCTTTAGTGCCTGTAAAAGTAGTAATAGTAGTAGCCTGCTTGCAGTTTCTGTGTCTGCTTTATGTAATCAGTAAGCACAGAGCCCAGGCCATTAACAACTCTGTGTTGAACCTGATGTTTTTATGGCCACATCCGAGATGCGTCATGGTTTTTGGAGGGATTTTCACCACAGGGTCTACTGAACTCTCTCACCATACCTTACTAATGCATTAGTTAACTACCACTGCCCCAACTCACATATGTAATTCCAGCCCCATTTTGCCATAGTCTTAAGGCTATGCCATTGTGAGAAGGCCACTGTACCTAGATGAGCACTAGCATTCCAAAGGTGCCCTGCTCAGTGATGGTCAGAATATGAACACGTCAGAGCAGAAGATGGCACTGTGATTCTCCAACAGTGATTTGGAGGCCTTGTAGGTTAGGGTGGAGTGAAGGAGAGGAGTCCTCTTCATGGAGGACAGGCAGAGGCGGCCACGTAAACAGACCCTGGCAGCTGATCCAAGGTCGCCAACCAGGTCAGTGCCATTTCAATGGTGCAGAGGAACGTCCATTCTTTGTTATGCTAAGGTAAGTGCCACACTCCTCTCTGCCTCACACTCACTCTATCTCTGCTACTGCACCCATTTCCCACCAAGGTTCATGCTCTGCCATTCTCAATATTGCCTGCAACATTTTCCCTCACTCACTCTCATCTATCCTAACATCCAACACAACTAACCCTGCATACTTGTTGTGCCAATTGTAAGCATAAAAGCATAAAAGATGGAGTGAGGTGCTCCCAACATTGAGACGGCATCTCCAATCTTCTTGTCTAATTCTGTAGCACCATAACTTACATCACTCAGACCCCTATGAGATTCCACCATCTGAAATCATAAATCACAAAATCATATAGTACAGAAGAGTTCCATAGGCTCATTGTGTCTGTACCACCAAAGATACCCTACTACCTACAGTAATCACACTTTCACATGCTGGGCCCATAGCGTTGAATGTACCTGCTTCAACTACCATTCCAGGCAGTGCATTCCAGACACCCACCATCCTCTGGGTGAAAACATTTTTTCTTTAAATCCCCTCTAAACCTCCTGACTTTCACTTTAAAAGGGCTCTTCATCCTTCTGTTCCCATTGTAGATCATTTCCACCAACATTCCGGTGGCCTGCATGCCTAATTGGCATGTTGCTCAAGGTAGCTGGTTACCTAAGTAATTGAAGATAGATGCAGTAGGACTCATTTTCCATCTCAGTACCAACTGTTCTGTCCTAATGAGGGGTCGCTGCATTTCCCTCTTTCCCATGGGCGATCTGTTTCCTATCATTTTCCCTGCCTCTTTACTATTTTCAGTTGGTTGGAAGTATAGGAAGGACTATCTTCTAGACTAGAGATGTGTGGATCAGCTTTTAATCATTAGCTAATGTGACCACCTGTCTAATCCTGGTTACTCCCTGTTCCTCTAGCATTCTTTAGATTAGATTAGATTACTTACAGTGTGGAAACAGGCCCTTCGGCCCAACAAGTCCACACTGATCCTCTGAAGAGCAACCCACCCAGACCCATTCCCCTACATTTACCCCTTCACCTACCACTATGGGCAATTTAGCATGGCCAATTCACCTCACCTGCACATTTTTGGACTGTGGGAGGAAACTGGAGCACCCAGAGGAAACCCACGCAGACATGGGGAGAATGTACAAACTCCACACAGAGAGTTGCCTGAGGCGGGAACTGAACCCAGGTCTCTGGCACTGTGAGGCAGCAGTGCTAACCACTGTGCCACCGTGCCGCCCATTATTGAAAATCAAATGGAGTTGTTGGAATTCTTTGACTTGATTTGATTTGACTTAACTTGATTTTTTTTTGTAATTGACTTCTGATTTCTTACCCCTACAAGAACTTTCAAAAGTTGATTAGAGAACACTGTTCCCAGGTAAAGGGACGACAGACAAGTGGGAGGCTTTCAAAAGTGAGATAACAAGAGTTCAGAGACATTATGTTCCTGTTAGAATGAAAGGTTAAGCTGGTAAAATCAGGGAATAATAGATGAATAAAGATATTGAGGTTCTTGTCAAGAATAAAAAAGAATCATAAATTAGATATAGACAACTGGGATCAAATGAATCTCTTGAAGAGTATAAAATGAATAGGGGGATTCTTAAGAGGTTTTGTGTGAAGGAAATCATGCCTCATAAACATGATTGAGTTTTTGAGGAAGTGACCAAAAAGGTTGAGGAGGACGGAGCGGTAAATGTTGTTTACTTGGACTTTAGTAAAGTCTTTGATAAGGTTCTGCATGGTAGACTAATTAATAAAGTTAGATCGCATGGGATTTAAGGAGAGTTTGCCAACTGAATACAAAATTGGTTTTACGGTAGGAGACAGAAAGGGTGGCGGTGGAAGGTTGTCTTTCAGACTGGAGGCCTGTGACCAACTGTATTCCACAGGGATCGGTACTGGGTGCACTTTTGTTTGTCATTTATATAAATGATTTGGATGAGAATATCGGAGGTATGTAATAAGTTTGTAAATGACACCAAAATTGGTGGTATAGTGGACTGTAAAGAAAGTTATCTAAGACTGCAAAGAAATCTTGATCAATTAGATCAATGGGCTGACAAGTGGCAGATAGAATTTAATTTGGATAAATGTGAGGAATGTATTTTGGTAAAACAAACATCTACAGGAATTATACAATTAATGGTCGGGCTCTGGGTAGTGTTGTAGAACAGACGCCGAGGGGTTCAGGTACGTAATTAGTTAAAATTTACATTACAGGTAGAGTGGTGGTTAAGTTGTTTAGCACCTTTGCCTTCACTGCTCAGACATTTGAGTATAGGAGTTGGGACATGATGTTGAGGTTGTACAGGGTGTTGGTGAGGCCTCTTCAAGATTACTTTGTTATAGGAAGCATATTATTAAATTCAAAAGGGTTCAGAAAAGATTAACCAAAATGTTGCCAGAAATGGAGTATTTGAATCATAAATGTAGGCTAGGACTTTTTTCACTTTAATTGTTCAAGTGACAGAATTTTAAAATCCTCGCAGGTAACTGTCCCTAACGTCTCCCAGGAAGGTGAATGCAGAAACCTGTATACTGTAACAGTGCAAACTCAAGTCAGCCTTTGGCAGTTTCTTTCAAAGTTTAGCTTCAAAGTGACAAAGTTACCCACTCTAATTCTTTCATTTTATCTATGCATTCAAACTGCGACTACAAGCCCCTAATTTTTTACAACCAGACCCCAATCAAGTTTCCCAAATTTACTACAGTTTGAAAGGGATAGCTTACATTGTTAAGCTCCTAGGTGAGGAGGGATAAATTGGCTCCATTTCTTTATTCACTCACCCTGTTGGTTGATCATAACAATAATTTAGAAAGAATCTTCTCCATTGTTCTTACCTTTCTTTCAGACCAATTGAATGTGTTTTTTTTTATAATATATTTTTATTAAGAAAAAATAGATTTTTAAATATTACAACAAATACAAAACAATGCAATTCAAAACAGTACAAAAACAGTACAAAACTAAACCCAAATAATAAAAAAAATTCCCCAACCCACCCTTCTATACGAATGTATAAACATATATAGAGAAGTATAAAATTTAAAAAAACTTAAACTAGTTATTTAACTAATTAAATAAATACCTAACAACAAACATATAAATAGTAATAACTCAGCCCAGCCAAACAAAACACTCATACATTCACAGTTCCTCCTCCCCGGATATTGGACTCATGAAACACAATCGTTACGGCTATATAAAAACCCTTGTAAGTGTGGCAGATAAATCTGTGTCCAGAATTTCAAAAAGGGTTGGCATGTCTTGTAAAAATTCTCAGTTTTGTGGTGTACCATATTTGTGAGAAAATCCAGGGGAATATGCTCCATAACAATCTTCCGCCAACCCGACAGGCCTGGGGGGTTTTCGGATATCCAACCTAGCAAGATATTCTTCCTTCCACAGAATGTAAGGATATTGAAAAGTTTTGCCTTATGCGAGTCTGCAGGAAATACAATGGGTAGGCCCAAAAGGAGCGAAATAGGGTCCTTCTCCACCCCTACACCTAAAATCCTCTCCATTGCACCCACCACAGCGCTCCAATGTGTTTGAAGCCTGTCACAAGACCAAAGACAATGGGTAAAGAGTACCCGTACAGACCTTGCACTTGGGGCATACTGAAGATACCCCTGATTAAAATTTTGACAAACGGTATGGGGCTAAGTGGACCCTGTGGAGAATCTTCAACTGTAAAGCATGGGTCCTATTGCAAATTGATGTCTTCCTTGCATTCTCCCAAATATCCTCCCATGCCTCTGAAGAAAATTCAACACCCCGCTCTCTTTCCCACATCTTGCAGAGTCGATTAGACTCATCTGAGGTGGCACCCCCTCCCAATTGGTGATATAGAGTACTGACAGAGTGTGTACTCTTAGCCCTTAGTACCCCTCTTTCTATGTCAGATTTGTAGGGATCAGTCAAAAGTGTGGTCCTCTTTTGAATAAAATCCCTAACTTGAAAAAAACGAAAGAGGTCTCTATTAGGTAACTCGTACGTCCATACTAACTGATCGAAGGACATCATTCCATCTCCCTCAAATAAATCACCCATGCAAGATATACCCCTAGCTGCCCAATGTTTAAATCCTGAATCTATCAGACCTGGTTGAAAACCCGGCACACCCACTAAAGGTGTAAACAAAGATGTTTTGTCAATATTACCTTCCCTCTGCTGAATTGCCCTCCATGCTTTAACAGTATTGATGACTGTTGGGTTATGGCAATATTCCTTAACTTTCCTCACCTTGTCCAAAAACAGCAAACTGGTAAGGGGGCACCTTGCCTGGGAGACTTCGATATCTAGCCATAAAGAAAGAGGGTCCCCACAAACCCAATCATTATGTAGGTCAAAAGCGAGCTTAATTGGTAATTTTTAATGTCCGGAAGGTCTACTCCCCCTAATCTGTGAGGCAACTGCGGTTTGGCTAATTTAATAAGGGGCTGTTTACGGTTCCAGATAAAGGAGCTGAACCAATCGTTCAGTCTCCTGAGTGTTTGTTTATTGAAAATCAGGGGGAGCATCCGTATAGGGTATAGCAAACGAGGGAGAATATTCATCTTAATAAGCGCTATCCGCCCCAACCATGAGACTGGAAATGCCTCCCATCTTTGGAGATCTTGTTTAATTTTTTCAATAATGGAGTAAAATCGGCTTTGAACAGCCAATCCAGAACTGGAGTAATGAATATGCCAAAATACACAAAACCCCCCTGTGACCACCTAAATGGGAATCTATAGTCACTCTCAAGAGCCAACTCTTTCGTAAGACCACCCATAGGCATAGCCTCTGATTTAGCAAAATTAATCTTATACCCTGAAAAAGCGCCAAACGCGTGAATGCATTGTATCAGGCAAGGCACTGAAACTGCTGGATTTGTCAAGAAAATTAGAACATCATCTGCATACAGCGAGATCTTATTTAATTTTGACCCCACTTCTGAAGCTGATATATTGACATCCCCACGAATGGCCTCTGCCAACAGTTCAATAACCAACGTAAAAAGTAATGGTGAAAGGGGACAGCCCTGCCGACTGCCCCTAGAAATATTAAAATTGCTTCATCGTACCCCGTTGGTAATGACCCGCAGCGAGAGGTACACTGTAGAGAACCTTTACCCATCTTATGAAAACTTCGCCCAGACCAAATCGGTCTAGAGTATAGAAAAGATATGGCCACTCAACTTGGTCAAATGCCTTCTCTGCATCTAAAGAAATCACCAATCCCTGTATTGACTGCTGTTGGCATGCTTGAATTACGTTAAACAGCCTCCTAACGTTACTGGAGGATCTGCGACCCTTTATGAAGCCCGTCTGATCCTCTTTAAAGTAGAGGGTAACACAGTCTCCAGCCTTAATGCAAGAGCCTTAGATAGGATCTTAAAGTCCACATTTAAGAGCGAGATGGGCCTGTATGAAGCACAGTCTTCTGGATCCTTGCCTTTTTTAAGGATAAGTGAAATATTGGCCTCTCTCAGAGATGGTGGGAGACAAACATGACTGTATGAATCATTAAACATATTCAGCATTGGGCCTGACAGTATACTTATAAATTCCTTATAGAATTCACTGGGAAGTCCATCAGGACCGGGCGCCTTTCCACTCTGAAGCTGCCTCACAGCTTCCTGCACTGCTTGCTCTGATAATGGGGCTTTGAGAAATGACTGTTGTTCGGGAGTCACACCCGGGAGCTTCAGATCTCTAAAAAAGGATTCCATTTTGACCTGCCCCTCCTCACAATTCTCAAACTGATATAATTTAGAGTAGAATCTCTGGAATGCCACATTCATCTTTTTAGAATCACATGTTAGGTTCCCAGACCCTTCCCTAATCGCTGTAATGGTTTGTGGGGCACTTCTCTTTCTGGCAAGGTATGCTAAGTATTTGCCTGGCTTGTCACCATGCTTGTATAACCTTTGCTTTGCAAAAGCCAGCTCCTTCTTTACTGTCTGCGTGAGCATGGAATTTAGTGCAGACCTCAGTGCCATAATCCTCTATAGTTTGACCAACGAGGGTCTGTCAAAATAGGCCTTCTCGGCTGCTTTCAACCATGCTTCAAGGAGACGTTGCTGCTCACCCTTCTGCTGCTTTCTACTTATGGAATATGAAATAACTAACCTTCTGGCATAAACTTTGGCAGTTTCCCAGAGAACAGATGAGCTATCAACGGAGCCTTATGTTGATGTCTAGGAATGCCCGAAGTTCCCTAGAGAAATACTCCACAAACTTGCTGTCCATGAGAATAAAGGGGTCCATTCGCCAGTACCTTGAATCCACAGTAACATCCTTAATTTTAACCATGAGGTACACTGGAGCATGATCAGAGATGGCAATATTACCAATCGTACAGGATGCCACCAGATCGAGGGTTACCGCAGGGGTCAGAAAAAAATCAATCCTCATGTGACATCTGTGTGGATTGGAGAAAAACGTGAAATCCCTACCTGTAGGGTGGAGACACCTCCAGACGTCCACCAATCCTAATTCCGCACACAAACCCAATAACTGTTTAGTTTGTGCAGAGGGTATTGAGGGATCTTTAGGCAACCTGTCTACTGTGGGGTCCATGAGACAGTTAAAATCTCCCCCTATAATGATGTGCCGAGACTGCAGACTTATCAGTTTAGAAAAAACATCTACCAATAATTTAAGAAGATGAGCTGGGGGAACAATAAACATTTAAAATGCCATATTCTTCCCCATTTATCAAGGCTTTAAGAATCACAAACCTCCCATATGTGTCTTTAGCACATTCCAACAATTTAAATGAGAGATTTTTCCTTACCAATAAAGCCACTCCCCTACTTCTGGTATTAAATGATGAAAAATAAACTTGGTCAAAGCCATTCTGCTGTAATTTCAGATGCTCCTTGTCATCCAAATGTGTCTCCTGTAATAAAGCAATATCCACCTTCTCCTTTCTAAGACTCAAGAGTACCTTCTTCCTCTTAATTGGTGAGTGACTTTCCTTGATATTCCAGGTACACCATTTAATCAAATCATTAGCCATAATCTTCTGCAATTACATTTAAATTCCAAAGAGGAAGAACCCAAACCACAAATTGCTGAGCCTTAGTGTCGCATGGTCCACCAAATGTAAAAACTACATAAACTAAAACCACTACATTTAACAAACATACAAAATTATTAAAAATAAAAAAACAACAAAAACCAGAAAACAAGCCAACATATAAAGTGCCAATAGTGCTGAGTAGGGGAACTCACCCCCTGCCCGGAGGGGGCAACTACCCATCCCGAACTGCCAATAAATAGGCATCTAACCATCTCAACCACCTTCACTTCTCCCAGCTAGAGCCGCATCACAAGCACAAACTGAAAAGAATAAACACCCCATAGAATATCAATATGAATTAAAAAAACATTCTTTTATATAAAAAAAGGGGGAAATTCCACCCATCCTTTGGTATGTCCTAACTTAGAAATTTAAAATCTACATCTTAACCACCGCCAAGACATAGTTTGAACCAAATTATCATCAATAGAGGAAAAAAAAGGGGAAAAACAAAGCTCCAACCAGATTTCCTCCATTTCTTTTACAGAATGATAAACACATACCCAAGCAACAACATTTATACATACTACAATTGTTTAAATTAGATTAGTTTGTCCACAAAGTCTCTTGCCTTCTCCGATGTGTCAAAGAGATGCATGGATCCATCTAAGGTGATCCAAAGCACTGCCGGATATCTCAGGGAGTACTGAATCTCAAGCTCCTTCAATCTTCTCTTGATACCATCATACGATTTTCGTTTCTGGATCACCGCCGCTGAAAAGTCCTGAAAAAACATGATCTTGGACCCCTCGTAAATTAGGGCCTTTGGATCCTTCCCCTGGAGTCTGGAAGCCTCCATGACTCTCTCTTTATCCCGGTAATGATGGAACCGCACCAGGAAATGACGAGGGCTTGACCCAGACCCAACCTCCGTGCTGCGACCCGGTGAGCCCTCTCTATCTTCAATCCTCTCATGCCAGTCTCCAAGTCAAGGAATTTCGGAAGCCAATCTTCAACAAATTCCGCAGGCCGCTCACCTTCCTTACCCTCAGGCACACTGATAGTCCGAATGTTTTTTCTCCTGCCCCAGTTTTCATGATCATCCACTTGGTCACGCAAATTACGAACCTGCGCCTTCAGGGCTTGGATCTCGTCTTTGAATGAATTGGCATCAGTTTCCACCACTGTGACCCTGTGCTCCACCTCATCCGTCCTCTTTTCCAGGTCTCCCAGCTGCTGCTCATGCTTCTGCAGCATGAGAGAGACTGGAGCCAGCTTGCCAGCTTCTCTTCAATCCGTTTCCCCAACATCTCGCGAGATTGCGAGAGCTGGTTCACCAGGTCCTGGAGAGTAATCGGCTCCGAGGTTGCTGCAGGCTGAGCTGCAGGCCTGGCCTCAAATGTTCCTCCTCCCTTTTCTGGACAGCTGAAAATACAGGTAAGTCAATTTTTAAATGTTTCTTGGGGCTCCACAATCTTTCCAACACCTCAAGAAACCCTGATGACCTGGGTTGGGTGGGTTAAAGGCCCGTCCTGCTCCTGCTGTGATGCAAAGCTCTGCAGTGTGATCTTCTCAGATCGCCGCCATCTTAGATCCCCCGAATGTGTATTTTAAAAAGAGCCAATTTAACAAGGCTTTGAGATTACAGAAGAGTGAGCTTATAAGACCATAAGACTATAAGACATAGGAGTGGAAGGCCATTCGGCCCATCGAGTCCACTCCGCCATTCAATCATGGCTGCTGGGCACTTCAACTCCACTTACCCGCATTCTCCCCGTAGCCCTTAATTCCCTGAGACAACAAGAATCTATCAATCTCTGCCTTGAAGATATTTAGCGTCCCTGCCTCCACTGCACTCTGCGGCAATGAATTCCACAGGCCCACCACTCTCTGGCTGAAGAAATGACTCCGCATTTCTGTTCTGATTTACCCCCTCTAATTCTAAGGCTGTGTCCACGGGTCCTAGTCTCCTCACCTAATGGAAATAATTTCCTAGCATCCACCCTTTCCAAGCCATGTATTATCTTGTACGTCTCTATTAAGTCTCCCCTTAATCTTCTAAATTCCAATGAATACAATCCCAGGATCCTCAGCCGTTCCTCATATGTTAGACCTACCATTCCAGGGATCATCCGTGTGAATCTCCGCTGGACACATTCCAGTGCCAGTATGTCCTTCCTGAAGTGTGGGGACCAAAACTGGACACAGCACTCCAAATGGGGTCTAACCAGAGCTTTATAAAGTCTCAGTAGCACAATGGTGTTTTTATATTCCAACCCTCTTGAGATAAGTGACAACATTGCATTCACTTTCTTAATCACAGACTCAACCTGCATGTTGACCTTTAGAGAATCCTTGACTAGCACTCCCAGATCCCTTTGTACTTTGGCTTTACGAATTTTCTCACCGTTTAGAAAGTAGTCTGTGCTTTTATTCTTTTTGCTAAAGTGCAAGACCTCGCATTTGTTCACGTTGAATTCCATCAGCCATTTCCTGGACCACTCTCCCAAACTGTCTAGATCCTTCTGCAGCCTCCCCACTTCCTCAGTACTACCTGCCTGTCCACCTAACTTCGTATCATTTGCAAACTTTGCTAGAATGCCCCCAGTCCCTTCATCCAGATCATTAATATAGAATGCGAACAGCTGTGGCCCCAACACTGAACCCTGCGGGACACCGCTCGTCACCGGCTGCCATTCTGAAAAAGAACCTTTTATCCCAACTCTCTGCCTTCTGTCAGACAGCCAATCCTCAATCCATTCCAGTAGCTCACCTCGAACACCATGGGCCCTCACCTTGCTCAGCAGCCTCCCGTGTGGCACCTTATCAAAGGCCTTTTGAAAGTCTAGATAGACCACATCCACTGGGTTTCCCTGGTCTAACCTACTTGTCACCTCTTCAAAGAATACCAACAGGTTTGTCAGGCATGACCTCCCCTTACTAAATCCATGTTGACTTGTTCTAATCAGACTCTGCTCTTTAAGAATTTAGAAACCTCATCCTTAATGATGGATTCTAGAATTTTACCAACAACCGAGGTTAGGCTAATTGGCCTATAATTTTCCATCTTTTGTCTTGATCCTTTCTTGAACAATGGGGTTACAACCGTGATCTTCCAATCATCTGGGACTTTCCGTGACTCCAGTGACTCTTGAAAGATCTCAACCAATGCCTCCGCTATTTCCTCAGCCACCTCTCTCAGAACTCTAGGATGTATCCCATCAGAGCCAGGAGATTTATCAATTTTAAGACTTTTTAGCTTTCCTAGCACTATCTCTTTTGTAATGACAACCATACTCAACTCAGCCTCCTGACTCCCTTTAATTGTTGGGATATTACTCCTCTCTTCCACTGTGAAAACTGACGCAAAGTACTTGTTAAGTTCTCCTACTATTTCCTTATCTCCCATCACTAGGCTTCCAGCATCAGTTTGAAGTGGCCCAATGTCTACTTTATTAGTTATTAAATGTGAGAAGAAATTAACATAACACCCAGTTTAGAATTGAGAAGCGAGTCCAAGTAAAAGGCATAAAAGATGGAAGGTATATGGATTAATATGTTCTTTTGGCTAACTGTCAGTCTTGTCAAGTTTCACAGAAGGTTTCTTTCTACAAGGTCTAGTGTGATCCCTTGCCCCATGTTACCAAACTTGCCTTCTTAATAAAAACTGAAAGAACTGGGGATGCTATAAATCAGAAATAAAAACAGAAGTTGCTGAAAAAGTTCAGCAGGTCTGGCGGCATATGTGAAGCGTAATCAGAAATAACTTTTCGGATCTAGTGACCCTTCGTCAGAACATTAAGGAGTTCTGAGGAAGGGTCAATGGACCTGAAACGTTAACTCTGATTTCTCTTTACAGACACTGCCAGATCTGCTGAGCTTTTCCAGCAACTTCTGTTTTTATTACCTTCTTAACATCCTAGGAGAAAGTGAGGACTGCAGATGCTGGAGATCAGAGTCAAGAGTGTGGCACTGAAAAAGCACAGCAGGTCAGGCAGCATCCGAGGAGCAGGAGAATCGATGCTCTTCATCAGAAATATCCTACCTCACCTCTCAGCAGATTCTAGCTCCACTCTGCCAGCTGCCACTTCTGGAAGAAGTCACCAACCACCAGATATTTTCCAAAAGATTGGCATTGTTAGTGCTGGCACCATTTTTAAAAGGAAGCTGTGCCTGCCCGGCTTGTTGAAAGACAGTAGTTCTGAAGATGTCTGAACATCAATGGCAAGGTCCTGGAGGTCCTCGTGGATGGGGTGGTGTGGAGGAGGACTGTCTTCTTCCTGAAGCACCAGAGAAGGTCAAGCAACCAGTATTTGGCACCTGCTCTAGGTCATGACCCTGGTCAGGACAATATCTTCAGTACAAAGGAACAGCCAGCATTGCTACAACAAGGTTAAAGACCTCATCTTCAGGAGGGTAAGTGCCACACTTCTGTCCCTGCTAAGTCACAATGGGAGGGGATGAGCCTTGTAGGAAGTGGTGAATTAGCTACTGCATTCACCTCCCCTCAAGGCTCATCCCCTGCCATTTTCACTGTAGCATCAACATCTTTTGCCCTCTTGTCCCTTGCAGGAGAAGACTAGAGGGGTGGTTGAAGATGCCCTCCAACGCATCTCATCCACTTCCTGCACCTCCGCTCTCAAACCCCACCCCTCCAACCGTAACAAGGACAGAACCCCCCGGTCCTCACCTTCCACCCTACCAACCTTTGCATAAACTGCATCATCCACCGACATTTCCACCATTTCTAAACAGACCCCACCACCAGGGATATATTTCCCTCCCCACCCCTTTCTGCTTTCTGCAAAGACCATTCCCTCCGCAACTACCTGGTCAGGTCCACGTCCCCCCCATCAACCCACCCTCCTCTCCTGGCACCTTCCCCTGCCACTGCAGGAACTGAAAACCCGGCGCCCACACCTTCCCCCTCACCTTCATCCAAGGCCCCAAAAAGGAGCCTTCCACATCCATCAAAGTTTCACATGCACATTCACCAATGTCATTTATTGTATCCATTGCTCCCAATGTGATCGCCTCTACATTGGGGAAACTGGATGCCTTCTCGCAGAGCGCTTTAGGAACAGGTCCAGGACACCCGCACCAATCAACCCCACCGCACCGTGGCCCAACATTTCAACTTCCCCTCCCACTCTGCCGAGGACATGCAGATCCTGGGCCTCCTCCACCGCCACTCCCTCACCACCCAACGCCTGGAGGAAGAACGCCTCATCTTTCGCCTCGGAACACTTCATCCCCAGGGCATCAATGTGGACTTCACTAGTTTCCTCATTTCCCCTCCCCCAACCTTACCCCTGTTTCAACCTTCCAGCTCAGCACCATCTTCATGATCTGCCCTACCTGCCAATCTTCCTTCCCACCTATCTGCTCCACCCTCCTCTCTGACCTATCACCTTCATCCCCATCCCCATCCACCTATTGTACTCTTTGCTACCTTCTCCCCAGCTCCACCCCTTCCCATTTATCTCTGCACTCCACAGGTGGCTGGTCCCTGTATCAAAATTCTGCCTGTTCCCTTCCAATCCTAGGAAGTTCAAATCAAGGAACATGTCATGGCCACCCACACACAAATGTCCTCAGCATCACCCATTCAAAGTTCCAAGGTCAAGGGCTCCACTGCTGAGCAGGTTCCCACCATATGACATTCGCCTCTTTTTTTCACAGAAGCACTCCTTTAAAATGTCTGTTAATAGCATAGTATCATATGAAAAAGAAAATATTTGTTTGCTAATATTATCAAAATTAGTTTCTGAATGTCCTTCCTCACTGTGAACTGTTTTTGCAGCCTTCTTCACAATATCATTTAGAATTGTTTTCATCCAGCTGTAAACTCATTGGCTGAACCATACAGATGATTCCACATTGTGTACATTAATTTCTCAATTGTTAACACAAGAACAGAGGAAAATTTTGCAATGACTTGCTGTCAACTCATTATTTCAATTAGGTATAAAGTCATTTACAAGAATAAAAATAGAAAACGCAACATTGTGCAGGTACCTTTTATTGTAATGAACTATTGTTTATGCAGCCCAACAGAGTGCATGCAGTTTCTTTAAAGAATCTGCACTTCCAGTTTGATGTGCTTTCATTGGTTATCAAATGCATAAAAGCTGTCTGGACAATCATGTACCTGCCCTTTTATCCTACCAGCATGAAGACATTTTTGAAAAAAAAATCAACTAATGGCAGTACAAGTAGTCAACTGATTTTTATCTATAAAGCAAATGTTTTTCTACTTGCTCTAAATATAATAGTTGGAGAGAACCTGTAGTCTTTAAATGTATGCAATGTACCCTGTTTAAAAATTTTCATTTGGTATGCCTTCTAAATGACTAGTTTAAGATGACTAGTTATGTTATAATCCATACTAGATAGTATTATGCTCTAGTAAAACTCATCATTCAAGTATGACTCTCAAAAACATACAGCAGTGCACTTTATAACACCTTCTTCAATTACCACATGATTAATTATAAAACAAAGGTGGTCAACAGCAAACATGCTGAGCTCTCACTGGATACAATGTTCACACAATCAACTGATCCCAGCGATAAGCACAATAAGTGAGTAAATGAGTAACGTGCTTATATGTTATTGTGATAGGTTCAAGACCATGGTAATGCACAAAATACAATTTACATCATCGTATAAACAAAACATTTTTACTACATGTTCAATTTTTTCAAAAACTTAAATAGTAAAGTAACAATTACTAAAATTAATCGTGTGGTGTTTAACACAGTGAAGAACAATGCTGAAGGGATATGTTTATGTGAAAAGGGTTAGACATAGAGATAAACAATGTATCTTCTACTTTAATAGATTTGAAATGTTTTCTGTCATCTTATTTTACCACAATTTCCAGAAATCACAAGGATTCTCAGAAAAATGAGATTTATAACAAAGAACAGCTGGCTTGCATTTCGTTAACCAGGTTATATCTAGGGAATAGAAATTCTGTAATTAACCACTTGAGCTTCACTTTCATGGTTTATGACATCATCTAGCTCTCTACTGTGACACATTTCAAGCCAGCTATTATCCCCTAGGTAAACATTATTGACAGGAGAACAGGATTAATTCTTGTTACTAGAGATAATTCAGCATTAATACACACTTTAAAATCAATTTCCTAAAAGACCACCCATATAAAGAATTGTTTAAATACTTATTTTTTTCCACTTCTCTTTACAAAAAGGCTGTACATTATTTAAAATACGTAAGAATCACAAAGTTTAAAAAAAGTAAAAGATAATTCATTATTATCTGAATAGTAAGCTTTCCTAATCTTTAAATAGGAGATAAAAGAAAAAAATATCTTAACTGCTTTATAGCTAAATTTGGCACTCTATTTGCAAGTGGGATCAAAAGTGACAGCCATGATGCATGTTTTACCTTAATCTGAAGGTCTTCAGAGCTTCCAGTCTGCATGTAGAGTGCAAGGAGCTTTGGCAGAATATTTGCCACAGCAACAGCACGTGCATGCTCTGGAGTGTGTCTTCCTATCTGCCCCAGGGCCCAAGCAGACGCTGCCTTAATGTGGTCTTCTGGTTCTTCTGACAGGCAGATAGCCAACTGAGGCACCCCCTGTAGTGTTGATCAGAAGCATGCAGTCTTAGTCAGAGACAGTACACGTGATAGGCTTATACTAATAAGCAATTTTAGAGGGGAAAAATACAGTTCTTTATTTCTACACTACACATCTTCCTAATGGGTGAAAGAGCAGTTCAGCACACAGCTGTTCAGTGTATTAGAGCCGGCATTTTTTCAGTTTGACAGAATGTCAAGGATAGTGAAATCCTTAGCTTGAAGCTCCATTACGCATATCATCAGTACAGTATCTACTGTGGAAAATACACAAAAATTGAGAAGTGATACATCTTAAGGGAAGTCGCAGTTCATCTCAAACTATAACATGTAAAAATTAAATGACAGTTTTGAACATAACAATGAATTATTTTTCTTAAATGTTGTTTCCATGTTTAAAACCAGATCAAAGGCATGTTTGTATCTTGCACAAAAATGACAAAAATCTATTTTAATAATGAGTAATAAAATATAATTGTTCTATTCGAAACACGCTGCTGTGGAAAGATAATTGGGATATATATGCTTAGGGCATCTCAGCAGTTCTTTGTCTAACATTACTGTGTGACCTTTCTATTTTGGCAGCCCTGATAGTCTAAAATGCCAGACTGAACAAAGTAACCACTGAAGGAAAATGGTGATTCTTTTATTTTAGCCTTAAATTATATTATTGTTAAATCAAAGTTAATTATGATCGACAACAACAGTATTGTAAATTTGACTATACTTTCATATATGTTTTGAGAATTTTATTTTAATGAAACTATTGCGAATGTAACTAGCTGAATTTAAATAGTCTTCAAAATATTTTTGACCAAAACTCTTAACTGCAGGGCTAAACAATTCTAATTTAAAACTACAATTGACTTTTATGTATCAATCTCTCAACAAGATGCAAATTGTAATAGTAATAATTAACTCAAAAACAAATCGCTATTCATTTTGTGCTGAAATAATTAATGGCAAGGTGAAGATCTATATGCACGCAAGATCCACCACTGCTTAATGTGGAGACATAGAATAATAGTCCATCTGTTTGATAAAATTACATGATTACATCTGTAGTATTTTTCAACTTTCTACAAAATAGAGCTTAATGTTTTAAGTATTTTCCCATAACTCTACAAATTTTATAGGATGTCAAGTCCAACTTCTGTGTCTAATCATAGCTCATTTTGACAACTCATATTACCTTATTGGATTGCTAGTTACAACATGTCCAACAGACTATTTCAAGTTTTATTAATACTTAGTGCAGCAAGCAAGTATTCTTGAAATTATACACATAAAATAAGAATTTTACTTTTAAGCTGTTAGGCTGGTCACACTTTTGGAAGGCCAATAATATGAAATTCCAAATTGATCTTTTGAGAGTGGCAATAAAAGGGTTGCCTGATACTTGAAGCTGCCTGCCATTGTTTGAATTTGTTTTGTTAGTCCTGAGTTGAACCAGACTGATCAACAGCAGAACATTTTTGACAAAATAGGAACGAGCAGAGTAATTTCACCCTGTTTAAAGCATGAATGATTTTCAAATTGGCATGAACTAAGTTGTGAAGTATTGCAGCCTAAAAAATGGGCTTTGTAACTAACAGTTTCAATGAATATCAGATGTAAAAAAAATGATTAATTATAGGTAAAGAAATTTATTTTACTAGCCAGAGCTAAATTGCACAGTGTATTTTCAGACTGCTTTTTCCTTTACAGAGCCTTGTACAAATCCAGCAAAGACTGATGGGAAGGATGTTGTCAAACTCTTACAGCTCTAAAGTTCCTAAATGAAATCACACTTTTTAGTGGGTGCTGATCTACATCACAAAACAACAGACTCACTTAGAGAGGCCCTAAGAATGTCTGGGTTAATACGGAGAAAAATTCACACTGATGCAAAAGGGTGTAATCTTCTGTGGGTCAGAGATTAAAAAACATTGTTCAGAAGTGTAAAAGGATTTGTGCTAACCATTTAGTCATTCTTTCTGTAGTAGTGCTTAAAGCTGACACCAGAGTCGAGGTTTATGATTTAGAATTATTTAACTGTTGGTGTAAACCATTTGTAAAAATAGAATGAATGCTAATAATACAATTATGTTAGTTAAGAACTGTAAACTCGTGTCAAAAGTGGAAGAAGTTTAATTTTTCACCATTGACATCACCGAGTCAAGCCCAAAACAGCTCTAAAAACAAAATCAATAACTAATAAATTATTTTAGCAAGAATTTCTTGAAGGTAATTTGGTTGAAATACCATCTCATTGCATACATATATGTTTGCACCCACGATGTAATATACTTTTGATCTTGGCTGAGCTGTCAATAAAAACAGGATGAATAGAGATAAGATACTAATACAGGGTGGAGAGAGAAGATAACTGAAGTAAAATCTCTTTCTCATAATGATTACATTTTTCTAAAATAATAGCAAGTATTTACACATACGCTGCACCTCGATCTGGCAATGAGACCTGGATCTGTAATCAGGTGAAGCAACAATACTGGGGGAGGGGTGGATAGGGATATAATTAAATATCACATCACAACACTAGCAAAAAACCTTGAGGACTACTGTATCAAATTTTATTCAAAGCACAAATTACCATGATTAATATATTTAAATTAAAAGTCATAATTGAGATTTACTTTGACACATTCTGCATTAAATTAAAATAAAATAAACCTCCTTCTTCCTGAAATAGAAATAAACAAAATAATGAGTATTGTAGAATGTACATCTGCAACCTCAATTCCTCTGGGAGTACTAACCAGCAAATCAATATACCACTGCACTCCAATATGCTTTGCAGCTAGATTAATTTATAGTCCTTATTCTAGGGCGTCATTGTAATGGTAATACACAGATAATGAACCAGGCTCTAACCTTGGAGACAATCACTGCCATTGCCAGGTTCTCTGAGTGAGCTGCCACATAACCAAGCATCATAATACCAGGCAGCCTGACATTGCTTTTGGAATCACCGATATAATCAATGACAGCAGCCACACCTCCAGTATTAACAATAAGCTGAGACAGCTAGGAGAGGAAAAATAACAAGGTGGTTAGTCAGACTTCATCAATAAAACAAGGAAATATTATTTGAAATGACCGGTGTCATCTATTTGTGTATATATTCATTATGGTTAAAAGAATATTGCATTGTTTCTATTAGCCTATTGACATTCTAAACTCTACTGTTTTCTCTGCCATGAAGTAAGATTTGTGCCTCCTTATTGACCAAATATTGTTAACAGCTAATGAAATGGTCAACATGCGTGATTCAACCTGGATCACCAGTGTTCAGTCTAAAATGGGAGGGAGTTTAATTATTTAATACCTCCATCAACTTGCTTGATTCTAAAGTAATTATAACAATATATTAATCAAAATAAGCTAATTGCTTCAATTTTGTGCTGTACATTACAGGCTACAATAGGACATTTTTATATTTGCGAGCACTTAAGGAATATGTAAATTTATAATAATCTTGATATAATTAGGTAGCAAAATAGCCCATCAGTAAATATAAGGTAATATTTAAAATCAATCCTTTCCATTCAAATGTTTACTATTTATAAACCATCATAAATAATTTTCCAGTTTGGTTGTGACAACATTTTCAGATTATCCAGAATTTTAATTTCCTTTTGATTGTGTTTTTTTTTAAATAAGGGAGACAGTGAGGCCAGTTAGCTATCAGTCAACAGATATTTTAGGCAGTAAAACAATGGGAGAATCAGAAGGAGTTATAGACTGGGTCATAAAAATGTTACTTGGCTCTAAAACTAAGAGTTTCCATCTGTAGTTACAAAAAGTGTTTTTGATGTGATTCATGACATATTTCAGAAAACTAATCACATCTTCCCTATTTGCTCCCAACAATAAGAAATCTGAAAATCACTGTACTGTGGCTACCAACCTGAAACATTTCTTTGTCTGTGTCATTTTCGTCAAGTTTTGCAAGGGGTTCTCTGCTTTAGGGCTAACAGGCTTTCTTGTACTATCACCCCAAACTTACCCTTGCCCCTATGTCACCCCTCATGTCCAATGCTAGCCCAACTATACCAGACATTGTACTCAGAAGCGCTTAGCTTCCAGAACAGGCTGTCATCCCTAGTGATGGCAGCATCTTCAAAATGACTGTAGTATCCCTGGATAAGCACACAAGTCTGGAGTTGCCCTGCATGGTTTGTGACATTTGCCCAGGATGTGGCAAATAAAGGAAAATTAACACCTTGCTTTGTGGACAGGTACCTAGAGATCCTAGTGGATAGAGTGGTGTAGAGAGACATCCTCTTCCCCCAAGACAGGCAGAGGAGGCTATGCCACCTGACCCTGCCAGCCTGATCCAAGATTCTCACCTGGATCATTGCAGTCTCAGCAAACTGCAGGAATGCCAGCAATGTAGAAAGACCTTCTCTGGTCAGCCAGGGTAAGTGTCACCATCTTCTCCCTTCTACTCTACCTACCTGCCACCAAGGCTCATACGCTATTCTTCTCATTATTAAATGCAACATTTTTTTTCTCACTTGCTCTCACATACCCCAAACTCAATCTCACTTAACCCTTTTCTGCACTGCCTACTCACTCACTCAGGACACTTCAACACAGCTGTGCCACTTACAATCATCTCACTCAATCTCTCCCTTTCTCTCATTCCATGAGAAAACAGTCCACAATAGGTCAGAAAAGAGTCAATAAAGATGGTGGGCTGTCCAACATTTGGCTCCTCGCTCCCTACAGGAGAGGATTCTGATCAGTACATGACCAAGCTGCAGAACATCTACTTTCCATCGGTAATAATGACCCTGTTCCGGTTGCCTGCCATTTCAACTCACCACTATGTTCCCTGGGCAACATCTCTGCATCAGGCTTGCAGGAGTGCTCCAAAAAAGCTCAGCACACGCTAGAAGAACAGCACCTCATTTTCCACTTGGGGGCCCGGCAGCCTTCAGAGATCAATACTGAGTTCAATACTTTCACCCATGTCCTTACCACAATCCGCACAAACTGGGCCTTGTCATCACTGTCTGCCATAAACAACTCATTGACATCTACTGAGGGTTCCAATTAGCAGCTATTCATTCTCACAGGCTGACTGTTACCCATCCTTTGTCTGACCAACTACTTTTCTGTCTCTCTGGGGTCCATCTCCAACTATCATTTACTCCACACTTTCTCCTCCCACCCCATCTTCAGCATATTTGCCAACCTTTCCTAATTAAATCAGTTCTGAAGAAGGGTCACTGGACCCAAAATGTTAACTCTGCTTGCTCACCACAGATGCTGCCAGACTCGCTGACTTTTTCCAGCAATTTCTGTTTTGTTTCTGATTTTCAGCATGTGCAGTTCTTTGATTGGTTTTCATGACTAGCTTCCTGACTTTCTGTCTGTGCTGAACAGCAAGGCAAGTAGAGTGAGCCAAGTAGCTCGGTCAAGAGTTACAAGATGCTGAAAGAAGTCAAGGCAATGGAAGGATGCAATGAGCATCCAGGTAGGTTCATGGTGAGTAAGATCTAAGACAGCAAGTGAGCAGCCATGAGATGCAGCCTGATCCAATCTGTGAACTGGATGCCTGGCCCTGTGAGCAAAATCCTTGCAATAGCCTTTCAATGCTGGCCATCAGTGTGCCCCTAAATGTAGCTTTAAAGCACAGAAGTGGGAGGCAGTGTAGTACAGCTAGTGCTCTGGAGTGTGCCTGAAATGTGGTTGCCAGGGGTCCAACATAGGGTCAAGAGGGTAAATAGAAAGCTAGAGTCACCAGGTATCTGCTCTGACTTCCAGGTTGGAAATTTTCAATGACCAGTTTCCTCGTGATGGATCGGAGGAGAGAAAGCAGCATATTATTGAGGTGAGATATGCAGTTAATGAGGTCGATTACAAGTAATAATTAATAGGCATTTCACCACTGTCTAGCAAGAATTTCAATGTGACATCCGCAAGTCTGACGGAAAATGCAGCTCATTGATGCTGATGTTGAGAAATGCCTTGCTGGACCCCTCACGTGATTCTCCCAGAACTCTCGCCATAGCTCACACTGTTCACTGCCATATAAGATTCCTCTCTAACTATTTTTTGTATGGTCAGATGCTTAATCTGTGGAATGTTTTCATCATTTTCTGTTCTATTTATAAGGATAAATTTGGATTTGCTATGTTATAAATCTACAGAAAGTACAAGATAATTATAGTGTCATGCAAAATTTTTAAAAATGTATCATTCACAGATCAGCACCATCACTGAGTCTTTTTCTCAGGCACAACAGCTTTGGCAAAATCTCATTCACAATCTCACAGGAGAAAGTGAGGACTGCAGATGCTGGAGATCAGAGTGGAAAAGTGTGGCGCTGGAAAAGTACAGCAGGTTATGCCCAAAACATCGACTCTCCTGCATCTCGGATGCTGCCTGACCTGCTGCGCTTTTCCAGCTCCAGTGAACCTCTGCCAAGATTATGGTTCAGGAGTGGGAGATTCCCTGAGAAAATTCCTTGCGTATATAATTAACCATTAGTGGAAATGATATCCCAGAGTTATGTCAGCGGATTGTGGTTATTGTTCATGATGTCACAAATCAAACACTAGATCATCATTCAAGTAGTGTTAAAGACATCATTTAATTATGACAAAATGAAACAAAGCTAGATTGTAGTCTTCAGAGTACAATGTAAACAACCACACGATTACACTGAACGTGAACCATAAAAGCATCCTCATTTTAAGTTTTTTCACTCGTACATGGGATGAGGGCATCACTGGCTACGAGAAAGTGAGGACTGTAGATGCTGGAGATCAGAGTCAAGAGTGTGGTGCTGGAAAAGCACAGTAGGTCAGGCAGCATCTGAAGAGTAACAGAATCGATGTTTTGGGCACAAGCCTTTCATCAGGAAAGTCCTTCATCACTGGCTAGGCCTACATTTAAATGTCTATCACTGAGTGATCCACATTGTTATGGTACTGGAGATACATGTAGGCCAGGCCTGGCCAGATAAGAATGGCAGATTCCACTCCCGAAAGGACTGATTTAGGCTTGAAATCTTAAGGAAAACTAGAGAGAGAGAATAGGGCCCCTCAAGGACCAAAGTGGACATGTATGTGTAGAACTGCAAGAGATGGGTGAGGTTCTCAAAGAATATTTCTCCTCTATGTTTACCATGGAGAAAGACATTAAGACTTGGGAACTTGGGGAAGTTAGTCGTGATATCTTGGATACAATCCATGTCATAGAAGAGGAGGTTTTGGACATATTAGAATGTATGAAGGTGGATAAATCTCCTATTCCTGACCAGATATATCCAAGAACACTGCAAAAAGCTAGAGAAGAAATTGCAGGGGCCCTGGCTGATATTTTGCAGCATCATTAGCCATGGGTGAAGTGCCCGAAGACTGGACAGTAGTGAATGCTATGCCATTATTCAAGAAGGTCATAAAAAAGAAAGCCTGGGAACTACAGACCAGTAGGCTTAACATCTGTGGTGGGTAAGTTACTTGAGAAGATTCTGAGAGATAAGATATACATGCATTTGGAAAGTCAGAGTTGGTTAGGAGTAGTCAGCATGGCTCTGTAAGTGGGAGATCATGCCTCACAAATTTGTTAGAGATCTTTGATTAAATCTCCTGGAAGGTTGATGAGGGCAGGGGAGTAGACAGAGTCTATATGTGTTTCAGTAAGGCCTTTAATAAGGTTCCACAGGGTAGGCTGCTCTAGAAGGTTAGATCACATGGAATCCAGGACAAGCTGGTAAATTGGATTCAAAATTGGCTTGATGGTAGGAAGCACTGGGTAATAGTAGAAGGACACTTGTCGGACTGGAGGCCTGTGACTAGTGTAGTGACTCAGGGGTCAGTGCTGGGCCCATTACTGTTTGTTATCCATATCAATGATTTGGATGAGAATGTACAAGGCACAATTAGTAAGTTTACTGATGACACTAAAATAGGTGGTGTCGTGGACAGTAAGGAAGGTTATCATAAATTGCAGCAGAACCTTGGTCAGCTGGGGAAGTGGGCCAAGAAATGACAAATGGAGTTTAATATAGATAAGTGTGAGATCTTGCATTTTGGAAAGTTAAATCAAGGTACAAGTTACATGGTGAATGGTAGGGCCTTAAGGAGTGTACTGGAATAGAGGGATCTTAGATTTCAGGTTCACAGTTCTCTGAAAGTGGAGTCACATGTACACAGGATAGTGAAGAAGGCTTTCAGCATACTGGCATTCATCAGTTAAGGCATCGAGTATAGAAGTTGGCAGTTATACGGGACGTTGACGAGGCCACACTTGGAATATTGTGTTCAGTTTTGGTCACCTTGTTATAGGAAAGATGTTATTAAACTGGAAAGAGTGCAGAAGAAATTTACAAGGATATTGCTTGGACTCAATGGTCTGAGTTAGAGGGAGAGGTTGGACAAGCTAGGACTTTTTTCTTTAGAGCAAAGGGGTACCTTGTAGTGGTGTATAAGATCATGACAGGCATGGATAGGGTCAATGCACTCAGTCTTTTTCCCAGGATAGGGGAATTGAGGACTAGAGGGCATCAGTTTAAAGTAACAGAGGAAAGAATAAAAGGGAACCGAAGGGGCAATTTTTACACAGAGGGTGGTATGCACATGGAATGGGCTGCCAGAGGAAGTGGTTGAGATGGGTACATTAACAACATTTAAAAGGCATTTGTACAAGTATATGGATAGGAAAGGATTAGACGGATATAAGCCAAGTGCAGGGAAATAGGGTCTTGTGTGGATGGATATATTGATTGTCATGGACCAGTTTGGGCCAAAGGGCCTGCCTCTGTGCTGTGCGACTCTATGGCTTTATGAGGCGACTTGTCCTTATCGCTTGTTAACAGCCTCATTAACTGCAAATATCACTTCATTAATGTGCAGTGTCCTATCCTACTACCTGCCATGAGGAAACAGATGTTAAGGATTTGCAACTTGAAAGTCAGTGCAAGTACCTAGTGAGCTCAGTTTATCACTTGCTCCATCTACACTTCTAGCTACCTCAGGAAGGCAGCCAACATAATCAAAGACCCCACCCACCCCGTTTATAATCTCTTCCAAACTCTCCTGTAGGGCAGAAGAAACAAAAGCTTAAACATGTATCAACACATTCAAGAACAGCTTCTTCCCCGCTGTTATTAGACTTAGAACATAGAACATTACAGCACAGTACAGGTCCTTCTGCCCTCAATGTTGCACCGACCTGGGGAATCAATCTGAAGCCCACCTATCCTACACTATTCCATTCTCGTCCATATGTCTATCCAGTGACCATTTAAATGCCCTTAAAGTTGGCAAGTTTACTACTGTTGTAGGCAGTGTATTCCACTTGCCTACTACTCTGAGTAAAGAAACTACCTCTTACATCTCTCCTATACCTATCACCCCTCTATCTAAAGATATGTCCCCTCATGTTAGCCATTGCCATTTGAGAAAAAAGGCTCTCACTGTCCACCCTATCTATCCCTCTGATTATCTTATTTGTCTCAATTAAGTCATCTCTCAACCTTTTTCTCTCTAACAAAAATAGCCTCAAGTCCCTCAGCCTTTCCTCCATACCAGGCAAAATCCTAGTAAATCTCCCCTGAACCCTTTCCAAAGCTTCAACGTCCTTCCTATAATGCAGTGACCAGAACTGTATGCAACACTCCAAGTGTGGTCGCACCAGAGGTTTGTACAGCTGCAGCATGACCTCATGGCTCTGAAACTCAATCCCTCTACCAATAAAAGCTAATACACCGTATGCTGCCTTAACAACCCTATCAACTGGGGTGACAACTTTCAGGGATCTAACCTGTACACTGAGATTCCTCTGCTCATCTATCTTACCGTTAGCCCAGTACTCTGCATTCCCGTTACTCCTTCCAAAGTGAATCCCCTCACACTTATCCATATTAAACTCCATTTGCTACTGCTCAACACACACTGCAGCTCGTCTATGTCCCTCTGTAACCTACAATATCCTTCGCCACTACCCACAACTCCACCGACCTTAGTGTCATCTGCAAATTTATAAACCCATTCTTCTATGCCCTCATCTAGGTCATTTATAAAAATGACAAATAGCAGTGGACCCAAAACAGATCCTTGCGGTACACCAATAGTAAGTGAACTCCAGGATGAATATTTCCAATCTACCATGACCCTCTGTCTTCTTTCAGCTAGCCAATTTCTGATCCAAACCGCTAAATCACCCTCAATCCCATGCCTCCATATTTTGTGCAATAGCCTACCATAGGAACTTTATCAAACGCCTTACTGCAATCCATGTATACCACATCAACAGCTTTACCCTCATCCACCTATTTGGCCACCTTCTCAAAGAACTCAATAACGCTTGTGAGGCACGATCTACCCTTCGCAAAATCATATTAACTATCCCTAATCAACTTATTCCTTTCTAGATGATTATAAATCTGATCTCCTATAGCACTTTCCAACACTTAACCCACAACTCAAGAAAGGCTCACTGGTGTACAATTACCAGGGTTCTCTATACTCCCCTTCTTGAACAAGGGAACAACATTGCTATCCTCCCGTCTTCTGGTACTCTTCCTGTAGACAAAGACAACATAAAGATCAAAGCCAAAGGCTCGGAAATCTCCTCCCTGGCTTCCCAAAGAATCCTAGGATAAATTTAATCCAGCCCAGCAGACTTACTTATTTTTACACTTTCCAGAATTGCTAGCACCTCCTCCTTGTGAACCTCAATCCCATCTAGTCTAATAGCCTGTATCTCAGTATTCCCCTTGACAACACTGTCTTTTTCTAGTGTGAATACTGACGAAAAGTATTCATTTAGCAATACCCCATCTCCTCTGACTCCACGCACAACTTCCCATTCCTATCCTTGACTGGCCCTCATCTTACTCTAGTCATTTTCCAGGGCTGCACGGTGGCTCAGTGGTTAGCACTGCTGCCTCACAGCACCAGAGATCGTGGTTCAATTCCAGCCTCATGTGACTGCCTGTGTGGAGTTTGCACGTTTGCATGGGTTTCCTTCCACAATCCAAAGATGTGTAGGTTAGGTGAATTGGCCATGCTAAATTGTCCATTGTGTTCAGGGATGTACATTACTCTAGGTTAGGTACATTACTTTGGGGTAAGAGTAACAGGCTAGGGGAATGGGATAATCTTCGGAGGGTCGGTGTGGGCTTGTTGGGCCGAAGGGCCTGTTTCCACACTGTAGGGATTCTATATCTATTTTATTCCTGATATATCTATAGAAAGTCTTAGGGCTTTCCTTGATCCTATCTGCCAACAGCTTCCCAAATCCCCTCCTGGCTCTTCTTAGCTCTCTCTCGTTAGGTCTTTCCTGGCCAACTTGTAATTCTCAAGCGCCCTAACTGAGCCATCACATTTCATCCTAACATAAGCCTTCCTCTTCCTCTTGACAAGAGATTCAACTTCCTTAGTAAACCATGGCTCCCATGCTCGACAACTTCCTCCCTGCCTGACAGGTAATTAATCATCAAGGATCTGCAGTAGCTGTTCCTTGAATAAGCTCCACATTGCAATTGTGCCCATCCCCAGTAGTTTCCTTCCCCATCCTATGCATCCCAAATCCTGCCTAATCACGTCGCAATTGCCTTTCCCCAGCTATAACTCTTGCCCCGTGGTATATACCTATCCCTTTCCATCACTAAAGTAAACATAATCGAATTGTGGTCACTATCACCAAAGTGCTCACCTACCTCCAAGTCCAATACTTGGCAGGGTTCATTAATCAGTACCAAATCTAATGTGACCTTGCTCCTTGTTGGCCCGTCTACATACTGTGTCAGGAAACCGTCCTGCAAACATTGGACAAAAACTGAACGTCTAAAGTACTTGAACTATAGTATTTCCAGTCAATATTGGAAAGTTAAAATCCCCCATGACAACTACCCTGTCACTCTTGCTTCTATCAAGGATCATCTTTGCTATTCTATCCTCTACATTCCTGGAACTATTCGGAGGCCTATAGGAAACTCACACTAGGGTGACCTCTTCTTTTCTGTTTCTAACTTCAGCCCATACTACCTCAGTAGACAAGTCCTAAAACGTCTTTTCTGCAACCATAGTACTGTCCTTGACTAACTATGCCACATGCCCCCTGCTCTTATACCATTTTCTCTGTTCTTACTGAAATATCTAAATACTGGAACCTGCAATAACCATTCCTATCCCTGCTCTACCCACGTCTCCAAAATGGCCACAACATCAAAGTCCCAGGTACCAACCCATGCTGCAAGTTCACCCACCTTATTCCAGATGCTCCTGGTGCTGAAGTAGATCCACTTCAAATCAACTTCTTGCTTGTTGGTGCCTTCTTGTGACCCTGAAACCTTATATCTGACCTCACTACTCTCAACCTCCTGTATACTTGAGCTGCAATTCAGGTTCCCATCCCCCTGCTGAATTAATTTTATGTTCTATATCCTATGTACAGGACTTTGGTTGGGCCACAGCTGGAATACTGGGTACAATTCTGGACACCACACTATATTAAGGATGTGATTGCATTGTAAGGGTTGTGCAGATGAGATTCACCAGAATGTTTCCTGGACTGGAGCATTTCAGCTATGAAGAAAGGCTGCGTAAGCTCAGGTTGTTTTCTTTGGAGCAAGGAAGGTTTTGGGCGGGGGGAAAGACCTGATAAAGGTCTATAACATTATAAGGGGCACAGACAGCTTGGATAGAAAACAGCTGTAACCCTCAGTTGAAGGGTCAAAATCAAGGGAGCACACATTTAAAGTGAAAGGCAGAAGGTTTAGAGGGTATTTGAGGAAAACTATTTTCACCTAAATGGTGGAGGAAGTCTGGAACACAGTGCCTAAGACGGTGGTTGAGGCAGGTAACCTCACAACCTTAAAAAAAAGTATTTGGATGAACATGTGAAGTCTCATAACATTCAAGGTTATGGGGTTAATGTGGGAAAGTTGACTCAGTGTAGGTAGAAGTGTATTTTTGGTGATACAAATTTAATGGGCCAAATGGCCTCTTCTGTACAGGATGATTCTATGATCCCTCCTATTTCTGGGGCAGCTTCTTTAACTAATATTGCAATCACCCTTCCCTTTTAATCCCTTTCTCTATCCCATTTGAAAGCCCTCCAGCCAGGAATTTTCAGGTGTTATTCCTGCACTCCCTAACCAAATGTTTCTGCAATAGCTATGATATTATTCTTCTTGACATCTTCGGTTCATTTGCCTTCTTTACTGGGCTCCTTGCGTTGAAGTATATATCACTAATCCTGAACATCTTTTTTTTTTCTGTTTTCTAGCCTTAGTTTCTTCAACAATCCATTGTAGCTTACTCACTTTCTGCCTTCAATTTCCAGTTGTGCTACCGTTCTTATTGAGTCTATATTCAGATTTATCATGGACAGAGTCTATCCCATCTAAATTGGACATTACATATTAAAAGTCTTTTGGTAAAATAAAACTTGAGTATTTCAGAAAAAAAAAGATATATTTTGCTGAAGCTTTTCGTTTTGCACTCATCAAAACAACTTGCAAGAAATTTTCATTCACAGGATATACCAAAGTAAAAGGAAAACCAACCTATGCTTAAAAACTCGCAGCAGTTTCTGACATTTAAGAAAGCTGGTAAGGAAAAGCCAGGGAACTACAGACCAGTGAGTCTGATGTCAGTGATAGTTAAGTTGTTGGAGGGGATTCTGAGGGACAGGATTTACATCTATGTGGAAAGGCAAGGACTGATTAAGGATAGTCAGCATGGCTTTGTTCATGGGAAATCGTGTCTCACTAATTTGATTGAGTTTTTCAAAAAGTGACAAAGAGGATTGATAAAGGCAGAGCAGTGGAGTTGTCTATATGAACTTCAGCAAGGCTTTCAAGGTTAGATCACGTGGAATCGGGGGGAGTAGCCAGCTGGATACAAAATTGGCTTTAAGGTAGGAGACAGAAAGTGATGGTGGTGGTTGTTTAGTGCAGCCGACCACTTCAACTCCCCCCGTCCCCCACCCCCCGCCTTGCAAGTCCTGGGCCTCCTCCACTACCAAATCCTAGCCACCCAATGACTGGAGGAAGAACACCTGATCTTCCACCTTGGGATCCTCCAACCACACAGAATCAATGTTGATTGCACCAGTTTCCTCATCTCCCCTCCCTCACCTTATCCCAGATCCAACCCTCCAACTCAGCATTGCCATGCCTGTCCATCTTCCTTTCCAACTATCCACTCAACACTCCATTCTGACCTATCACCATCACGCCCCCACCTTCATCCACCTATTGCATTCCTAGATACCTTTCGCCTAGCCCCACCCCCCTCCCATTTATTTCTCAGCTCACTTGGCATTTACAACCCCCCCCACACATTCCTGATGAAGGGCTTATGCTCAAAACATCGACTCTCCTGCTCCTCAGATGCTGCCTGACCAGCTGTGCTTTTCCAGCACCACACATTTTGACTCTGATCTCTAACATCTGCAGTCCTCATTTTCTCTGTGTTTAAGCAATAGGGAGGGGCAGAATTGGCTGTGGCTATTTTCCCTGGAGTATTGGAGACTGAGGAGTGATTTTATAGAGGTTTACAAAATCATGAGGGGCATGGACAGAGTGAATAGACAAGGTCTTTTTCCCAGGGCAAAGAGGCAACGTTTTCATGCAGAGGGTGGTGTGCATATGGAATGAGCTGCCAGACGAAGTGGTGGAAGCTAGTATAACTACAGTATTCAAAAGGCATCTGGATGGGTACATGAATAGGAAGGATTTAAAGAGATATGTGCCAAATTCTGGCAAATGGGACTGGATTGGTTTAGGATATCTGGTTGAAATGGACAAGTTAGCTAGAAGGGTCTGTTTCCAGGCTGTATGACTCTATGACTCTATTAGATGCAATTATGCAACGAACATTTGATAAATAATCCCAAATGTGTGAAGAATTAAACTGACAACCGAATTAGGATTGTTAATTGGGTTTATAGTGTGTTGCAATTCCTTGTACTTGAAGCCACATGTGTTAATACACGTGGTCCAATTCTTTATAGACTGAAAGTACATGTAGACACAGTATGTATGTTTAAATTTAACAAAATAGGTGACAGCTATTTTCTGGTTCACTGTTCAGGTCAATGCTGTGACAGAGTCAACCTGCCTGGGTTAAAATTTAAATAAAGTATGGCTGTTAACAATCAGTCATCATTAACTGGTGCATTCTCCATGGCAATGCCTCTACTAAGCATAGTCCATTTACCACTCTCCTCTCATATCATATAAATACTGCATTCCCTTTCCTTTGACGTAGTGTATAATATCTAAGACATCTGGAGTGCTGTTTTTAAATACACTGATTGATTCATAAGAACAAATAGTATTATTGGCCATTGGAAAACACAAAGATGGGAGAACTATAACAAATGTTTGTGCCTCCTCAGGGGCTCTGCAGTCACCATTTCTGTTCCCAGTCAGGTTTATACCAGACACTTCTACTCTCATGTTAACCAAAGTGTAGTTTCTGCTCATGGCCTATAAGATTCTTTGTTACTAACTTCTTGCTACTCTTTATATGCTCGTGGTTTCCTTACTTTCAGCTCCCACCTCCTCTTATTTCCTGGACTTTGTGCTGAGCTTCCCTAGCCTCCCAGATGCAGTTTTCAAAATGGGACAATCTGCTTTCTGCTTCCCGAACAAGCTCCCTACTCCCCACAGGCAGTGTCACAGAAGCTGAAGCAGTACTTTATAAGTATAGATAAGCTGGGGCAAAAATGATAAAAATCTGTTTTACCATAATTAGTCTGTACTCTAAAAATATATTTTCATATTGTGTGCCTTAGAAACAAATAAATGAAGCCATTATCCACTGCTTTAAAAGACATAAATTTTTAAGTGCAAAATAATGTGAACTATCTACAACATCCTCTGTGACAACCT
Organism: Chiloscyllium punctatum; assembly: GCF_047496795.1. NCBI lineage: Eukaryota > Metazoa > Chordata > Chondrichthyes > Orectolobiformes > Hemiscylliidae > Chiloscyllium > Chiloscyllium punctatum. The sequence continues at coordinate 83,369,647 of NC_092746.1, read as the reverse complement.
TTCAGTTATTTTGCTGCACTTCTAAAATCAAATGGATTTACCTCAGGAGTGTGCTTGGCAATTTCCCGAATTAGTGTTGCAACATTTTTTTTCACAAATTCATCCGAGTCCTTCAGGCATGTTAGAACAGCAGGAAAAATTTCTGCTTCTACGACCATTTCTGCCAGATCCACTGAATGTTTTGCAATCTGACCAAGAGCTGAAAACACTTGACGCTATAGAAGATAAAGAAGTAGCACAAGAGTTCAAATAGCTAAAACATTTAAATATGCAAAAACTGATTAATCATATGACAATTTAAAATAACCTGTTAAAAAATTTGAAGTATTTCAGCACTCACTGTATTTTATTTGAATAAATCATTATTCCTATCTGATTAATCATAATAGAACCCCAATACAGATTTATGACTATATCACTAGAGCATAGAACACAGAACATACAACAGTACAGCACAGAAATAGGCCCTTGAGCCCACCATATCTGCATTGACCATGATGCCATTGCAAACTCATCTCATCTGCCTGCACATGGCTGGTATCCGTCTTATTCCCTGCCTGTTCATTTCCCTGTCTAAATGTCTCTTAAATGTTGCTACTGTATCTGCTTCTACCACCTCACCGGCAGCTTGTTCCAGGCACATACCACTCTCTGTGTAAAATATCTTGGCTCCTTTAAGCTTTATCCTTCTCAACTTCTATCTATGCCCTCTAGTAATTTATGTTTCCACACTGGGGAAAAAGACTCTGACTATCCACGCTGTCCATGACCTCTGTAATTTTATATGCTTCTGTCAGGTCACCCCTGAGCCTCCAGTGCCCTAGCAAAAACAATTCAAGTTTGTCCAGCCCCTCCTTATAGCTAATACATTCAATACAGGTAACATCCTGGTAAACATCTTTTGCACCCTCTCCAAAGTCTCCACATCCTTCCCACAGTGTGATGACTAGAACTGCACACCGTACTCCAAAGGTGGCTTAAATACAGTTGCAATATGACATGCCAACTTTTATACTCAGTTACCAATGAAGGCAAGCAGTTGTACATCTTCTTTAGCACCTTATCTGCTTGTGTTACCACTTTCAAGAAGCTATGGACTTGCACCCCAAGACCAACTGTATATCCATGTTCTTAAGGATCCTGCCATTTATTGTATACTTTCCTCTTGCATTTGACATCCCAAAATGCATCACCTCACTCTTGTCCACATTAAACTCCATTTGCCAGTTCTCCTTCCAACTTTCTAACTGATCTATATCCTGCAATATCCTTTTACAACCTTCCTCACTATCCACAACTTCATCAATGCCTTTGCAGAACACCACTGGTCACAGACCTCCAGTCAGAAAAACACCCTTCCACAACTACTCTCTATCAGTTATGACCAAGCCAATTTTGTAGGTCCAATGTGATTTAATCTTCTAGACCAGCATACCATGGCAGACTTTGTTAAATGCTTTCGTAAAGTCTATGTAGGCTACATCCACTGCCCTACCCTCATCAATTATCTTTGTCACTTGCTCAAAAAAGCAATCAAATCTGAGAGACGAAGCTGCCACAAAGCCACACTGACTATCCTGAATAAGTCAATTGTTTTGTCCAAATGCAAGAAAATCCTATCCCTAAGAATCTTCTCTAATTTCCCTTCCATTGATGCTAAACTCACCAGCCTAAAATTTCCTGGATTATCCCCTTTGTCTTTCTTAAACAAAGGAACAACATTAACTAGCCTCCAATCCTCTAGGACCTCGCTTCTGGCAAAAGAGGATATAAAGATCTTGGTGAAGATTCACTTATTTGATTCAAAAAGTACATTACTTTAACAATTAACTTATTTTTCTTCAACCTGTGATGCATCTAACATTGGGTTAATGTATTTATTAGCACAATGAGAACGATATCTGCAGTATATATGCTCACCTTTAGTTTAGCATCAGGGTTTAGGATCATCTGAGCTAGGTGAGCAATGGACCCTGCATCCACTACAGTTTGAGCTAGCTCTGGGGATTGTTTAGCAATATCACTTAGTGCAGATGCTGCAATTCTTTTCAGTGGTACCTCTGGTTCCTGGATACAAAGAACCAGAAGAGGAACAGCTCCTGCATCCACTACTGCTTGCGACAATTCTGTGGGTCCAAGAAAAATAATTAAGTGAGTTTGGATAGATGACCCTTGAGCTAGCCATTTTTCACCCTGACAGATACAGCAAGAATAAAAAGGGACACATCCCCACCTCTACTGCATCTGCATTTCAAATCAGTCTGCCTAGCTTATAGAGCATGTGGATTGATCCATAGCTAAAAGGACACAGGTCAAAGGATAGGTCCCATTTACATGTGGCATGTTTTAAGCAGATTGGGTTGAAATGGTTTGTTATGCTGTTAGAAAAGAGACAAACAGACCTCAGCTGTTTAAATTATGACCTCTCTGAATCTTCAATACTACATGTTATACATACGGAATACAGCAAACAAAAGTGGCAAATTTAACCGCATTGTAATTTACTCCTATTAAAGTTTTTGTAAGATAATACTCAGAGAAATCATTTTTGCTAACTGACTAAACTGTTTCATTTTCTGTAGACAAACAAAATTTCCAGAATTTGTCTTATACTCATCAATCTGGCAAGAAGTGAACTAACTGGACCAGTGCCACGCCATTTTTTTTGTGGGCCATATTTACAGTAGCTTTCACTCTTCAGTCTGTAAATCCACAGAACTGCACTGCTCTATTTTTCCTTCCTTACTTCTACAATTCCAATTGTTGCTTTCTCACTATCCCACTATGTCAAAAATTAATCATCTCAAAAACATTAAAATTATTCTCCTGATCATGAATATCAAGTAATTGCTGCTCTTATAAATGTGAATTTACACAAATGGCTAGTGCTGTTCTACATGACATTACAATTATATTGTCTTAAGTGTATTAAAAAAGACCAGAAGAATATCCTTTAGTGTCATGTGTACTCAAATATAACAGTACAGGAGTACACATGAAAAAGTTTTACAATGGGTCCCTTTAATGGAGCCATCTGAGGTACAAATCTTGGATACAAAAGAGGATTTAATGGAAAAGTAGTAGCATTACTTACAGTGTCTAAAAGATAAGTTAGAAATAACATAGTTGTAGCAGTGTTACAATACAGTATGGTAAAGAATTTCAAATAGCAGTAGTTCAGCACATGGTCTGACCTCCAGCACCAGGCACAAGTCTAACAACAGTCCCCAGTCTGCTCCTCACCGGCACTCAGGAGCAACAAGTAAGTCGCACTGTACCGGATTGAGGTTAATAAAATAAATGCTGCATTTTTATTTCATTCAACCTACATGGAGGTGAGTATTCCATCTTTAGTTAGTATAAAGATCATACAAAATGATTCTGCATGTGGCAGCAGGAGTTGGTATGAAGTAAATAGTCAATGCAAGTTTGTTTTGGAAAGGATTTGGCTTCTCATGTTTCTTTATTAAAAATTGATCAGGTAGAACATAGAGAGAAACACAACATTCCAGCATTCCTGGTAATACAGATTTGAAGGATTTACACCACTATATCTCATTCAATTTACAATCCTATTCCGCAATCGTAATTTATCTTCTTAAGAGGTTAACAAAAGGAAAATCAGCTGCACTCATAAAAAACTCACAATATCAATTTAAAGGCTTCTGGTAATGGAAGTCACAAAAAAGATTAAAAATAGAGACAATATAATCTCTTTACATTGAAGTATACTTGGGCAAGACTTACTTAAAACAAATGTAAAATAATTCCTTCAGATGTCTGGATATAATAATACAAATAATATTCTTGAGTGAACCAGTAGACAACTAGCAAATGCAAACATCATGTTGCTTTAACTAGTGTACTTTTTCAGAAGACTTCATCAGCACCAGGACAAAGTTTAATTTAAAAGTAATTCTTGCCACTCTTTCTTCTTTTTCTTCAATTTAGTTTACTGCATAATGACTAGAAGACGCATCATGTTACTATGTGAGAATGAGAGTTGTTATCATTCTGTATTGCATGGCTATCATAAATGCTTCAGGAGTCTTATAGGTTGTTAATCACAAACAGACGGCAGAAGTGAAGACATTTCTAAAGCAAGACCTTTACCCAAATTAATGAAACTGGACATTTTGGGTTGAGTTTTCCCAGCTGCTGAATGACATGCACAACAGTGGCTTGATTGTTAAAATATGGCAAAAAATAAGATTTTGCCCAAAAGACTTTAATGGTGAGAAGAAAATTTTGTTAGTGAGCAGCAGAGGTCCATTTGCATGCACCAACATCTTATTATTACCTATTCTTGCCTCATTTATATGTAGTTTTGAATACTCCCACATGGCAAAAAGAAACCAAGAGGCAACAATTCCTCAAATAAAAGTCAGCGCTGATGTCTGGCTGCACTAGTTGCCACTTGCTTCTCAGCCTTTCAATCTGGATAGCTGTCCCTAACACCTAAGGGCACACTCCATGGGAGAGACCACCTGCACCCCCTTTCCATTAAGGTTGTCGTCAGACATGTGCCAGACTCAACATATCATTGGGGCAGAAAATAACAAATGCTGGAGACCACAGCAGATCAGACAGCATCCATGGAGCGAAAGCTCTAGCATTTCGAGTCTAGATGAAGAGGAGAAGTCAGCATTTATGCTATAGTTTGGGGGTGGGGATGGGGTACTGGGGGTAATGTGTGTAGGGTGCCGATGCAGAAATGATAGATCAGATTAAGTGATCAGAATATGACAATGGCAGAACAATGGCGTGTCTCCTGCCAGACTTGACAGGGCAGGAAGTGAGATGGGAGGGAACATGATAACAAACTAAAAAAGAAAATGTTCACAATTTAAAGGTGCTGAACTCAGCATTAAGTCTGGAAGGCAGTAGATGATGATGTGAAGATGCTGATGTTGGACTGAGTTGGACAAAGTTAAAAGTAGCACAACACCAGGTTATATTCCAACAAGTTTATTTGAAAATACAAGCTTTCAGAGCACTGCTCCTTCATCAGCTACCTGACAAAGGTACAGCACTTTGAAAGCTTGTACTTTCAAATAAACCTGTTGGACTATAACCTGGTGTTGTGTGAGTTTTAACTTAGTCTGAAGATGAGATGTTGTTCCTCCAGTTTGCACTATGCTTCACTTGAACACTGCAGCATGCCAAGAACAGACATGTGAGCATGCGAGCAAGACGCTTTGTTAAAATGACTGGCTACAGAAAGGTCAGGGTCCTGCTTGCGCATAGACCAAGGGTGCTCTGCTAAACAGTCACCCAGTCTATATTTGGTTTCTCCAATGTAGAGTAGGTCACATTGGGTGCAGCAAATACAATACACAAAATGGGAAGAGGTACAGGTGAAGTGCTGATTCACCTGGAAAGACTTCTTAGACCTGTGGATGGTCAGCAGGGAGGAGGTGAAAGGAAGGTGTTGCACCTTCTGCAGTTACATGGAAAGGTGCTGTGGAGAGGGGGAGTGGTGTTGGTGGTTGTGGAATGGACTTGGGTATCCCGGAGGCAACGATTCCTCGAAATGAGATGAGAGAGTGAGGGGAAGATGTGTTTAGTGGTGGCCTTCTGCTGGAGTTGTCTGAAATGGTGGAGAATGATCTTTTGAATGCGGAGGCTGATGGGATGAAAAGTGAGGACAGGGGAACCTGATCAGGCTGTTGTGAGTGATGGGAAGGTGCAAGGCCGAAAGCACAGGTGACAGATTGGATGCGGTTGAGGGCTCTGTCAACCACAGTAATGGATGGGAAACCACGGTCATGGAAGAAGCAAGCCATGTCAGCGTACAGAACTTGAGTGTTGGTGAAAGAGGCATGCTGCAGAAGCTTTTCATCTTGCACCTATCAGATACAAAAACACCAAATTGCATGAGAAAGAGGTTACTGATTGGTTGGCAAATTGACTGTAATTGGTCCAGGTGTTTCCATTGCAGAATGCACCAGGAAACTATTGCTACCCTATGCTTTTATTTAGACATGCCTAGTTATTTTAAGTGTGCCTGCAGTAGACATGTCCCTGATTATGAATATATTTAGCTCTTAGCAAGCAGAAGTGAACCATATTATAAGCCCAAATGGCAATTTAAAATATGTTGTCAGTGTGATTCTTAGCATAGTGCAGACTACAACAGTTCAAGAAGGTAGTTTACCACGACTAACTCACAGACATTAAGGATCAACAACAAATGCTGGCTTAGCCAGCACTGTCCACATCCCATGAAAGAATAATTTTACTGAAGTTGTTAAGATTGACATCACAATTTTTTGGCAGCTGGCAACTCATTGCCTTTCACAATTACTGCAGGCTGTTGGTGATCTTTGTGAAACAGACTATCAATCACCAGGCATCCTGTTTGATTCGGTAAATCCACCAAGGATTCAATCACTTGATTGACACTGAAGCAAAACTATTTTAGTTATTGATCACATCTAAGTTAATTGGTCATCTGAATGTTTCTGTGTTGGCTTCACTTCCAGCCTGCATAGTTACTTCCAGAGTCCAAAATAGTCTATCAATGGGCCCCTGTTATTTCTCATCCACAATCTACCTGATGGTAAATTAATCTGAAAATAACATCAGATTTCTACAAACACCCAATCAGTAAGATTGACTACTTTTAATTTTATAATATCACCTGTCTGCACTCCTGCCTCAAGACTCTTCTGCTGACTATCCTCAACTTGCTTTTGTTAAGTCCAGACTCAACTACTTCACTGCTGTCTTAGAAATCTGCCACCATACACTCTCCATAAACTTGAGATTCAATCAAAATTGTATTTGAATTCGAATTGGCAAGACTTCTGCCAGTACCATTACCTGTATCTGCTGATCTGGTTGGGCTCTACTCCAATTACTCAATTTTAAAATTATCCTCCTTGTGTTCACATCCCTCATGACATTTACCCTCCACCATATCTGTAATAGTCCAGTGCTCTGAAACCCTTGAAGGAAGTTCTGACACTTTGCTTGTCCTCCCTAAACATTTCCAATTCTATCCTATTTCCTTGACCAAACTTTTGGCCATCCCTACTACTGTCAGAATCTTTGGCTCAGTGTCAAGCTTTATCTGACTATACCTCTACAAAATACTTTGTGACTGTTTTAAACCAAACATGCTATGATTAAATACAGGTTTTTGTTGACACGTATACAAATAATGTGCTCAATAATAACTCTGATCAATGAATGGACCTAGTTTATAGAGATATATTTCCCTCCCCACCCCTTTCCACCTTCCGCAAAGACCGTTCCCTCCGTGACTACCCTCCGTTAGGTCCATGCCCTCCTACAACCCACCCTCCCATCCTGGCACCTATCCCCGGCCACCGCAGGAATTGCAAAACCTGCGCCCACACCTCCTCCCTCACCTCCAAGGCCCTAAAGGAGCCTTACACATCCATCAAAGTTTTACCTGCACATCCACCAATATCATTTATTATATCAGTTGCTCCTAATGCGGTCTCCTCTACATTGGGGAGACTGGACACCTCCTAGCAAAGCGCTTTAGGGAACATCTCCGGGACACCCACACCAATCAACCACACTGCCCTGTGGCCCAACATTTCAACTGCCCCTCCCACTCTGCCGAGGACATGGAGGTCCTGGGCCTCCTTCACCGTCGCTCCCTCACCACCAGACGCCTGGAGGAAGAATGCCTCATCTTCCGCCTCAGAACACTTCAACCCCGGGGCATCAATGTGGACTTCAACAGTTTCCTCATTTCGCCTTCCCCCACCTCACCCCAGTTCCAAACTTCCAGCTCAGCACTGTCCCCATGACTTGTCCTACCTGCCTATCTTCTTTTCCACCTATCCACTCCACCCTCCCCCCCCCCGACCTATCACCTTCATCCACTCCCCCACTCACCTATTGTACTCTATGCTACTTTTTCCCCACCCCCACCCTCCTCTCACTTATCTCTCCACCCTTCAGGCTCTCTGCCTGTATTCCTGATGAAGAGATTTTGCCCGAAACATTGATTTTACTGCTCCTCAGATGCTGCCTGAACTGCTGTGCTCTTCCAGCACCACTAATCCAGAATCTAGTTTATAGTGATACTCAGCTGAAAGTGCACGCAGGAGTCTTAATCTCTTGGGAGCTATGCAGTTATATTCCTTCCTGGGTTAGAAAGATCAGACACAGGAAGTTCCTTAAAATGAGGGTATTGTGCCAGTTTATAAGAGACTAAGGGTTTATTCACATAACTGCACTGCTCGTTGCAAACGTCCTTCAAAGTGAGCACTGAATCCTTTTCTATTCACATAGATGGAAAAGTATTGAACTCAAAAACATAAATTTGGGAAAAATTGAGACAATGGCAAACTCAGAATGGACAAGTTTGTAAAATTGAAGTTCCAGATTATATTACTGACAGATATCTAAGAAGAAAGAGATAAAAGTGGTGACCTAAACAAACAATAGCCTTCCTTGCTGTGGTCACTGTCAGTTGTACATTCATTGGCATTATTTGGAAGGTAGAAAAATTGTGTGAAGTAGCAGAGATGTGACTGTTTATGTTCCAAGGGGTGTGTTGATGTTGAGTTGTGTCAGGTCTGTACGGTCAAGCCAGCATCTGGGCAGTGAAAGGGGTCTTACTGCAGGTGGGAGGTTGGGGGCGGGGGGGCGGCGGTGGGGGAGAGGGGGGTGGTGGTGGATGGTGAGATCAATGATATCTATTTTACAGTTACTTAGGATTTAGGCTAAAATAACTCTTTTACTTTATTTCATCAGATCCTTCCAAATTTAAATGGAGACTTCCAGAGGGTTCCAAACTTAGAGGAATTGCTCAACAGAAAATCATTTTCCTGAGCAATTCCTTCAGAGAGATAGGATATTTATGGTGATGGCTGGGTGCCAGTCAAACGGACTGCTTTGAATTGGTTAGTGTTATGCTTCTTCAGTGTTCTTAGTGCTACATTCCTTCAGATAGGAAGAGGGTATTTCATCACATTCATGACTTGGTGGCTGACACACACACACACACACACACACACACTGAGGAGTCAGAAGCTGAGTTAGCTGCTGCAGTATTCCCAGATTCTGAACTACTCTTGCAGCTGAATTATTTAAATGTCTGGTCGAATTAGGCTTCTGGTCAATGTTAACACCCAGAATGCTAATGGTGGAGAACTCAACCATAGAATAAATACCTAGTATAAATGCATAAAGTTTTATCAATGCCTGATATAAACAGTGCAAAGTCCAGTTCAATGGAGCAGTTATTGCTCCATAGGGTACACGTTTAACTTGCAGAATTTAGACAATGATAGAAACAAGTTCTGTTCAAGGAGTTACTTTTTCCATGGGCAACCGCATTGCTGACTAAGCTTGCATTTCTTTTCAAGCCTTCGAAGAAAGGGTCTTGCCAAAACTATAGAAGGCACCAATCAGATCAGACCTGGAATACTATGAACAGTTTTTATTCCCTTATCCAAGGAAAGATGTACTGGCAAAGGGGACTGTCCAGAACAGGTTCAGTAGGATCATTCTGGGTATGGAAGGACTTTCATTTTAGAAGAGGCTGAGTAGAATGAGCTCCTATCCATTGGGGTTTCGAGAGGACTTGACAAGCAAGATACTGAGAGGTTATTTCCCCTTGCGGGAGAGTCTAGGACCAGAAGGCATAACCTTAGGAGTAAGAAGTTGGCCTGTTTAACACAGATATAGAATCATAGAATCAGAGAAATGTACAGCACAGAAACAGAGCCTTCGATCGAGTATTTTCTTTTTCCTCAGAGGACAATCAATCTGTAAAATTAATTACCACAGAGCCTAAGTCATTAAGTATATCCAAGGATGAAATAGACAGATTTTTAAATCAGAACAGGAATCAAAAGCTATGGGGAAAAGGCAGAAATTGAGAATGATCAGATCAGACATGTTTTCAACGATGGCACAGCAGGCTCAATGGGCTGAAGGACAGAATTAAGTAACTTACTTCTGTGCTTACACTTTATTTTCTTATGAGCCAAACACATTGCTGTGGGACTGAAATCACATTGTCAAGATCATAGCATTTTTTTCTTCATTATTCTCATTTTTGTTTTGGAACTGTGAGTTGAAGTTGAGAATCAAACCTTGAACTTTGAACAGCAGCTTGTGTTGTTCTAGAAAAGGAGTGAAAACAAACTAATGTTTGCATTTGGGAAATAGTCTGGAAAGATAATTGCAGGTTCATTATGATTCTAAGAACATTGCAGACATTTCAGTATCAGGTTGTGCTTTGCTCACAGACCGGCAGCTGGTTACTTGTTGCATTGGTCAATCAAGGGGAGGCCGGTGCTGGCCAGACAACCACAGATAATGTGGATTTAAAAACAGATGTAGATTGAACTGGTCATATGACTGGGTTTTTGGGGCGGAAGGCGGTGTGCTGAAAACTATTGGACTGGGAGGCTATGTTTGAGCTTTACTCTCTCTAGTTTCATATTCAGTTATAAGTATTATTAAATGTTCTGAGAAAAGAATCCCAGTGAATAAGAAATATGTAAATATTCCTCAAAGCCCGCTGGAAGCTGTTTGCATTGACCAGTGACTTTGGAATTCAAACAAGATACAATCCCATGTGCTGTACCACAATGCATCATTCAAGGATTCCATTAAAACCCGGTGCTAATCATTGAAATGGTTATCAAACTGGCAAATTACAATTGTTTTATTTTCTTAATTTATCCTTTAACTGTACCTGTCTATCCATCTATATGAGAGTTGGGGCTACAATAAAAAAAATTGGATTTAAATCACATATATTAATTGCATTATTTTGTTGTTTAGCTCTACTGAACAAAAGTCACAGTAATTATAATAAATTGTTTCTTTCTAAGTTATACATTTGATGACTGATATTTGTTATTCTTCAACACTAGTTAGGTGTAAGTGGGCATATTTGAGAGTCACCAAATGTTTTCATTTCACTGGGTTTCAAATCCGATTTGGTCTGGTATCCATGTGTTGGATCAGATAAGAATGGCAGATTTACCTTCCCTAAAAAGACCTTTGCGTATCATGTGGGTTTTTCAAAAATTGACAGTGGTTACATGGTCATCATTAGGCACCAAAGTTCATGATGTGCCATGTGAGATTTGAACTGATTCCCCAAGAACATTAACATTGGGTTCTGGATTACAGTGACATTACCACTACATCACCATCCCTAGTATAAGTAGCTGGGTAACAAATTAAAAAGCAGGACCTCAGAGGTAATAATCTTTGGATTACTATTTTAGCCAAAAGCACAGTTGCAAAGGGTAAAACTAATTATGGAACTGAAAGCATAGTTCAAAAATTTGTGTGGGAGAAATGGGTTTTGATTCATAAGGCACTGGTGTCATTGGGGAATGATGTGGAGGTGCTGGTGTTGGACTGGGTGGACAAAGTTAAAATCACACAACACCAGGTTACAGTCCAAATAAACCTGTTTGACTATAACCTGGTGTTATGTGATTTTTAACATCCAATGGGGAATGAAAGACCTATCTTACCGGTTTTGCCTTCACTTGAACTGAGCTGGGACCAGTGTCCTACAGATCATATAGCTAGGTCTTTAGAGAGGGCTTTAAACTAAATTGTATTTGTGTGTTGGAGGGATGTGAGAGGGTGTGATGTTATCAGTGTATATATTAGGGGAAGTTTACAAAGTTAAAGAGAAATGACAAGCCAGTAGTGCAGAGTACTGATGCAGAAAATGGCAACCAGTCCAACAGGAATATCAGAACATGCAAATATAAGAATGCACCAGCAAACAGTTGGAGACTATTTTTTTAAAATTAAAAAGATCAGAATCAAAGGTCTTGTTCTAATGCAATGAATATTTATAAGATGATTAATGAGTTGATAGCATAAATTGAAATAAATGGCCATAATTTAATAGGCAATACAGACATGTAGTTTCAAGGTGACTAAGACTGGGAACTTTGTATTCATCAGTATTTGGGACAATGATGGGAAATACGCAAAACAAGGAAAAGGAGATGGGGTAGCTCTTTTAGTCAAGGAGAGATCAGTAAGTGAGAAATGGTCTTGACTCAGCAGGTCAACAATATAAAATCGTTTGGGTGGGAATAAGAAACAAAAGGGAATAGATGTCACGAGTGGATGTAGCTATAGGCTCTCTAGCAGTAGGACAGAGTATAAATCAAGAAATAATGTCAGCTTGAAAGAAAGATAGTACAAAACTGTAGATAATTTGAATCTTTGTATGGTTTGGCTGAATACAATTGGCAAAGGAAGTCTTAAAAATGAGTAAATAGTGAATCCAGGACAGTTTCTTAAACAAGATATTCTGACTGGGAGCAAGTGAGGACTGCAGATGCTGGAGATTAGAGTTGAGAGTGTTTGTTGGGAAAGCACAGCAGGTCAGGCAGCATCTGAACAGCAGGAGAATCAACAAAGCAAAACACTCTCAATATATTCTGACTGCCCAGGGAACAGGCTATTTTAAATGTGGCAATTTATGATTTAACAGGATTAATTAACAATCTCACAGTAAAGGATGTTCTAGGCAAGACTGATCATAGCCTGAGAGACTTAGCTCTTAAACTAAATCTTAAATGCATGCAATTACAAAAGTACAAAGACAGAATTGGCTACACCAGGCTGTAAAAACACATTAAAAGGTAAGGGAGTAGACAAGCATTAACAGACATTTAAGGAAATATTTCATTACTCTCAACAAAAAATTATTCAATTTAAGAATGGCTTTTATGAGGTGAAGGTGCCAGTGTTGGACTGGGGTGGACAAGGTCAGAAGTCACACAATACTAGGTTATAGTCCAACAGGTTTATTTGAAATCACAAGCTTTTGGAGTACTGCTCCTTCATCAGGAGGTCGATCCAGGTCACAAGGTTACAGAATGTAACTACAATTCCACTGCTGCTGATGACCCACAATGTCTTATGGTTGCCTATTTTGAGGTGCTGGATCTGTTCTGAATCTATGCTATATGGCACAGTAGTAGTGTATCTTACGGAGTATAGTGTATCTTTTGCAAGAATACCAAAGGTTTTCTCCACAAGGACCCTATGTCAACCACTCACTGTGACAAGAATTTCATGTTCTAAACATGAATTTTCCATAAAAATCCTGTGTTAAAAAAAATCATAATATGCTCCTATATACTCATTTCCTTTGCATGGTTTTTATTCTAAGGCCTTTCATAATGCACTATTACAATTTGTTTTTAGGATGCACATGATATTGTAATATCGAATTTGACTGGAAAAGATACATGCATACTTTTCTGGTGCTAGTGGTATGCCACAATGGTTTCACATAGGGAAGTTGGTGACTGATTAGCCAACAAAGATGAAATATCAATACATGCCCAAGCCAAATAGTTTCATAACTTAACAAGCTACTTGGAGATGGGGATTTCCATGACACTGATGATCACGTTGCATGATTGTGAGTGGGGAGTAGAGAGAGGCTTAACTGAAGAGATGCTGTCAGAGTACCTTTGGAACATAAAGAATAATGCTGCTTTGTCCAATTGCTGATAGAAGGAATTGAGTCCAATGACAAGATCCCCAATCAAGCGCAATAGCACGATGTGGCTGCACTCAACTGAACAGATGGTGAATTTTAATCAGTTTTAGACTTGAGCTCTGGAAATGGTGGCTTTGACGAGCTCAGAATCTAAGCGACTAATCACAAAATACCCAGTTTCTGACCTGCTCTTCCCTGTTTCAAAATGGATGCCAAAATTGCAGAAGTAAATTCTCTCTCTCCCTAACAATCGTTTTTCCCTCAACAACAGAAAGATATACTATGTGACTTCCTTTTAACCACATCATCTTTTAATTGCTGACTGAAATTGACAATTACTGTCAATATAGGCGGATTGAGTAATTTTATATTGTAGCCACACACATTAAGAACTGGAGTGAAATTGCTCATGTTGATTTAATTCACGACTTTTACAACTAGCAGGCAGAAGTGATTTTCATTTAATCAATTTAGGCTACTTTCAAACCCAAGACTAAGAAAGGAAACCACAGAATGCTAACCTCAATATTATTCATTCCTTAAAACTAATTTAATACAAGTGATACAGTACACCAGATGAAAGATTATCATTCTGAAACATTAATTCTGTTAACTATGCTTCTCTCTCTACCTGACTCTATGCTATTTCTAGCATTCTCAGGTTTTGCTTTACTTTTAGGTATAATACGAGAGAATAATAGGATTGTTACAGCACAGAAGGAGGCCAATCACCCCATTGAGTCCGTATTGGCTTTCCAAAGGAGCAATTCTTGTACTAGACTTCCATACCCTCTTGCCACATCCCTGTACGTTCTTCCTCTTTAGCTGTTGAGAATCTTCAGAAAATATAGAAATACTTATAGCACAGAAGGAGACCACATTGTCCATTGTGTCTGTGCAGATGAAAGTCATGCCACTCAACCGAATCCCATTTTCCAGCACGTGGCTCAGATCCTTGGAGGTTACGAGGCTTCAAGTGCATATTTAGTCACCTTTTTAATGAGCTGACGGTTTCTGCCTCTTCTGCCCTTTCAGAGAGTGAATTCAACACCTTCACCATTTTCTGGGTAAAAGATGTGTCCTAATCTTCCCTCCAATATTTCAGGCAATGACTGTAAATTTATGCCCCATTAGTACTGACTCCTCAGCTAATTCAACCACCCCCTTCCCATGCATTCTATTCAATGAATCAAATCTCCCCTCAACCTCCTCTGTTCCTAGGAAAACAATCCCAATCAAAGCAATCATTCCTCATCCCTGCAATTTTCCAGTCCTGATTACACCCTCATAAATCTCCTATGTACCTCTTTGCTGCTATTAGATGCTGTTTGTAATAAGGTGACCAGAACTGCTTGCAATACTCAAATTGTGGCCCAAATAGTTTTTATGCCGCTGCAGCAGAACCTTCCTGCTTTAATATCCTATGTCATGTCTAATAAAGAAAAATATTCATAATGCCTTTGTAACTACTTTATCAAATTGTTTGGCAGCTCTCTTAGATTTATGGTCATATACTCTAAGGTCCATCACTTTCTCCACATCTTTCAGTATTCTCACATTTGTTGATCAACACCCACATTCAGTCAGGATTGAAAAATGATGGCCAGAACATCCGCTATTTCTTCCCTGGCTTCTTTTCGCCACATGGGGTACCTTTTAACTAGCCCTAGTGATTTATTCACTTTCAAGAACGCTAACTCCCTCACACTTGATCTCTCCTAATGTTTATCACAATCCAATATTTCATTCTTAACCACTTTCTACAATCCATGCATCATCACTCTCTTTCATGAAAGCAGACCAAGTATTCGTTAAGATCAAGGGGGGGGGGTTATTCCCAGCCCCTGAACAACTTGGAGAGAGGCAAATTAAATGTGAAAATGTGGCAAGATTATCAGAAACAAAATTCTTAATGTTGAGAAAAAAAAAGTCTGATTCTCCAACCTAGTTTGCAAACAAAATTCTAATTAGCTTGTTCAGAGATATTATTTAATGCATCTGAAGCAGGTGGGACTTGAACCCAGGTCTCTTGCCAATCAGGTTTTGAATGGTGAGTTGAGAATCTTGCTAGGCAGTGGCGACAGACCTATTTGTGTGCGTTTACATTAGATTACATTGCAGTGTGGAAACAGGCCCTTCGGCCCAACAAGTCCATACCGACCCGCCGAAGCGCAACCCACCCATACCCCTACATTTACCCCTTACCTAACACTACAGGCAATTTAGCATGGCCAATTCACCTGACCTGCACATCTTTGGACTGTGAGAGGAAACCGGAGCACCCAGAGGAAACCCACGCAGACACGGGGAGAACGTGCAAACTCCACACAGTCAGTCGCCTGAGGCGGGAGTTGAACCCGGGTCTCTGGCACAGTGAGGCAGCAGTGCAAACCACTGTGCCACCGTGCCACCCACATGTTTGAATATACCATATTACCTAATGTCACAGTATTCATATGCAGTTTCTCTTTCTCCCACCTGCCTAACAGAAACTAGATAATGACACTTCGACATAAAAGTCAAAGCAGATACCGAGCAACTCCAGCAGATTGCTTACTTCTCCTAGCCTTCCATTTTGAACATCAGTCATCAAGGTCTCAGGCAACACTCCATGGGCAGCAACCGCCTACACCCCCTGTTCACACATGTTGATATCGGATATCTACCAGCCTCATCCCACCATCATGACAATCTCTGACACACATACATTACAATGCTGCACTTTAGTGTTGCATTTTTGAGTATATCGGCTCTATCATTGTAATGCTGCTGTCAGTTCTCTTTATGTGCAAGGACAGTCACCCATCTCAGATTCCATGAAATGTACACCTCAGGGCTCCTCATTTGTTCTCTTAGTGCTCGCTAACTTTGCACCTACTTGCATGCTCAGCATCTCAGCTCACAGCCTTGTCTTTTTGTGCTTTGTGCCTTCAGCAATGGCTTATACACTCACATGACTTCTGCTTGCCTTGCATTTTACTGCAGATACAAAGCCAGGTTTCTTATCATGGTTGTCAGCAGTAATCAGTCAATCAAGAGAGTGGCATATTGCTGTATGGTACTGTGCATTATCAATCTTGCACCTGAACCATGTGCCAGCAATATATGCAGTAAACACACTGCATATGCTTCAAAGTCTAGGGGGAGTAGTCCACAGGCCCAGGGAGATAACTTTCAGTTAGGATATCCCAGCACAGTAAGTTATGGACAGCATCCGATACAAGTCCAGGGATTTGGTCAGGGTTAGTTGGCCGTTTAGAGCAATCAAGGTCAAGGCATCTGTATCGTTGAAGAAATGGGCAATACAGTCCTGCAGGTCCAGTGTAACCAGTCCAGAATGCTGCAGCAAGTCAGATAGGGAGCAGCATAGATGCTCACTCATCAGTTGGGGTTGATCGTCTATCCAAGTCAGTCAGGTGGCTGGGCCACATTCAGTCGTGGAACAGCCCAATAAAAGACAATGGTAGGGGGTTATCAAGAGCCAATGTTGTGGTAAGGAATTTTGAAATGTCAATGCTGAGGATTGGTGGAAACAGGCTGGGATACAGAGGGGCCAATAATTATGAAAGGGAAATGCAACATATAAAGGGAAGGCAGAAGACATTAGTGAATTGGTGGATGAGGGTTTCTGTGGAAATGAGGATCACTGATAGTCACAACCACCCTGGCTGCAACATGGAAACAATGCAGCATGACTGTTGACATCATTAAGCTGTGAGGCTGGGGTTCAGGAGGTAACGCTGGAAGTTGAAGGTGTAATTCAAAGAGGTATGTAGGAATGTGTGGAAGTTCTGTACTGATGGCTCAGCAGGGACTGCCAGCATGAAAGAAACGCTGAGGTTCAGAGGTGAGAGTCCTTGGTTACCAGGCCAAGCCTGTGACTCACTTTGCCAACTGTGACCTGCATTCTGTACTCATTTAAAAAGTGTGTACTGGAAATGGAAAATAGCTCGACCATACAGCAGAACAAGTACTTTCTTATTGTGTGAGCATGCAGGCTTTACTTGTGAATGGTGTGAGGCTCTTCAAGCAGCAATCGCATTAATCAGATACTTTCACAGTACAGGTTGAAGTCATCTGTACTCATTGCACCCTCAACATGAAATGCTCGCAATGTCCAACTGTTTGGAGATATAAATCCTGATTACAAGCAATCTTGACCATGGGATTGGTCATTGCAGATTGAAGACAGTTGTCACTATGAGGCAGAAGTAATCACAGGTGATTTTAAAAGTGGCATATGGGGCCATAATTGACAAAGACAATCAAAAATGTCAGAGGCAGCATAAGGGCAATCCTGCTTGGGTGATATGCAGGTGGCTATGACAAAGTTTCAGTAATCATATAACATTTACATTCTCCTATTGTACTGTGTGACACAGCTACATTTATCAGAATAAAGTCCCTATGTCAAAGGTAGAGGCATTTCATGGCCCTCTTTGCTGGATTTCTCCACATCCCACTGTATGGAGGGGTACACTGAACAGTTGTTTGTTCGTGATAGGAATGCTGTCTGCTCACACTACTAAGGACCGGTTCTGTTCCTAGTCATTCCCACACAGGTCCACTGGAAGCATGACCAATCGATCTGGCCACAGCATGGATGACTGCCACCGTCACTACAGTGCTTTGAAAATGAAGAGAAATGGAAGAGGAATAGATGCACCAGCAAAGTCTAGAGGCTGTCAATTCGAGGCAAACCACCTCCACGTGGTTTGAAGGCCATTGAAGGTCCCCACAGGATGCAGTGGAGGTATAGGAGGCACAGAGTCTATTATCCTCAATGCCATTTTCTCCAGATGAGTGAGGTACAGTATCGCTGCAGACAAGAGTGTCGAAAGGTATTGTAACAAGACTATACAAGCTGCTGGAGTAGAACTGTAATCTTAACTAGTGGGTGTCCATTGTATGTCAGTGGGGGTCAAAGTGACAGCTTCACTAAACTTTCATGCAACAGTTGTTTCGAATGATCCACTATGTGGAATCTCACAAGCATCAACCGACAAATATATGAAGGCTGTTACCTTTGCAAATTGTGCCAGGTCATGCTTCATCTCATTACTCTTGACAAGGTCAGTGCTGCAAGTTGGGCAGTAGACTTTAGCAACAATGCTGGCTTCTCTTGGCACAGGGCGCTTTCAACTGTACAAATGTCTCATTGAGAATACCATATCATAATGCAGCTGGCTTCATGAACAGAAAAGGGTTCTGTTCCATGAATGTATAAGTCATTGTGATCATCACAGCAACACCTTATAAGTATGCCCCACACATCCCAGGGTCTGCCCTGATGCCTGTAGGCTTGAGAACGGTCCTGTTCCTGCATTGTTTCAAGGATTGAAGCCCTTAAAAGGATGCTTAGTGAGAGACAATGGCCAGCCTGAGCAAATATGGTTAATGACACCATCACACAACCTCCTGACTGAGGTCAAGTAAAAATAAAACATAACCCATTTTTCAACCAGGACCATCATGGAGCTGATGAAAAGCCTCTGAAGATGAGGTTCTAATGCTTGAACTGGTCCTTGCACTCAGACAGTATGTTGCACAACTTGCAAAATTATTATGTTAGCTATTAAAGAGAATTATGTAAACAAAGATAGAATTTTAAAAGTTGCAATTATAATATATTTAATATTAAAAACACTTCTATTTTTCAGCAGGGTAACGGTTAATGATGCTTTATTCAGCACTGGAAAAATTCCACTTGCTAACTTGCCTAGAGCAATGTACTTTCCGTCTCTGGCAAGCTAAGAAACAAATCTACCCGGCTGCTTGTGAGTAATATTGATGTGTTCATTCCTCCATCTTCAAACCTTTATTGCTTCTCTGGTTTCATATTACATCAAGTTTTTTATGGTTTTTTTCTGTTAGTCTCCTTTACTGTACTAACTACTCCGTAACTGAAGTGTCTTATTTGTTTAAAAATTTGTTTCAGCTAGTTAAGTTCCAATAAATTTCGCAATTGAAAATGTGAAGGCATTCAACACCACACCATGCTTTAATTTATTTGGCTTTTAAAATATTTTGATATGGAATTCCAAATGGGCTGCTTTTTTAAACAATTGCTAAGTTTGACCAAAATTCTAAAAGGTCAGTTCTTGGACTATCAGATCGAAAACAGACTTTTAAAATCAGTACCCTGTAATTTTTTTTTAACAATCTCAGCAGACGCCCTTAAGGGGAAGCTATTTGAGCAGCTGACTAGTTTATGTTAGTGACATACAGAATCTGAAAATGGTAAAATGGATCAGTTCAACATATACTAAACTATTTTTATTCCTGGAGAAATGATATTCATCTTACTTTGAAAAGTTTTGAGTGATTAATCCTTAGAGCCAAAATTGTAACAACTATGATTATTCCTACATTTTCAAGGATCTTGATTGAATTTTGCTCTAGTTTTCTCATGCAAGAACATATACATCTTCATTAAGATTACAAGTTATATGGAGAAATTGTATCTTTTCAATGAGTATAGCTGAATGACTAAAATGTATTAAATTTGCTGAGTATAATTGTTCAATCATTCAATCTTATTTATTGAAAACAGATCTGTTCTTCCAGCAACACAGTATAATATTGTACCTGAACTATATTTTTGAAATATGACAGTGCTTAATTGTTGATGCTCTCTGAGAGTATGAGTATAGTAGTAGTCAGAAAGACTGATAGTAGAAAGATTTCCATACTGCAGAAGTAACCTCCAAAACACGTAGAAGCAAGAGATTAAACCTCTGGTATTTTCCTGACCTAAAGAACAGGCGTGCTTCATGGATTACCTCAGCTCAAAAGTAAATGCCAATGTGGGGAAATCAGAAATAATGATAAAATGTTGCAAACACTCAGCAGATTGGTAGTATCCGTGGAGACAGAGTTATTGTTAACTTTTTCAACCTTTCACTAAAAAACAAGGAAAGTTAGATAGTTGTTTTCTAACTAATGAGTGACTTGTTGTAAGATGGAATCTACTTTAATCACTGCTGGTGAAGGTGCTAAGGATTGTTTCCCAATTCCTAGAAACCTCACTAGGCACTCTGCTCCAGAGTTGATTAGGTCATAAGGAAATGTTCTTCCTCTCTGATGGGGAAAAGAGGTCCTCCCATCAAGCCCAGGTGGCTTGGGCTGAAATTGCACAGGAGGCCAGCACTTCAAGAAGGAATAAAAGAAGTAGGACTCATTGCAGTCTTCCATAGTCTGCAAGGTTAAATGCCATTAGCATCCTGCTGGAACCTCACAATAAGAGGGCCATCACTCAGTTTAACATTGCCACGAGACAGCTATGTCTCATAAACATGTCGACCTCACCGTCTTATGCAAGATATTCACCAAAAGGCTCACACCAACCCTTTGCTGCCAAACTTCTCACAATTCCTTGGCACTGTGCTTCCGATTCACTTATTGGTGAGGACTCACCAGCTGGCAGGGTTATGCCTGCCCATCAAGTAATCATGCATACATTCAAATCAGACTCAACCCTTCTCATTCTTTCATAAGAAGGCAAGCTGGTGCACAATAACAAAAAAAGGACCCAGGCTGGTGGAGAGGTTCTTGATTTCCATACCCTCACCTGCTAATGTACAGTCCAGATAGTCGATGATGATTATTGGTGTTACGCCAATGCAGAGATCAGCATGGAAGGAGAAACCAATGAGTTACACTGCACTAAGATTTTGTGCATCATCACCAAAGATTTCTCCTTCTTCTTCTACTGGTAATCACACAGGTAAACAGAAGAGAGCACAGAGTCTGCCAAGCACCAGCACCTCTAAGAATAATACCTGTGAACCCTCAGAGGATGCACCAACAAGATGTACCCTCCACCAGCCAGTCCAGAGACTGTCCCGTCGGCTCTTACATGATTGCAACAAAAATAGAATTATAGAATCCTTACAGTGCAGATAAAGGCCATTGTGATCTATTCAGCCTGCACTAACACTCCAAAGAGTATCCCACACAGACCAATTCCCTATTCCTGTAACTTCAGTTTCCCACGGATACTCCACTTTGCCTGAGCAGCCCTGGACACCATGGGTCAATTTAGCATGATCAATCCAACCTAATCTGCACATCTATGGATGGTGGGAGAAAACTGGAGCATCTAAAGGAAGCCCACACAGATACACGGAGAACATGCAAACTCCACGTCCATTCTCCCAGTGTCTGCGTGGGTTTCCTCCGGGTGCTCCGGTTTCCTCCCATAGTCCAAAAATGTCCAAGTCAGGTGAATTGGCCGTTGTAAATTGCCCGTAGAGTTAGGGGGAATGGGTCTGGGTGGGTTACTCTTCGGAGGGTCAGTGTGGACTAGTTGGGCCGAAGGGCCTGTTTCCACACTGTAGGGAATCTAATCTAATCCACACAGCTAGCCAAAACTGGAATCAAATCCATGTCCCTGGTGCTGTAAGGCAGCTGTGATAACCACTGCGTCACTGTGCCACCCAAGAAAAGACAGAATTTGTCCATCTTCAGTCTGCTGTGATGGTTCCAGCCAGTGGAAGCTTGGCTGAATGCATGGAAAGGAGGACGGCTGCCTTCGAGACTTATTTCCAGTAGATCACTTAATGGCAATCTGATGTGTGCTTGGATTGGCACTCTATTGCTTTAGCTATGGGTTCTCAGCATCAATGGCAAAGCAAGAAGGAGACAAGATTCTTGATCTCACCCTAGTGCCCCTTTTTAATCAAGGAGAGTGGTGCTGGCATGTACCCACAGGGAGGCAGAGCAACAGACAGGCACCCTTCTTGGGATACTACATAGATATTCTGTCCCTCCACCTTGCCTCTGCCAGTGACCCCATTGCCTGCAGTAGATCAAGTCATGGACGGTGCACCTGCATCTGTGCTTGAGACTGTACCCAAATGGCAGTAAAGCCAATTGCTCTAGCAACATGACTACCTGTATTCAACGGGAAATTTAAAATTTGGTCAGCCTTAGCAGAGGGATCATCAGTGACCCTTGGTACATTTATGATCGATGCCTGTGAGATTACACAGTAAGTCCCAGTGGCTTACTGAAATGATCCAATGGCAGAGAAATTGAGGGCTATTGTCATGGTCAAGGCAATCTGTATGGGATTTTCGAAAAGTCCATCAGAACACATGCTGGCAGACTTGACAGAAAATTTTCTGGGATGTCACATTTGGTTAGCTATATTGAACCTTATGGACTTAGTTTAGAGTCAGCATTCAGCATCTACATTGCCTCCTTGCAGAGACTGTGTGCCTTTGCATGTTGGCCCACAGGCCGTGCTGGTTCTTCCTGCTGCTATTGCTCTTGCGATTCCTGTTGAAATAGATAATGCCTGCAATTTCTTTTGAGAGACAAGATGACCAGAAGAATGTGCAATCTTGATGTTTGCTTCAGGAGACCCCTGACATTCCTTGAACCCATATAAGATCATATATTCCCCGATCCTCAGGTTCTAGCTCTTAGATTACAACATCCAAATAACCCTATCCTTGTGACCATCCTCTCTACCAAACCCCAGACATGAGTTGGCTGAGCACAGATAATTTTCTGGACAGACTGTAGGCCTAGACCTGCAGTTATCCACCCTGAAGGCTCCCTGCCTCTATTCCTGATGAAGGGCTTTTGCCCGAAACGTCGATTTTCCTGCTCCTCCGATGCTGCCTAGCCAGCACCACTCTAATCTAGACTCTGATTTGCATCTGCAGTCCTCACTTTTGCCTGCAAGCCTACACCCCCAGACATACTGACGTCCAGTTGCCAGACTGAGAGAAGTACACCTCTCAGATTACAGCACAATCCCCAGATTATTTGGAACATACCCCCTTCAAACTGGCAGCATATGACACCCTCTCCCCCTCCCCTACTAAACAGACTGGAATACCTCACCTGATCTTTTGCCTTCATCCAATTAAGTTCATCATTATTTGTGCCATGACAGAGACTGTAAAACCCTATTCTATGTACGTAATTGTCTATTTTTAACCAACAGTTTTTTTTTAAAAACCAGTGGTAGCTGTTCTTTAAAATATTTTCTTGAATTTGTTTTCTTCTCTCTCCCAAAATATAACGTTTTAAAACAAGTACACCACCAAATATCAAAAAGCAATGACAAAGTTATAAAGAAGGCAATTATTAACAATAATGTTGCTTTGAAGAGCTATTTTAAAAGGAATAATGCTGTTCAAATGATTAATTGATCCAATGGGAATTGTAGGACATTCTGATGACTAAAATCTAATCAGGAGCTACAAATACCAGCAAAATAGGCTTTTAATGGACCTATTCATAAAGTGAATTCCTTCTAAGTGTAGAAAACTATGTTCTCTTTTCAGCATACATAAGTTAAAAAAGTCTTAATGTACAATTATAGGAAAGGTTAGAAATCCAAAACTGCTCGAACAATTTAGAAGCTGGCATTTGCACAGATATACAATTATGGGTACAGTAACAATTTCTAACAGTGGAAAAGGAGGAAAAGGATTGAATAACTATATATTTGAAAGGACATCTTTAAAAATATAAGTCTATTGAACATATATTTTAAAATGTAAAAAATATATGTACAGAATAGGGAGGCATTAAGGTACGCATTCTTGATGGCAATTTATAAAACATTTGCTGAGGAAAGCTGCTATGCTTTTTTAAATATCCCTTCATTGTAAATGAGAAAGACAATGAGTGAGAGAAATCAGAAAAAAAGATGTGTACCCATCTTTTCAAATTAATGGTAAATAGAACCACAAAGGCAATATGAAAGCAAGTTAAAAGTTAGGACAATATTAAAACTTTCAAAAGTTGGTAAACACGAAGTAAGTGGAATAGCCAGCATAATTAAAATTATTTATAAAGATTAAAATAACAACTAGACCAAAAGTACAATAAGAACAAGAAGTATAATTTTTAATTGTCTTTTTATAGTTCAATTCTTTAAATAATCATTTGATCTAATATAAAGCGGCATGGTAACTCAATGGTTAGCACTGCTGCCTCACAGCGTCAGGGACCCAGGTTCAATTCCACTTTTGAGCGACTCTCTGTGTGGAGTTTGCACGTTGTCCCTGTGTCTGTGTGGGTTTCCTCCGGGTGCTCCCACAGTCCAAAGATGTGCAGGTTTGGTGAACTGGCCATGCTAAATTGCCCTTAATGTCCTGGGATATGTAAACTAAGTGGATTAGCCATGGGAAATACATGGTTATAGAATTGGGGTAGTGAATCTGGGTGGGATGATCTTCGGAGAGTTGGTGTGGACTTGTTGGGCTGAATGGCCTGTTTCCACAGTATAGGGATTCTATGAAAGCCATCCACCTTCTCTGACTTTCAGCCATGCTTAATGAGATAATTGGGAATTTTATAAGTGTCATACTTTTAAAAAAATACAAGCATTACTTGACTTCAAGTATATGAAAAGAACAAATTCTGACAGAAGACAGCTGTAAACTTGAAAGGTTTCAATGGACTGGGTCAGGTGGACAGGAATGTCGCAAGTGGAATTCAACCTGGAGAAGTGTGAAGTGCATTTGTGGAGGCAAAAGAAGGCGAGGAATATACATTTAATAGGGGAATACTGAGATCTGTAGAAGAAGTGAGGGACCTTGAAATTAATACCCAGTGATCTCTGAATCAGGACAGGCTAATAAGGTCAAGAGTGTCATGCTGGAAAAACACAGCTGGTCAGGCAGCATCCGAGGAGCAGGAGAATCGACGTTTCGGGCATAAGCCCTTTTCCTGATGAAGGGCTTATGCGCAAAACGTCGATTCCCCTGCTCCTCAGATGCTGCCTGACCTGCTGTGCTTTTCAAGCACAACACTCTCAACTCTGGTCTCCAGCATCTGCAGTCCTCACTTTCTCCCAGGTGGACAAGGTGGTTGAGAAGGCATATGGAAGCCTTTCTTAGCTAAGTCTAGGATGTAAAAACAGTGAGGTTATAGCGGAACTTTATCAATCGCTAAACAGGCCACAACTTAAAGTACTATGTGCAGTTCTGTTAACCTCATTACAGAGAGGATGTAATTGAACTAGAGACTTATGAGGATGTTGCCAGAACTGAAAAATGCAGCTATGAGGAAAGATCAGATAAGCTGGGGTTATTCTCCTTAGAACGGAGGTAACTGAAGCGAGGTTTGATTGAGATATACAAATTCTGAGGGGTTTGGATAAAGTGGATGAGATGGGCCTATTTACATTAAAGGAAAGGCCAGTGACTAGACTGTACATATTTAAAGTGGAAAGATTTGAGGGGAGACAAAGAAATGTTTTATTCACTTAGAGAGAGGGAGGTTCTGGAATTCATTATCTAAAGGGAGAGTAAAGGCAGAAACTTTTGACTCGCTTAAAAGGTATTTGGATGTGCATCTCCAATGCTATAACCTGCAAGATTATGGATCAAACAGTGGAAAATAGGATCAGATTCTTTGGCACATTTTTTGGTTAGCAGAAACATGTTACCTTTTTCTGTGGTATTACTTTTCTATGATTCTGTGAAACAGAACTGGCTAAAAAGTGACAAATTAATTTAATATATTGGAGGGGGGCACAAATTCACTCAGCATTTAAAGACAACACCTCAAAGTTAATAAAGATGTAAACATTAAATTTTAATCATGGAATTGCAAGATTTTTCATAACATTCATCAAATAGAAAAGTCAAGAGATAATGATCGGTCGATATAAAACTTCAAGATCTGATTCAGAGTACAATGTCCAGTATTTGCTTACAGCAAGAACGTTGTTAAAACTTCAAAAAGGGTACAACACAAGATCACTAGGATGCTGGATTATATAAAAAATTACAAACCCAAATAAAGGCTGGAAAAAATATTATTTTATGTGAGAACAAAGCAAATTCACAAAGCAATATTACAGAAATATTTAAAATCATGTATGAATGATTGAAGAAGAGAGGTAGAGGGGCAGCTATTTCCAATGCAAAGGTTACAAATGGTGGCCCACATGCACAGGATTAATAAAATCAGGAGTAAATGATGTAGTCGTTATCTCATTGGATTAGTAATCTACAGGACCATTCTAATGCTCTAGGGTCACAGATTCAAATCTCACCATGGCACCGAGGGAAGTTTAAATGTGATTAAATAATAAATTTGAAGATAAAAGCTAGTCTCAGTGGTGAGGACCATGAAATCACTGTCAATTGTCTGAAAACACCAATATCCTTTTGGGAATGAAACTGGCCATCCTCACCAGGTTTTGGCTACACATAACGACTGATACACCACAATCTGGTTGACTACTAAATAGTCTCTAAAAAGTGTGAACACAGTTCTCAGTTGTACTGATCTGCTAGAGGGTTAAAAAAGGAATGAAATCAGATAGATTACTCAACATTGACTAAGGCATTAGAAACGACAACAGCACAGCCAATTCTGTTTGAACTGCAAATTCCTGTTGACTTGTGCTGAAATTGAGAGAGTTGCCATAAAGATAAGTCAAGCAACTGCTGACATCGTCATAACCACCAAATCACATTTTACCATGTCCTAGACACTGCTGTTACAATCCCTGAATATGTCCAGGCCCGTTAACAGGATATACCGACCAGAAGTCGGAGCATAGTGGTATAAAGTCAGATAGAGTCATAGAGATGTACAGCATGGAAACAAACCTTTGGTCGAACCGACCAGATATCCTAACCTAATCTAGTCCCATTTGCCAGCACTTAGCCCATGTCCCTCTAAACTCTTCCTATTCATATACCCATCCAGATGCCTTTTAAATGTTGCAATTGTACCAGCCTCCACCACTTCCTCTGCCCGCTCATTCCATACACACACCACCCTCTGACTGAAAAAATTGCCCCTTAGGTCTCTTTTATATCTTTCCCCTCTCACCCTAAACCTATGCCCTCTAATTCTGGACTCCCCCATCCCAGGGAAAAGACTTTGTCTATTTATCCTATTCATGCCCCTCATGATTTTATAAACTTCTATGAGGTCACCCCTCAGCCTCCAACGCTTCAGGGAAAACAGCCCCAGCTTATTCAACCTTTCCTTATAGCTCAAATCCTCCAACCCTGGCAACATCCTTGTAAATCTTTTCTGAGCCCTTTCAAGTTTCACAACATCTTTCCGATAGGAAGGAGACCAGAATTGCATGTATTATTCCAAAAATGGCCTAACCAATGTCTTGTATAGGCACAACATGACCTTCCAACTCCTGTACTCAACACTCTGACCAATAAAGGAAAGCATAGATGTCAGTTTGCTCGCTGAGCTGGAAGGTTTGCTTTCAGATGTTTTGTCACCATACGAGGGCTTCACTGGAGACTGACTGGTAATATTACCTAGTATGGCGATGAAATGTCTGAAAACAAAACTTCCAGCACAGCGAGCAAACTTACTTCCAAAACCTCAATCTGAGCAACAAATCTTCTCAAATCTCGCTAAAGAAAAGCATACCAAACACCTTCTTCATTATCCTATCTACCTGCAACTCTACTTTCAAGGAACTATGAACCTGCAGTCCAAGGTCTCTTGGTTCAGCAACACTCCCTAGGACCTTATCATTAAGTGTATAAGTCCTGCTCTGATTTGCTTTTCCAAAATGTAGCACCTAGTATTTATCTAAATTAAACTCCATCTATCACTCCTCAGCTCATTGGCTTTTCTGATCAAGATGCCATTGTACACAGAGGTAACCATCTTTGCTGTCCACTACACCTCCAATCTTGATGTCATCTGCAAACGTACTGACTGTACTTCCTATGTTCAGATCCAAATCATTTATATAAATCATTTAAATGAAAAGCAATGGACTCACCACCAATCCTTGTGGCACACCACTGGTCACAGGCCTCCAGTCGGAAAAAGCAACCCTCCACCACTATCCTCTATTTTCGACCTTTAAGCCAGTTCAGACTGGAGGCCTGTGACCATTGGAGTGCCCCAAGGATCGGTGCTGGGCCCTCTACTTTTTGTCATTTACATAAATGATTTGGATGCGAGCATAAGAGGTACAGTTAGTAAATTCGCAGATGACACCAAAATTGGAGGTGTCGTGGACAGCAAAGAGGGTTACCTCAGAATACAACAGGATCTTGACCAGTTGGGTCAATGGGCTGAGAAGTGGCAGATGGAGTTTAATTCAGATAAATGCGAGGTGCTGCATTTTGGGAAAGCAAATCTTAGCAGGACTTATACACTTAATGGTAAGGTCCTAGGGAGTGTTGCTGAACAAAGAGACCTTGGAGTGCAGGCTCATAGCTCCTTGAAAGTAGAGTCACAGGTAGATAGGATAGTGAAGAAGGAATTTCGTATGCTTTCCTTTATTGGTCAGAGTATTGAGTAAAGGAATTGAGAGGTCATGTTGAGGCTATACAAGACATTGGTTAGGTCACTTTTGGACTATTGTGTGCAAATCTGGTCTTGCTATCGGAAGGATGTTGTGAAACATGAAAGGGTTCAGAAAAGATTTAAAGGATGTTGCCAGGGTTGGAGGATTTGAGCTATACGGAGAGGCTGAAAAGACTGAAAAGGGGCTGTTTTCCCTGGAGAGTCGGAGGCTGAGGGGTGACTGTATAGAGGTTTACAAAATTATGAGGGACATGGATAGAATAAATAGGTAAAGTCTTTTTCCTGGGGTCGGGGACTCCAGAAATAGAGGGTATAGATTTAGGGTGAGAGGGGAAAGATATAAAAGAGACCTAAGGGGCAACCTTTTCACACAGAGGGTGGTACGTGTATGGAATGAGCTGCCAGAGAAAGTGGTGGAGGCTGGTACAATTGCAATATTTAAGAAGCATTTGGATGGGTATATGAATATGAATAGGAAGGGTTTGGAGGGATATGGGCCAGGTGCTGGCAGGCGAGACTAGATTGGGTCGGGATATCTGGTCGGCATGGACAGGTTGGACCGAAGGGTCTGTTTCCATGCTGTATACCTCTATGACTCTATGACTCCAGTTCTTCTTGTATCCCATGTGATCCAACCTTGCTAACTAGTCTCCCATGGGGAACCTTGATGAAAGCCTTACTGAAGTCCAAATCGATCATGTACACTGCTCTGTCCTCATCAATCCTCTTTGTTACTTCTTCAAAAAACTCAATCAAGTTCATGAGATATGATAACCCACGCACAAAGACATGTTTACTATCCCTAATCAGTCCTTGCCTTTCCAAATACATGTAAATCTTATCCTTCAGGATTCCCTCCAACAACTTGCCTACCACTGACGTCAGGCTTACCGGCCTATAGTTCTCTGGCTTTTCCTTACCACCTTTCTTAAAATAGTGGTACCATGTTAGCCAACCTCCAGTCTTCTGGCACCTCACCTGTGACTATTGATAATACAAATATCTCAGCAAGGGGCCCAGCGTCACTTCCCTAGCTTCTCACAAAGTTCTAGGATACATCTGATCAGATCCTGCTGATTTATCCACTTTTATGCATTTCAAGACATCCAGCACCTCCTCCTCTGCAATATTGACAATTTTCAAGATGTCACCATCTATTTCCCCACATTTTATATCTTCCATGGGCTTCTTCACAGTAAACACTGATCAAAATATTTGTTTAGTATCTCCCCCATCTCCTGCGGCTCTATACATAGGCTGCCTTGCTGATCTTTGAGGGGCCCTATTCTGTCCCGAGTTACCCTTTTGTCCTTTATGAATTTATGAGTTGTCCTGGGAAAATTAAATCACATTTATATCCCATGTCTCATGGCACAGGTCAAAATGGACAAGGAAGCCTCTCACTGATTACCATTTACAACTTATGATGCTGCTCCTTTAAAAAGGTTTTTCTGTTCTTGATCTTTTTTAAACAAAACAGAATTTATTTACAGTGAACAAAAGAAAACCAAATTTAGAATACTATAACTATTTGAAAATCCAACTGACACGAAAACCTAACTTAACAAAGAATTGTTCAGATTTCCTGCAACATCCCATAAATATACCACTTGGCAAAAAGGTAAATTCAAACATAGGTTTTTACAGGAGAGAGATGACAGAGAAAGAGAGAGGATCAGCATGGAGCCATTGTTTTGGGTCCCCAGCTTGAACTAACCCAAAACCAGAAAAAAACCCTGAACTAGGAGAACTGCCCATTCCCCTCTCAGTGTACAAGTGTTAAAAACAAAACCTGAAAGCCTTTTCCGATTGTTGACTTTGAAGTGGGAGATGGCACAGGGCTGGGTGACACGGACACACAAGATGGCCGCTGAGCCATCAGTCGGCCACTTGACATGTACGATAGCCACTGCACCACAATATGTATCAAAACTATCAATAATTCTACAATGATTATCATTAAAAAACCATGTTACAAAGACAATAATCTCATCACTGACCTATTTTATCGCAAGATGTATAAAAGTATCTATACATTTGCTCCAGGTCAAGAGAAGAATCACACCTGACCACTATGCTGTTGGTGTCTTTCTCTCCCCAGAGCTCCAGCATTTCCTTGTGCAATAAAGTCTATCATTGAACCCCGACTCTGACTCTGAGACTGATGATTTTCCCCATAACAACTTAGACAGCATCTGATAGCCAGTATTAATGTTGCCAGTTCAGACATTTCAGCATCTCTGCCTTTATGACCCTTCAAGAAAAAAACAAGGACGGAATAACCTTGTTAAAGGAGCAGCATCATCACAAACTCATATCTCTATCAGTTGATGAATCAGTATTCTTCGAATTTAACACCAATTGGAATTAGCATTGAGGATGGCACAGGCACAAAATGTATTATGGGTGAAATACTTCAATGTCGATCACCGAGTGTGGCTCAGTAGCATCACTACTGACTTAGCTGTCCAAGGTCTGCTTGACTGGATCTGTAGTAGGTATTGAGTGAAAAATAATGAAAAACATACTTGATCTAATCTACCTGTTGCCATATAACCATATCAGCAGGAATGACCACCATACAATCTTTCTGGAGATGAGGTCCTGGTCTTCAATTGACTATATACTCCAAAAATTAAGTTTTATAACTTAAGACACTCAGAAACATATTTAGAAATTAGTAGAAGAAAGGCTTCCTCTGTATTATACATAAACTGAAGTAACAATTGATGGTGCAGACTCAGATAAGTTAGTGGATTTTTCCTAATAGAACAAACAGAGTTGTTGTCTCTGGTTTGTTACCTGTGCCACGTGATAGAGAGTCGAAGAATAGGGAGAGAGAACAGTTAAATGCGTGGTTACAGGAATGGTGCAGGAGGGAGGGATTCCAGTATCTGGATAACTGGGGTTCTTTCTGGGGAAGGTGGGACCTCTATAAACAGGATGGTCTACACCTGAACCTGAGGGGCACCAGTATCCTTGGGGGGAGGTTTGCTAGTGCTCTTTGGGGGGAGGCGGGGGGGGGGGGGGGGGGGGGGGGGGGGTTTAAACTAACTCTGCAGGGGCATGGGAACCTAGACTGTAGCTTTAGGGTGCAGGACCTGGAGTGTAAGGAGGTTAGGAACATGGCATCAATCTCAAAGGAGGGTGCCTGTAAACAGGAAAGTGGCTTGAAGTGTGTATACTTCAATGCAAGAAGTATACAAAATAAGGTAGGTGAACTTGCAGCGTGGGTTGGTACCTGGGATTTCAATGTTGTGGCTATTACAGAGACATGGGTAGAACAAGGACAGGATTGGCTGTTGCAGGTTCCAGGGTTTAAATGCTTTAGTAGGGTCAGAGGTGGGGTAAAAGAGGGAGAGGTGTGGCATTGTTTGTCAAAGATAGTATTACAGCGGTGGAAAGGACAATGGATGAAGACTCGCCATCTGAGGTAGTTTGGGCTGAGGTTAGGAATAGGAAAGGTGAGGTCACCCTGTTAGGAGTTTTCTACAGGCCTCCTAATAGTCCGAGAGTCGTAGAAGAAAGGATTGCGAGGATGATTCAGGAGAAGAGTGAAAGTAATAGGGTGGTTGTTATGGGGGACTTTAACTTTCCTGATATTGACTGGGAAAGCTATAGCTCGAGTTCGTTAGATGGGTCGGTGTTTGTGCAATGTGTGCAGGAGGGTTTCCTGACACAATATGTAGACAGGCCATTAAGAGGTGAGGCCATACTGGATTTGGTTCTGGGTAACGAACCAGGCCAGGTGTTAGAATTGGAGGTAGGTGAGCACTTTGGGGACAGTGACCACAATTCGGTGACTTTTACTCTAGTGATGGAGAGGGATAAGTGTGCACTGCAGGGCAAGAGTTATAGCTGGGGGCAGGGAAATTATGATGCGATGAGGCATGACTTAGGATGCGTGGCTTGGAAAAGTAGGCTTCAAGGCAAGGGCACAATTGATATGTGGAGCTTGTTCAAGAAGCAACTATTGAGTGTCCTTGATAAGTATGTACCTGTCAGGCAGGGAGGAAAGGGTCGTGTGAGGGAGCCGTGGTTTAATAAGGAATTGGAATCCCTTGTTAAA
Organism: Chiloscyllium punctatum; assembly: GCF_047496795.1. NCBI lineage: Eukaryota > Metazoa > Chordata > Chondrichthyes > Orectolobiformes > Hemiscylliidae > Chiloscyllium > Chiloscyllium punctatum. The sequence continues at coordinate 83,336,810 of NC_092746.1, read as the reverse complement.
GGGAAGAGGGCGGCCTATGTAAAGATGAAGCGTGAAGGTTCACTTGGGGCGATTGAGAGTTATAAGGTAGCCAGGAAGGATCTGAAGAGAGAGCTAAGAGCAGCAAGGAGGGCACATGAAAAGTCCTTAGTTGGTAGGATTAGGGAAAACCCAAAGGCTTTCTATAGGTATGTCAGGAATAAAAGAATGACTAGGGTAGGAATAGGTCCAGTCAAGGATAGTAGTGGGAAGTTGCGTGTGAAGGCTGAAGAGGTTGGAGAGACACTGAATGAATACTTTTCGTCAGTATTCACTCAGGAACAGGACATTGTTGCTGATGTGAATACTAAGTCACAATTAATTAGAATGGATGGCTTTGAGGTATGTAGGGAAGGGGTGTTGGAAATTCTGGAAAGGGTGAAAATAGATAAGTCCCCTGGGCCTGATGGCATTTATCCTAGGATTCTCTGGGAAGCAAGGGAGGAGATTGCAGAGCCATTGGCCTTGATTTTTATGTCCTCGTTGTCTACAGGAATAGTGCCAGAAGACTGGAGGATAGCAAATGTGGTTCCCTTGTTCAAGAAGGGGAGTAGGGATAACCCTAGTAACTATAGGCCGGTGAGCCTCACTTCTGTTGTGGGCAAAGTCTTAGAGAGAATTGTAAGGGATAGGATTTATGAACATCTGGATAGGAATAATGTGATCAAGGATAGTCAGCATGGTTTTATGAAGGGCAGATCATGCTCACAAACCTTATTGAATTCTTTGAGAAGGTGACTAAGGAGGTGGACAAGGGTAAAGCGGTAGATGTGGTGCATACAGATTTTAGTAAGGCATTTGATAAGGTTCCCCATGGTAGGCTACTGCAAAAAATACGGAGGTATGGCATTGAGGGTGAGTTGGAGATTTGGATTAGGAATTGGCTGGCTGGAAGAAGACAGAGGGTAGTAGTTGATGGTAAAGGTTCATCTTGGAATGCAGTTACTAGCGGTGTTCCGCAAGGATCTGTTTTGGGACCATTGCTGTTTGTCATTTTTATAAATGACCTGGAGGAGGGGCTAGAAAGTTGGGTGAGCAAGTTTGCGGATGATACGAAAGTCAGTGGAGTTGTTGACAGTGAGGAAGATGTGTCAGGTTACAGCGGGATATAGATAAGCTGCAGAGCTGGGCAGAAAGGTGGCAAATGGAGTTCAATATGGGTAAGTGTGAGGTGATTCACTTTGGTATGAGTAACAAAAAGATGGGGTACTGGGCTAATGGTCGGATACTTGGTAGTGTGGATGAGCAGAGGGATCTTGGTGCCCATGTACACAGATCTCTGAAAGTTGCCACCCAGGTAAATAGTGCGGTGAAGAAGGCATATGGCGTACTGGCTTTTATTGGTAGAGGAATTGAGTTCCGGAGTCCTGAGGTCATGTTGCAGTTGTATAAGACTCTGGTGGGGCCGCATCTGGGGTATTGTGTGCAGTTTTGGTTGCCATACTATCGGAAGGATGTGGAGGCACTGGAACAGGTGCAGAGGAGGTTTACTAGGATGTTGCCTGATATGGTGGGAAGATCGTATGAGGAAAGGCTGAGGCACTTGGGGCTGTTTTCATTGGAGAAAAGAAGGTTTAGGGGTGACTTGATAGAGGTGTACAAGATGATTAGGGGTTTAGATAGGGTTGACCATGAGAACCTTTTTCCACGTATGGAGTCAGCTATTACGAGGGGGCATAGCTTTAAATTAAGGGGTGGTAGGTATAGGACAGATGTTACGGGTAGATTCTTTACTCAGCGAGTCGTGAGTTCATGGAATGCCCTGCCAGTAGCAGTGGTGGACTCTTCCTCTTTATGGGCATTTAAACGGGCATTGGATAGGCATATGAAGGATAGTGGGCTAGTGTAGGTTAGGTGGGCTTGGATCGGCGCAACATCGAGGGCCAAAGGGCCTGTACTGCGCTGTGTTTTTCTATGTTCTATGTTCTATGAGTCATTTAAAATCACCAATTTACCAAACTGAGGAAGAATCTAAAGTTTCACAAGATTGATAGCAGAATATCCATTATAATGCAATTCATGGAGCTTTACTAAAAGTAATGGTTTAATTGGTCTTTGACCTTCAAATTCAGAAGAGGTGTATAGCTAGCCGTTAGCGTTATTGTTTCTTGCAGTATCTAACTTGTAGCAAATTTCTGAATGAACTGTTTCACTAAATTATGTCTAATTTTGTTAAAATCTAAGACACCTGACACCACATTAATTTGATGCTTTCTTCTTTTCTATATCTGAACATACCATAATTGTTAATAAGATATAAATGTCCATAATGTCCATAATTGCTAGCTTCCTTCTGTCATCAAAAGTACAGTGTAATGGAATTTCTGTCCACTACTTGAACATGCTGCTGACCTCATCCCAAATCCAGAGAATGGGGATTTGCTAAAATTAAAGCAGCAATCCTCTACTCCAGAGACAATTGTCCTGATGACATGACTGAAGATAGTATCAAACTTCTGACCTTCTGATGGAGGCAATCAGAGATCTTTATCATATTAACATTCAACTAAAGAAAATAGCTCATTTCTTCAAAGGAAATCACACCTCAACTGAGAAGACAAGCTAATCACACTGAAAATAATTTCTTCTGCACCTTGTGTGTCTTTTGAAGGGTGCAGAATAATACTAAGTTCAAGAGATGAGGAGTTTGCCAGTTTGAAGAGAGCCAAGCTGGCAAAACTCCTGTCATAATCAAGGAACAACCAATAACGGCTCTAAACTGTTGCCTGGGTGCTGAAAGAGCAGTGTAGAGACCCATTCCTACCCCACAGAGCGATAAGTCCACATTACCACCTATCTCCTAACCAGGAATTTTAGGTTCAGATTTTCAAAAATGCCATTCTATCATGAATAGCAAAATATGCGCAATATAAATACTAAACATACTTGACCTTCATGATTTTGATCAACAGTATCCTAGGTCCAATAACCTTCATTTGCTTCATTAATGACATCACACCATCATAAGGTCAGAAGTGGTGATGCTCACTGATGACTGCACAATGTTTAGAACCATTGTGACTCCTCACATAGAGGAGCAATCCATGGATTTCATAGGGGCAGGAAATGGACTCTCGATGTTCCAGAGTTTAGATCTTTTAAAAAGAACAGGGAGGGGGAGTAGCATTGTTAACTAGAGAATATATGACAGCTGCAAAAAGAAGGTTGTTGAGGAGGCTTTGTCTACTGAGTCAATACGGGTGGAAGTCAGTAACAGGGAAGGAGCAGTCATTTTACTGGGTGCTTTCTATAGACCCCTCCCCCCAATAGCAGCAGAGAGATGGAAGAACAGATTGGACAGCAGATCTTGGAAAGGTGCAGATATGACAGAGTTGTTGTTATGGGTGATTCAACTTCTCCGATATTGATTGGAACCTCCTTAGCGCAGATGGTCTAGATAGAGCCGATATTGTCAGGTGTGTCAAGGAGGGATTCCTGACTCACTACGTGGATAGGCCAACTAGGGGGGAGGCCATATTGTATTTGGTACTAGACTACGAGGCAGGGCAAGTATCAGATCTCTCAGTGGGAGAGCATTTCAATGACATTTGCCTCACCTTTACCATAGCCATAGAATCATAGAGTCATAGAGATGTACAGCATGGAAACAGATCCAACCCGTCCATGCCAAACAGATATCCCAACCCAACCTAGTCCCACCTGCCAGCACCCGGCCCATATTCCTCCAAACCCTTCCTATTCATATACCCATCCAAATGCCTCAAATGTTGCAATTGTACCAGCCTCCACCACTTCCTCTGCCCGCTCATTCCATACACACACCACCCTCTGACTGAAAAATTGCCCCTTAGGTTTCTTTTATACCTTTCCCCTCTCACCCTAAACCTATGCCCTCTAGTTCTGGACTCCCCCACCCCAGGGAAAAGACTTTGCCTATTTACCCTATCCATGCCCCTCATAATTTATAAACCTCTATAAGGTCACCCCTCAGCCTCCAATGCTCCAAGGAAAACAGCCCCCGCCTGTTCAGTTTACTAACTGTGCCTCTTATGCTTGCATCCAAATCATTTATGTAAATGACAAAAAGTAGAGGACCCAGCACCGATCATTGTGGCACTCCACTGGTCACAGGCCTCCAGTCTGAAAAACAACCCTCCACCACCATCCTCTGTCTTCTCCCTTTAGCAAATAGAATTAAGGAGAATCCAAAGAGTTTTTACAAGTACATTAAGGACAAAAGGGTAACTAGGGAGAGAATAGGGCCCCTCAAAGATCAGCAAGGTGGCCTTTGTGTGGAGCCACAGAAAATAGGGGAGATACTAAATGAATATTTTGCATCAGTATTTACTGTGGAAAAGGATATGGAAGATATAGACTGTAGGGAAATAGATGGTGACATCTTACAAAATGTCCATAGTACAGAGGAGGAAGTGCTGGATGTCTTGAAACGCATAAAAGTGGATAAGTCCCTAGGGGTGTACCCAAGAAACTCTGTGGGAAGATAGAGAAGTGATTGCTGGGCCTCTTGATGAGATATTTGTATCATCGATAGTCACAGGTGAGGTGCTGGAAGACTGGAGGTTGGCTAATGTGGTGCTACTGTTTAAGAAGGGTGGTAAGGACAATCCAGGGAACTATAGACCAGTGAGCCTGATGTCGGTGGTGGGCAAGTTGTTGAAGGAAATCCTGAGGGGCAGGATGTACATGTATTTGGAAAGGCAAGGACTGATTAGGGATAGGCAACATGGCCTCATGCGTGGGAAATCATGTCTCCCAAACTTGATTGAGCTTTTTGAGGAAGTAACAAAGAGGATTGATGAGGGCAGAGCAGTAGATGTTATCTATATGAACTTCAGAAAGGCGTTCGACAAGGTTCCCCATGGGAGACTGATTAGCAAGGTTATATCTCACGGAATACAGGGAAAACTAGCCATTTGGATACAGAACTGGCTCAAAAGGTAGCCATGGAGAAGGACAGGAACAGACAGTATGGGAAGGCATTTAATTAGGGGAGTGGAAATGATACTGCTATTAGACAGGAGCTGTGGAGTATAAATTGGGAACAATTGTCCTACAGGAAAGGCACAACAGAAATGTGGAGGCTGTTTAAGGAGCACTTTTTGCGAGTGTTGCATAAATGTGTCCCACTGAGACAGGCAAGGAATGGTAAGATGAAGGAGCCTTGGATGACAAGAGCATAGCAGCTTCTTGTCAAAAGGAAGCAGGAAGCTTACTTAAGGTTGAGGAAGCAAGGATTACAGCTTTAGAGGATTACACAGTAGCTAGGAAAGAACTCAAAAATGGACTGAGGAGAGCTAGGCGGGGCATGAAAAAGCTTTGGTGGGAAGATTAGGGAAAACCCAAAGGCATTCTACATGCACATGAGGAATAAGAGAATGATCAGGGATAGTGGAGGGAACTTGTGCCTGGAGTCTAAAGAGGTAGGAGAGGCCCTAAATGAGTTTATGGCTTCAGTACTCACTAGAGAGGGACCTTGTTGATAGTGAGAATATCATGGACCTGGTTAATAGGCTTGAACAGATTGATATTCAGGAAGTGGCTGGAAATTCTGGGAAGCATCAAGATAGATAAATCCTCAGGGCCGGACCAGATTTATCCAAGGTTACTACGGGAAGCGAGGAATGAGATGCTGTGCCTCTGGTGATGATCTTTGCATGCTCACTCTCCACGGGAGTAGTACCGGATGATTGGAGGGAGGTGAATGTTGTTCCTCTGTTCAAGAAAGGGAAAAGGGAAATCCCTGGGAATTACAGACCTGTCAGTATTATGTCTGTGATAAGCAAAGTACTGGAAAGATAGGATTTATGATTATTTGGTACTACTCCCGTGGAGAGTGAGCATGCAAAGATCATCACCAGAGGCACAGCAATCTCATTCCTCGCTTCCCGTAGTACCTTGGATATTCTGAGAGATAGGATTTATGATTATTTGGAAAAGCATAGTTTGATTAAAGATGTGAGGGGCATAGCTTTGTGAGGGGCAGGTCATGCCTCACAAGCCTTATTGAGGACGTGATGAGACAAGTTGATGAATATTGAGTAGTGGATGTAGTGTTTATGGATTTCAGTCAGGCATTTGATAAGGTTCCCCACGGTAGGCTCATTCAGAAAGTTAGGAGGTATGGGATATAGGGAAATTTGACTGCATACAGAATTGGCTGGCTGAAAGAAGACAGTAAGTAGTAGTGAATGGAAAGTATTCCACCTGGAGGTCAGTGACCAGTGGTGTCCGGGAGGGATCTATTCTTGGGCCTCTGTTCTTTGTAGTTTTATACATGACTTGGATGAAGAGGTTGAAGGGTGGTTAAGTTTGCCAATGACACAAAGGTCAGTGGTGTTGCAGATAGTATCAAGGGTTGTTGCAGGCTACAACATGACATTGACAGGATGCAGAGCTGGGCTGAGAAGTGGCAGATGAAGTTCAATCTGGTGAAATGCGATTCTTGGCTGTGTGGAGGAACAGCAGGATCTTGGGGTCCATATACATAGATCCCTCAAAGTTGCCACCCAAGTTGATAGGGTTGTTCAGAAGGCATATGGTGTGTTTGCTTTTAGGTATTAAGTTTAAGAGCTGTGAAGTTTTGCTGTAGTTCTGTAAAACCCTGGTTAGACCACACTTGGAATATTGTGTCCAGTTTTGGTTGCCTTATTATAGGAAGTACATAAATGCTTTAAAGAGGGTGCAGAGGAGATTTACCAGGATGCTGCCTGGATTGGATGGCTTGCCTTATGAAGATAGGTTGAGTGAGCTCAGGCTTTTCACACTGGAGAGAAGAAGGAAGAGGGGTGGCTTGATAGAGGTGTACAAGGTAATGAGAGGCATGGATAGAGTAGTTAGCCAGAGACTTTTCCCCAGGGCAGAAATGGTTGTCACGAGGGGTCATAACTTTATGGTGATTGGAAGAAGTTATAGGGGAGATGTCAGAGTAGGTTCTTTACACAGAGAGTGGTGGGTGTGTGGGAATGCACTGCCAGTGGTGGTAGTAGAGTCAGAGACATTAGAGACATTTAAATGACTGCTGGACAAGCACATGGACAGCAGTAAATTCAGGGTGTGTAGGTTAGGTTGATCTTAAATTAAGACAAATGCTAGGCACAACATCGTGGAATGAAGGGCCTTTACTGTGCTATACTGTTCTATGTTCCATGTCCAAATACAGTAAAACCTGGACAATATCCAGGCTTGGGCTGACAAGTGGCAAATAACATTCTCGCCATAGAAATGCTGGGCAATGATTATTTTCAATAAGAGACGATTTAACCTCCTTGACATTCAATGGCATTACCATCACTGAATCCCCCACCATCAACATCCTGTGGATTAACATTTACGAGAAACTGAATTTGTCTAACCATATAAATATATTTGGTACAAAAGCAGGTTAGAGACTCTGATTAGCACAGCAAGTAACTCACTTCTGACTCCCAAAAGCCTGCCCACTATTTACAAAGCACAAGTCAGGAGTTTGATTGCAATTCCAAACCCATGACTACAGACACATGTATGGGAACACTACCACCAGCAACTTTCCCTTTAAGCTACTCACCATTCTGATTTGGAAATATATCATTGTTCCTTCAGTGTTGTTGGATCACAATTCTGGAATTCCCTCTCTTATTGCAATACCTACATTACATGGACTGCAGTGGTTCAAAAAGGTAACTCACCACCACATTCTCAAGAGCAACTTGGGATGGGCAATAAATGCTGGCCAAGCCAATGTCTCATGAGTGAACAAAATAAGCAGAATCAAGGGATGATAAACAGTATATTAAGAGTGGCAATTCAGTGCAAAAAAAAGTTAAAACACCTGCGAGTTATTTTATAACGTATAATTCTTCAGTTCCAAATTTTATGAGAACATTGCTATTATGCAATTTGAATATTTCTTTCTTAAAATATTATAATATGCAATTCCTTAAAAGTTAGTGTGGGACTCCTCAGTTCTACTTTTTAACTATCTCAATATTCTTCATTAAATGCACATAAACTATTTTATTCCTTCTTTGCAGTTTGAACCTTGTAGATAGAAGAGTTACTTCTAATAATGACTAAACATACAATCTCTGTTATTGCTTGATGGGAGATGGTTTGGGATACATCTGTCAAGAGACCAGGAGAGGAAGAAAAGAAAAGTCAAAAGCAAATAAACCTTTGGTCCCAGAAAGGAAGTGGGCCCAGCCACCCCACATAGATGAAAAATATTACTTGCAATGTATTTGCTCATAGGAGCTGGTTTCATTTGCTAAGCATCAATCATTTAGAAGGGAAAGGGATTTGGAAATAGGTTTGAAACAAAATTAAGAACACTTGAAGTAGTTTACAACCAATAACAAAAGAAAGAATTTTTCTCCTTTCTGAAGCGGCTTTCAAATCTTTGAGTCCAAATACTCAGATAATGTAAAATAATATGGGCCATCTAGTCACAGCAGAACAGTGTTTTATGGGTGTATGTGGTTACACAAAAGCTTAGCAAAGCACAAACAGGATAAACACGTCATACTGGCCTATTTTTAATGGTCATATCAAAAGCACACCATGCAGCATAAATCTCGCAACTTTTGCTTCTCAAAAACATCATCAACTTTACACCATTGTCAACACCGCATTCAGAACTGGCCACAGAATACTTTCTTCACAAAAGGGTAAAATACTTGCACAAAATTTTGTCTGACCTTGACAAAGAATGCAAACAAATGATTCAAAGATTTTCATTATCTAGCCTCACATCAAGCATCAGAGATCTTTCCTTCACAAACAGCACAGAGGCTGGTATGCCATCATCCTTTATTTAGATATGGAAATCCAGCTTCCTTACAGCCAGTTCTCAGAGTGAACAAAACCTCTGACACTCCTTTTTTTTTAACAGGATGTCTGACACTCCTGTTCTTTTTTTTTATTAATACCCCCACACTACCCTCTAACTGTGGTAGCAGCTTTTGTTTACTTTGTTTTTCTTTTTTTTAACTACCGCCTGACTGCGGTAGTGCTTATTTTTTTCCCCAGCATCCATGTTGTATGTGTGCAGGTGTGAGACACAGTGAAGGACACAAGGTGCACGAATCGTTATTCAGTTTCCACCACCAGGAAGAAAGGAAACACCCGAGTGGCCAGTGACAAGCAGTGCCCTTCACATCAAAGGGCAATGCTACGTGATCAAACAGTGAAGGGCAGAGCAGGAGTTAAATCAAAATAGAATTGGATGGGGACACTCCTATTTATCTTTTTTTTAGAACTTCAAACCTGAAATAACTCCACAGAGACTAGTATCCTGTCACTAAGTCACTCTTTATTGACATGAATAGTGTTTTTCACTGATCCAGTTTCCTCAGAACCAGCTCTCAGGGTGAACAGAAACTCTGACACTCCAGTTTTTTTTTTCTTTTTTTACTACCGCCTAACTGCGGTAGTGCTTATTTTTTCCCTCGCACCCATGTTGTGTGTGTGCAGGTGTGAGACACAGCGAAAGACACCAGGTGCACAAATCTTTATTCAAATTTCCACCCCAGGAAGAAAGGAAATACCCGAGTGGCCAGTGACAAGCAGTGCCCTTCATATCAAAGGGCAATACTGTGTAGTCAAACAGTGAAGGCCAGGGCAGAGGGTAAATCAAAATAGAATTAGTTGGGGACACCCTTTTTTTTTCTTAATTTTTTTTAGTGCTTATTTTTTCCCCAGCACCCATGTTGTGTGTGTGCAGGTGTGAGACACAGTGAAAGACACAAAGTGCACGAATCTTTATTCAATTTCCACCACCAGGAAGATAGGAAAACACCTGAGTGGCCAATGACAAGCCCTGCCCTTCACATCAAAAGGACAATGCTGTGTGATCAAAACAAAGAAGGGGAAGGTAGGAACTAAATCAAAATACAGTTGGAGGGGGAAAACACTCCTATTTATATCTGTCAGCTGGAGCTCCCTGATTGGACCAGATTTATAATCCCAGTCAGGGAAGTCATAGTCTGTGAAATCCACCAGGCTGACCTTGTTACAATCACAATATTCCTACCCCTCTGAGCCCAGGGACATCGACTGGTTCCTTTTCTTCAAAGCTCCTCCTGCGGTGTTTGAGCACCAGTTCATGTTCCCCCAACTCTGCCTCTGATATGGGCAGCATGTAGTGCACAGTAACTCACCTCTTGCACCCAGAACATCTAGGAAGAAACTCATTCTCTTCTCCAGGAAGAAAAAGCATCAAGGTGGTGACACTCACCTTGTCTACCTCAGCTTCCAAATTATCTTCAAAGCTCGGAAAGGGAATCAAGGAGCCAGGCCTGTTTTGCTCCTGCACCATTTACATGTTTACAGCTTTCATACGGTCCATGTGTTTGTTAAGGACCATCGCACCTACTCGAAAATTGCATATCACTGGACCTAACTTCTCTCGACTATGCCTCCTTACCCATGCAGGGCCATTCCCATGGCTCCTATACCAAACTTCGTTCCCTCAACAAAAATGTATCTCTCACTTAGCGGACTCTTGAGTCTGGCATTGTATGTCTGATGCCGTCTCACCCTCACCAACCAACCACCAGGAAGGTGACATTTAACCTGGTTCGGAGTCTTTTCCCGATTAGCAACTCTGCTGGAGCTATCCCTGTAGTTGCATGAGAAGTGGTCAAATAATCAAATAGGACTGGGGGCAATTCGGTGTCCAGATGGATGGTATGGAGATGTCCTTATATGATGAATACCATTCAAAATAGGAAATAGTAACACTTCTTGCTGGTAAATGATAGCAACATGTGCAGCAGTCCGTGTATTGTAAAAGATGCATGCAGTTTTTTCTATTGCTGTCCCCATGTCAAGGCAGTGCCACCAATAGGTTCAGGCTGAATTCTACAGTGGGCTCTTATATAAGTGCAAACAATTACAACTTGGAACACTGTCTAGGCAGCCAAGTAGTAAATGTGGATGGATTGAGCCGCCTCTTGCTGGCAGATGCACCACCAGTGGTGCTGCCACTGGAAGAGTCAGCAATCATTTTTAATTTTCTGTATACATTTCCAGTCACAACTTGTTCTTGTTAGTACTCTGGGCACTGCCCCACAAAAGCAGCTATGTCTGTATCAAACCCTGACCACTAGTCATAACGTCTTGCCAACATCTTCATTTGGATGACCCTGGTGGAGTTCAGCCAGTATCTGGTGGGGACCTTTGCTCAGGACAATCACTCGTGCTCCCCGTAAAACATGCCATCCTCTATCCTCTACTGTGATCTGGTCTCTCTGAGTCCAAAAGAGTCTCAGTTCTGATGTGACGGCCCTTTGGCCTTTCCCATCACCACAAGTTGTTTCAGTTTTGCCAGGACAGGATCTTTCTGCGTCCAAAGGGTGCAGCAGTCAGCTGTGACTGGAAGCGTGTCCAGAAAATTTAAAACCATTGCACTGGCAGCACCACCGGTGGTGTGTCTGTCTGTAGGAGGCAGCTTAATGCATCAACATTTGTTATTTAGCCTCCCAGACGGAGTTGCAGCTTGCAATTGTATGTACCTATATAAGACCCCACTGCTGATTTCGGCCTGGACCTATTAGCGGCACTGCCTTGTCTTCCTTAGGTAAACCTGACAAGGTTTGTGGTCCATTATTATTATTAACGTATGCACGGAAAGGTATCGGTGGAACTTCCTGAATACAAATATGACTGTCAAACCTTCTTTCACTATCAGGGTGAGTTTACACTCTGCATTAGCCAAAGTCCTGGATGCATTCACTAGTGGGCATTCCTTTTCATTGGGCTAGCTATGAGCCCAATGCCATACAGAGAGGCATTGCATTGCATGTAAATACCACGTCTTGCCTGGGATCATAGTGTGCCAATACCATAGAGGATGATAGCTTTTTCTTCACTTCCCTGAAGGCTATGACTTGTCTACAAGATAATTTCCACGACTGACTTTTAAAAAAAATATTGATGCAAAGATGCCAGAATGGAGGCCAAGTTATATTTGAACTTGCCATAACAGTCCACCACCTCAAGGAAAGACCCTAGCTCCAATATAGACATGGGAGCTAGAGCACCTTTGTTCACACTATCTTCCAACAGGTGTAGCCTGGTCTTGCCAACTCTGTAGCCCAGGTAGGTCACTTGGGGCCTCTGGGCGCACATTTTTTCCTTTCTAAGGTATATGCTCAGCTGGGAGAAAGGTCAAAGCTCTATGTTCAAGTTCTCTAAGTGATCTTCCCTGTTATTAACATGTCATCCAATAAATGGCAACCTGGAGTAGACCTTGTAAAATATCCTCCATCATCCACTGAAAAATTGGACAGGATTGATACCCCAAATGGCAGTATTGGTACAAACTCTTATGAGTATTAATTATAGCATACTCCTGGGAATCCTCACCTAACTGCAAATGCATTATTCACGTCCAGCTTCATGAAGGACAGCTCACCTGCCAGCTTTGTGTATAAATCCTCTCTGCAAGGGATTGGACTTTTATCCAGCTGTGAAAAATGGTTTGCTCTTCGTTTAAAATCTCCACAAATGCAAACCAACCTGTTGGGCTTCACAGACGATGCCCATTCTGCAAACTGGACTTGTTTGTTGACTCCTTTGCTTTCCAACCTTCTGATTTCTGCCTTTACTTTTGCCCAAAAGGCAAATGGCACTGGGAAGGCTTTGTAGAAACATGGAATTACTTCCTGGTCAACATGCAAGGTGGCCTTGGCTCCTTTGATAGACCTTCCTGAAAAACTTCCAGGTATTTAACTAGGACTTCACTTGAGCAGCCATTTTCTAATCAAAAAATGTTGATCTAGGCGAATCTTCCTCAACCAATTTTGCTCCATCAAACTTGCGCTCAAGCCTTCTACTAAAGTCAGTGGTAAGCGAACAAATGCTTTTCATAAGAGACTGGAACCAAAGTTGTAGTCTTAATCTGTAAAAGGAATCCCAGTGTAGGTTCTTAGACTAGTCTTGGGCAAACTTAACGGTTGATGTTCAGAGCGAATTTTGTTAAACTGGTTGACTTCCCAGGCTGTGCACTCTCCTGGATAATGGTCTATGAGTTCTCTTACTCCATTTTGCTCTTGTGGAACTCTTTTGCTGTCTCGACTCCTCATAGCGGCAGCAATTACAATAGCTTGCTGACCCAGATCCTGAAGAAAATTTTAACTGTTTGACCAAGGCTTGGCCTTAATTTGGGGTTTTTCTGTGGGCTGACCTGGAATCCTTCTGTTCAGGATATGTCCTGAGTGAGACTTTGCAATTGTGTTTACTCAAGCGGTATTCCCAAACTCAGTTGGACTGGCAAGGTGTCCACTTCCAGCGGAATACCCTGCAACTCATATGCTCCACTTGTCACATTTTCCAATGATAAAGCCAGTTGTAGCATCTGTCTGAAGTCCAGCTAGCTTGAGCTCCTAAGCGCTTTTGCATAGTTACATCATTAATCCCACAGACCAGACGGTCTCTCAACATCTAATGAAGAGTTAAACCAAATCACATGCCTCTACCAGTCATCTTAACCTATTCAAAAATCCCAATATGGATTCCTCTGGTTCTCAAATTACTGAGTTAAACTGACAGTGTCTTCTTAACTGAATTGGTCAACTCTTGAAAGGTTTTAGCATGTGGTGTCTCAGGAAAAGTTAGGCTTCTAATAACCAAAAACGCTGTGGGTCCACAAGCTGTCAGGAGAATTACTCATTGCTTTTCATCTGCCGCAATGTCAATTGCCCATGACAAATAGTGCATTCTTTCAACATACTGAGCCCAGAGTTCAATGGTAGGATTGAATGAGTCCAGCTTCTCAAATAATGCCAGAAATACTTACCCCAACTCAAAGCTGACTACTGTGTGTGAATTTTTTCAGGAGCATGCTTTTCTCTTGTTGCCACTGAAATATGTCCACAGAGGCCAGTACAGCATCACCATGTCACCCTTTATATTCACAGATTCCCTGACTCTGTTCGAGTTTCCTCAAAGTCAGCTGTCAGAGTGAACAGAACCTCTGACACTCCTATTTATACCTGTCGTCCAGGGCTCCCTGATTAGACCAGATTAACAGCCCCAATCAGGGAACTCGTTACAATCACTACATTCATCCCACAGTGGGGGTTTGGAGGTCAGCATGCAAGTCTGCTCGTAAGATCCTGCCTATGGCCTATTTTCATGGAAGTGGCTCCTAGGAAATTGGGCCATTGCCACCTCGCCAGTGACAAGAGGTCAATTAGGCAAATTAAAGTATCAATTGAGAGAACGCTGCACGTGCCATTGGTGGCAGACGTATCTTCCAATGAGGAGAAAGTGAGGACTGCAGATGCTGGAGATCAGAGCTTAAAAATATGTTGCTGGAAAAGCGCAGCAGGTCAGGCAGCATTAAAGGAACAGGAGAATCGATGTTTTGGGCATAAGCCTTTCTTCAGGAATGAGGAGGGTGTGCCAAGCAGGCTAAGATAAAAGGTAGGGGGGAGGGACTTGGGGGAGGGGCATTGGGAATACGATAGGTGAAAGGAGGTTAAGGTGAGGGTGATAGGCCAGAGAGGGGGTGGGGGCGGAGAGGTCAGGAAGAAGATTGCAGGTCAAGAAGGCAGTGCTGAGTCTGAGGGTTGGGACTGAGAAAAGGTAGGGGGAGGGGAAATGAGAAAGCTGGAAAAATCTGCATTCATCCCTTGTGGTTGGAGGGTTCCTAGGCAGAAGATGAGGCACTCTTCCTCCAGGCGTCGTGTTGCCATGGTCTAGAGATGGAGGAAGCCAAGGACCTGCATGTCCTTAGCGGAGTGGGAGGGGGAGTTAAAGTATTCAGCCATGGGGTGGTTGGGTTGGTTGGTGCTGGTGTCCCAGAGGTATTCTCTGAAACGTTCCGCAAGTAGGCGGCCTGTCACCCCAATGTATAGGAGGCCACATCGGATGCAGCGGATGCAGTAAATGATGTGTGTGGAGGTGCAGGTGAATTTCTGACGGATATGGAAGGATCCCTTGGGGCCTTGGAGGGAAGTGAGAGGAGAGGTGTGGGTGCAAGTTTTGCATTTCTTGCAGTTGCAGGGGAAGGTGCCGAGAGTGGAGGTTGGGTTGGTGGAGGGTGTGGATCTGACGAGGAAGTCGCGGAGTGAGTGGTCCTTCCGGAATGCTGATAGAGGTGGGGAGGGAAATATATCCTTGGTGGTGGGGTTCGTTTGGAGGTGGCGGAAATGATGAAGGATGATATGATGTATCTGGAGGTTGGTGGGGTGGTAGGTGAGGACCAGTGCGGTTCTGTCCTGGTGGCGATTGGAGGGGCGGGGTTCAAGGGCAAAGGAGCGGGAAGTGGAGGAGATGCGGTGGAGAGCATCGTCAACCATGTCTGAGGGGAAATTGCGGTCTTTGAAGAAGGAGGCCATCTGGGTTATTCGGTATTGGAATTGGTCCTCCTGGGAGCAGATGCGGCAAAGGCAAAGGAATTGGGAATATGGGATGGCGTTTTTACAGGGGGCAGGGTGCGAGGAGGTGTAATCTAGGTAGCTGTGGGAGTCAGTCGGTTAACATCCATGTTGAGTCGGTCGTCCGAGATAGAAATGGAGAGGTCTAGGAAGGGGAGGGAGGAGTCTGAGACAGTCCAGGTAAATTTGAGGTTGGGGTGGAAGGTGTTAGTGAAGTGGATGAACTGTTCAACCTCCTCGTGGGAGCACAAGGTAGCGCCAATACAGTCATCGATGTAGCGGAGGAAAAGGTGGGCGGTGGTGCCAGTGTAGCTGCAGAAGATGGACTGTTCCACATATCCAACAAAGAGGCAGGCATAGCTGGAGCTCATGCGGGTGCCCATGGCTACTCCTTTGGTTTGGAGGAAGTGGGAGGATTGGAAAGAGAAGTTGTTCAGAGTGAGGACCAGTTCAGTCAGTCGAAGGAGGGTGTCAGTGGAAGGGTACTGGTTGGTTCGGCGGGAAAGGAAGAAGTGGAGGGCTTTGAGACCTCGTGACAGGGGATGGAGGTGACTGGATGTCCATGGTGAAGATAAGGCATTGGGGGCCGGGGAAGCAAAAATCATGGAGGAGGTGGAGGGCATGGGTGGTCTTCCAATGAGCCCATAGATGTTTTGGTGACAACCTGCTGATAGCAGGTCAATGGAGAGGGGAAATGGGGCAAACTAGTACGCAGGTAATAAAGAAGGCAAATGGAATTTTCGTATTTCCTGTTAAAGGAACAGAATATAAAAGTAGTGTTGCTGCAACTAACAAGGCTTTAGTGAGGCTGCACCTAAAGTATTGCATACAATTTTGGTCCCCATATTTGAGGAGGGATGTAGTTATATTGGAGACAGTAGATTGATTCCAGAGGTAGGGTTTTGTCTTATGAAGAGAACTGAGCAGTTTAGGACTATAAAATATGGAGTTTAGAAGAATGAGGACTTTAGAAGAAAGGGGACTGACATGGTGAATGTAGAAAGGATGGATCCTCATGTGGGCCAGTCTGGAACGAGAGATCATAGATTTGGGATAAGGGGTAAGTAGACTTAAAACACAAGTGAGCATAAATTATTTCTCACAAAGGGTCATGAATCTGTGAAATTCACTACTTCACAGTGAGGTGAATACTGAGACATTGCATAAATCTGAGGAGGACATTGACAGATTGTTAATTAGTAATGGTTTGAAGAGCCATGGAGAACAGATAGGAAAGTGGAGTTGAGGCTGAGATGAGATGAGATCAGCCATGATTATAACAAATTGTGAAGCCATCTAATGGGACTGAATTGCCCACTCATGCACCTTGCTCTCATGTTCAGAGGTACTTTTTGAAAAGTTACCCAGCATGGATATACTTGGTTGGGAGGGCTATATCTGCTGTCGAGAGTGTGGTGCTGGAAAAGCACAGCAGGTCAGGCAGCATACAAGGAGCAGGAAAATTGATGTTTCGGGCAAAAGCCCTTCATCAGGATTCCAGCACCACACTCTCCACTCTCATCTCCATCATCTGCAGTTCTCACTTTCACCCAGGGTTAAAGCTGCTCACTGGTTTGTGGAGGGGCTCCCCATCCATGAAGATGACAGCTATGACCATGGAATGTTTTACATCCCCCATCTACCACTGCCATTCCAAGGAGGGTCAGGTCCTCGAGCCCAGAGCCATGAAATGGACTTAAGTGGATTTAGTCTTAAATTCTCTTTCAATTTTTTTTTCCTTTATTAGGTAATGGTGGAAGCACTGTTATTCCGAACTTTTTATTTCTTTAATTTTCTAATTTATCACAATGATTTTGTACTTCAGAATTTCTGTATTGCTAGACTTTTTATTTCATTATTTTTGTAATTTTCTTTTGTACTCAACAATCTGTACCTCGGCACCTATGTACCTAAGATGGCGCCGGAGGTACCATCACTGTAAACTTTTCACTGTACTCATTTGAGTACACGTGACATTAAAGCTAATTCAATTCAATTCAATTCAACAGGCCTGCCCAGGCCTGGGGCAATCACACGAACCTTCCAGCTATGGAATCCACCCACCATCCTTCATTGGATGGACATCTAGAGGTCATTAATTGGTTCACTTGTCAAATAACTCCTCAGGGGCCAGCCATAGCCACTTGCAGGTTTCCATTCAAGCTTCGGACCCTGAAACTAAAATTCAGTCAATTACCTGAGAGATAGGTTTTTGTGGCATTTTAATGGACTATTGTGTTATTGCTTCAAAAATACTGATCTACACAGTGCATGACCATATGCCTCCACATGGAAAAACCTTGATCTTAGCTGGCCTAATCTGGAGGAATCAAAGAGTAATTCAGCAATTGGCTATGAAGAGAAAGAAACAATTTATAGCAACTAACTTCACCAGAAAACCAGTTACCTACTCACATTGCTAGCTTGGCAGTGACATTTAGCTTAAATGAAAGATATATACTTCCAAACATTAATGTGTTAAAATGAAAATAAGCATTTTTATCATGCTATCCCCCTTTCTGTCTATTTAGTGGCTGTAAAAGAACACTCCTAAGGCACTATTTGTACAGGAAAAGGGATTTCTCCTAATACCTTGATTAACATTTCCCTCTAAATCAAAGAAAAATTAATTAATTTGTCTTTCCTCTCCTTGCTGTCCACAGTTAGTTGCTATACTGCCTAAATAATTGCAGCTCTTCAAAAGAAATTAATTGATTGTAAAATACTTTGAGCCATCCTAGAAATGTAACAAAATGCTGTACAATTGCAAGTTTATTCTTTCTTAACTCATTCAGAACTCCATTAAATCTAAATAAATTTTCACAAACTGTTTTGTCTATTCTGCTTAGTAGCATACAGTATCATTTACACAGTTAATTAATTAAGGCCAACAGAAAGCTTGCAAACAGCACAGTTTGCAACCTGCATGCCTCCTTTTTGAGTACGAGCTATGGAAAAACAAAATTGCAATTTGTTAATAATTAAAAAGATTAACATAGCCTGGATTTTTTTCTCACAGCTAAAGGCAACAAGCAAGCTTTCAAAATTCCATAGTTGATCACTATTATTTTAGAAACCTCCAGCTTTAATAAAATAATTTTGGCCTAAGATCAATGCTGTGCATAACTAAATTGTTTCTACAGTGATGGTACAAAAATAAAGATGGACAGACCAAAAATTTGACCTTGAGAGGAAAACAATCTCCTCAAAAATAACTTTAAATATTTCAATTCAGTACAAATCTGACAAGATTAAGGTAGAAGTGAAACATACCTCAAAGTTTCAAACACTTTTGTTGGATCAATGTACACTTTGGTTTGAAGTTTTGCAACATCCATGGCATAATTGAAAAAAGAAAACAATAATCTGAATGTAGAGATAATGATTCAAATGCTGAAAACTTGAAATAAAAACAATGTATAACCATTTTTACCAATCTAGCCTGTTCTCCAAATAATATCACCTTTTACTTCATAAAACCTCATAACTGAGACTATGAACTAACATCTATGAACTGCCATTGAACAGATTAGTACTCCATTGCTGATAAAGAGTACTTTGTATCCAGTGATAGGATTATGAGTGTTGCTGTCAAGCCGAAATTTATTTCCAGCCCTAACTACCCTTGAGAAGGTTGTGAAGAGCCGTAATTTTGAACCATAGCAGTCCATGTAGTGAAGGTATCACCACCTAGAATCACAGTACAAGACCAGAGACTATTCAATCCATCAAGTCTGCCATTTCTTTCAAAAAGATTCAGTAAGTCCCACTGCTCTCTCTGTCTCCATATCCCTGCACTGTTATCTCCTTAACTAAGTATTACAATTCCCTTTGGAGGCTTCTATTGACATGAATTTGTGCTGCTTCTTTTCCTACTCCTCCTTGTTCTGCCACTGAAGACTTTATGGACCTCACTTTGTCTGGTATTTCCTTTCCAGTTCTCCCAACCTTGTCACCACAGGTGATCCTACCGGGAACAAGGATCTCCCACCTGCATCATTCAGTGACTGTCAAAACATTCAAGCCTCTCAAGCACGTTAAGGTGGCTACCTATGTACAGCATCTCACAGCTGCTAAGGCTGTCCAGTCATCACAATTCAACATGTACCATAATCAAACCACCAACTGGTCGAGACTATGCACAGAATGACAGTGCACTGAAGTAAACTGAAGTCATATGTCAGCTTCTACCAGAGTCCATTTATTAAGCCCTGTGACAATGGTGGCAGACAACAGGGCAAGGGCTATGAACTTTGGAGTCCATAGTTAAGATTCTACGTACAGGCAACAGATTCATGAATGTTGTTACCCACCTGTGCTGGTACAGATGGGTCTTTGTTTAGCAGCATCCATGACCAAACAACCCTCTTGCTTACCTCAAAAGAGGAAGGACCTACAAATAGGCTATCCTACTTTCTACCACCATCCTCAGACAAATCCCAGGGAGAAAGAACTAAAATAATCAGCAGGGAGATAAACCTTCTACTGAAAAGGAAAAGTTGGCAGCAAACTTTATATCCATGGAGTTGGATTTGCCATCTGGAATTTGATCCTGGAAGCAAGATCAGAACTCCCCACAAGTATAAACGAACATCTCATGACCCTTCATCTACAGCGGAGCTATGGTCAGTCTGCCAACATCATCAACTTTGACCCAATCTTTGACACAAATGAAGATGCCAAAAGAATGTTTTATCTGACCCTGTTGAAGTCCTCATTGTCATCTCAAAAGAAAAGATCATTATTCCGGGAGGTTCTAATGCCTGTCTGGATATGAACCATTGGGAAAATGATGAGGAAAGCCAAGAAAATGGTGTCATTCATGTGTTCAGCTGGGCCTCTTTGTAAGAAACATTCTTATAAAGAGCAATTATAAAACCATATTGAGGCATCCTAAACTAAAGCACTGGCACCTTTTGGATTATGTTTATCAAAGATCTAAGTGATGCTTGTATCATTCAACCCTTTCAGGCTAGACAAATCTTTGATTTGTTGACCAATCACCTTACAGCAAGACATTTTATGAGCAAAACATTCAACAGAAAGAATATCAATGTCTCAGCCCTAAAGGGGCCAGATCAAACAGAGGAATTCCAAACACAATTCACAATCGATCTAGAAAATTCTCAGATATTTAACTCAATTTCAGGGTCAAGTAAAGTCAGTTGTACTTGACTTTTCATTGAACTGTTGTCTGTTTGTTAAATTTAAGAAACATTGTGACAAGAACTGCTTTGACAAAAGTGAGACAGAAATATGTGGCTTCCTGGAACAGCAGGAAGGTCGAGGGTGGCACTCAAAAGCAAATCCAGAAGATAAAATCAAGTTGGGGGGGAGAAAGCACAAGAGATGTAACAGTATATTGAACACCTTGACATGCAAAGCTTTTTTGAAAGTACCAAGACCATCAATTCACAATGGTTAAATGGACAGATCCCCTTCACTCACAGGATAATGCGGTGCCTCTCTTCCCAAGGTTGGCAATCCCATCCATCAACACTGTACAGAACGGTTCCAAGAGCACAATCATGAACCACTATAATGCTCTCCACACTTTCCTCCAGCACCCCGTGATAGAATCCATGGGTGGTCCATCATCAACAGGAGAGCTGTAATTTGTAATCAGATGATGAAAAACAAAAAGCCTGTAGCCCTGGTGGTATTCTAGATGAAGCCATCAAAGCTAGTTGACTTTTACTCAGACAGAGAGTGGCTTTAGATGTTCCAAAGGAACTAGTGACATAGCAAGTTTTGAGAAGATTTGTAGCTCAGGTTGAGGTTTTGGATGTACGTTTGCTCACTGAGCTTGAAGATTCATTTCTAGATGTTACATCACCCTACTAGATAACATCTTCAGTGGGCCTCCGGCAAAGCATTGCTGAAAATTCTTGCTTTTTATTTATATGTTTGAGCTTCTTTGCTTTGGTGATGTAATTTCCTGTGGTGAAGTCACTTCCTGTTCCTTTTCTCAGGGCGTGGTAGATGGGGTCTAACTCAATGTGCTTGTTGACAGAGTTCCAGTTGAAATGCCATGCTTCTAGGAATTCTCATGCGTGTCTTTGTTTGGCTTGTCCTATGATGAATGTGTTGTCCCAATCGACTGGGACAACACATCCATCCTAGGACAAGCCAAACAAAGACATGTACGAGAATTCCTAGAAGCATGGCATTCCAATCAGAATTGTATCTACAAACACATCGAATTAGACCCCATCCACCATGCCCTGAGAAAAGGAACCGGAAGTGACGTCGCCATGAGAAATGACATCACCACAGGAGATGACATCATCAACCCGAAGAAACCCAAACATATAAATAAAAAGCAGGAATTTTCAGCAGTGCTTCGCCTAAGGCCCACTGAAGATGTTACCTAGTAGGGTGATGAAACGTCTGGAAATGAACCTTCCAGCTCAGCGAGGAAACCGACATCCAGAACTTTTGACATAGTCTTTGTGGCCAGAGAAATCTAAAGAAAATGTCAAGAACATCACAAGGATCTCTTCATTGCACTCATCGGCCTGACAAAAGCATCTGATATGGCGAATCATAAGGATCTGTGAAATATGTTCCAAGGGTTCGGATTTCAAGAAACTACATCACAAAGCTGCAGCTACGTGATAATCTGACTGAAACTGTCCTGAGTAGAAGTTCTGAAACAGTGTCATCATAACCTTTAACTCGAAATCACCATCACCTCCATTTTCTAAATTGCCTCACTGCATGTCTGACATCCAGTACTGCATGAGTAGAAAATTCTTCCAGCTAAACATTGGGGAGATCAAGCAGATGTCTTTGGTTTTGATGACAATTTCGCAGCTACTCAATTTTAAAAAAAATTTGTTCACCGGATGAAGGCATCGCTGGCTAGCCAGCATTAATTGTCCATCCTGAGAGTCGACCACTTTATTATGGGTGTAGAGTCACAAGGAAGGATGGCTGTTTTCCTTCCCTAAAGGACAATGATGAAGCTGATTTTTGTTTTCTTTTACAACACGAGTCACCGTTAGGCCAGAAACTGAGGTTTAGGTTAAGAAAAAGAAGGAAGCATATGTCAGGTATAGACAGGATAGATCGAGTGAATCCTTAGAAGAATATAAAGGCAGTAGGAGCATACTTAAGAGAGAACTCAGGACGGCAAAAAGAGGACATCAGATAGCCTTGGCAAATAAGAGTGAAGGAGAATCCAAAGGGTTTTTACAAATACATTAAGGACAAACGGGTAACTAGGGAGAGAATACGGCCCCTCAAAGATCAGCAAGGCAGTCTTTGTGTGGAGCCGCAGGAGATGGGGGAGATAGTAAACGTGTATTTTGCAACATTATTTACTGTGGAAAAGGACATGGAAGATATAGAATGTAGGGAAATAGATGGTGTCATCTTGAAAAATGTCACAGAGGAGGAAGTGCTGGATGTCTTGAAATGCATAAAAGTGGATAAATCCCCAGGACCTGATCAGGTGTCCCCTAGAACTCTGTGGGAAGCTAGGGAAGTGATTGCTAGGCCTCTTACTGAGATATTTATATCATTGATAGTCACAGATGAGGTTCTGGAAGACTGGAGGTTAGCTAAAGTGATGCCACTGTTTAAGAAACATGCTAAGGACAAGCCAGAGAACTATAGACCAGTGAGCCTGACGTCAATGGTGGTCAAGTTGTTGGAGGAAATCCTGAGGGACAGGATGGACATGTATTTGGAAAGGCAAGGACTGATTAGGGATAGTCAACATAGCTTTGTGTGTGGGAAATCATGTCTCACAAATTTGATTGAGTTTTTTGAAGAAGTAACAATGAGGATTGATGAGGGCAGAGTGGTGGATGTGATCTATATGGACTTCAGTAAGGCATTTGACAAGGTTCCCCATGGGAGACTGGTGAGCAAGGTTACATCTCATGGAATACAGGGAGAACTAGCCATTTAGATAGAAAACTGGTTCAAAGGTAGAAGACAGAGGGTGGTGGTGGAGGATTGTTTTCAGACTGGAGGCCTGTGACCAGCAGAGTGCCACAAGGATCGGTGCTGGGTCCATAACTTTTCACCATTTATATAAATGTTTTGGATGTGAACGCAAGAGGTATAGTTAGTAAATTTTCAGATGACACCAAAACTGGAGGTGTTGTGGACAGCGAAGAAGGTTACCTCAGATTACAATGGGATCTTGATCAGATGGGCTAATGGGCTGAGAAGTGGCAGATGGAGTTTAATTCAGATAAATGTGAGGTGCTGCATTTTGGGAAAGCAAATCTTAGCAGGACTCCTACACTTAATGGTAAGGTCCTAGGGAGTGTTGCTGAACAAAGAGACCTTGGAGTGCAGGTTCATAGCTCTTTGAAAGTGGAGTCACAGGTAGACAGGATAGTGAAAAAGGCATTTGGTATGCTTTCCTTTATTGGTCAGAGTGTTGAGTACAGGAGTTGGGAGGTCATGTTGCGGCTGTATAGTACATTGGTTAGGCCACTTTTGGAATACTGCGTGCAATTTTGGTCTCCTTCCTATCAGAAAGATGTTGTGAAACTTGAAAGGGTTCAGAAAAGATTTACAAGGATGTTGCCAGGGTTGGAGGATTTGAGCTAAAGGGAGAGGTTGAATAGACTAGGGCTATTTTTCCTGGAGCTTCGGACGCTGAGGGATGACCTTATAGAGGTTTATAAAATCATGAGGGGCTTGGATAGGATAAATAGATAAAGTTTTTTTTTCCCTGGGGTAGGGTTGTTCAGAACTAGAGGGCATAAGTTTAGGGTGAGAGAGGAAAGATATAAAAGAGACCTAAGGACCAACTTTTTCATACAGAGGGCGGTATGTGTATGGAATGAGCAGGCAGAGGAAGTGGTAGAGACTGGTACAATTGCAACATTTAAAAGGCATCTGGATGGGTATATGAATAGCAAGAGTTTGGAGGGATATGGGCTGGGTGCTGGCACGTGGGACTAGATTGGATTGGGATATCTGGTCAGCATGGACAAGTTGAACCGAAGAGTCTGTTTCCATGCTGTACATCTCTATGTCTCTATGACTAACTACCGTAGTGATGTTTTGGAACCAAGATGATTGGTTTCAAATAACCAAAATAATTTTCTTTTGAGTTAGGTGTGGAGCTAGCCATACATCTGCAAGTTTGGCGGGAGAGTCAACTGTGCAGAGGATCCAGAGATGTTTCAGTGTGATTTGGATAAGTTGAGTGAGTGGGCAAATACATGCCAGATCAAGCATAGTGATACGTGTAAGGTTATCCACTTTGGTTGCAAGAACAGGAAGGCAGATTACTATCTAAATGGCAATAGATTGGGAAAGAGGGGAGTGCAACAAGACCTAAATGTCCTTGTACACCAGTCACTGAAAGTAAACTTTCAGGTGAAGCAATTGGTGAAGGAAGCAAATAGCATGTTGTCCATCATAGCAAGATGTTTGGAATACAGGAGCAGCATGACTTGCTGCAATTATTTAGGGCCTTGATGACACCAGACCTGAAGTACAGCATGTAGTTTTGGTCTTTTTATCTGAGGAAGAATATTCATGCCATGGGGGCAGTCCAACAAAGGTTTATAAAACTGATTCCTGGAATGACAGGACTGATGTATGAAGAGAGGTGGGATCACGTCAAATGATATTCACTGCAGTTTAGAATAATCAGGGGAGAGCTCGTGGAAATCAATAAAATTCGAACAAAACAAGACAGGATAAATGCAGGAGGTTCGTGATGACTGAAGAATCCAGAACTGGGGCTCATAATTTAATGATAGATGATAAGGCCATTTAGAACTGAGAAGCGGATACATTTTTTTCACACAGAAAATGGTGAGCCTTTGGAGTTTTCTGCCACTGAGTGCGGTTGAGATCAAAACACTGAATGTTTTCAAGAGGAGATCACGTAATTATTAGGGCTAAAGACATAAACAGGGCGAAAGGGGGCAAGAGCAGGAATACAGTATTGAGGAGGATGATCAGTCATGATCATACTGAACAGTGGTACACGCTCCAAGGGCCAAATGGCCTACTTCTGTTCATATTTTCTATTTTCCTCTGTATAGTTAATGAAATAATTTGCTCAATCCCACTGATTTCAATTTAGCTAGAGCTCCTTTATAACCACATATTGTCATGGTCTGAGGCAGCAGAAGAGCTTCTGCACGATTGCTTGGAATCGGTGGACTGGTCAATATTCAAGAATTCAGTGGCCAACCTAGATGAATATGCCACTATTATCATGGACTTCATTAGCAAGTGTGTCGAGCACTGTGTGCCAAAAAGGTCAATCCATATGTTGCCCAAATGGAAATCATGGATGAACAGGGAAATCCACTGCCTCCTGAAGACCAGGTGTGCAGCGTTCAAGTCAGACAATCCTGACCTTTATAGGAAATCCAGATACAATCTCCATTAAGCCATCAGAGATGCCAAGAAGCAATAACAGACTAAGTTAGAGACTCAAACTAACCACATAGACACCCACCATTTGCGGCAAGTCCTATATGACATAACCGGCTACAAAGTGAAGCAGAACAGAATAGTGGACAAAAACACATCCCTCCCTGATACACTCAAAGCATTTTATGCTCAGTTCAAACAGAAGGTCAGTGAAATGGCATCACCTGCCCCGACAGCCTCGTATGCACCTGTTCCCTCAGTCGCTGCTGCAAATGTCAGATTGGTCTTTTTGAGAGTGAACCCACAGAAAGCAACTGGGCCAGGTGGAGCCCCCGGCTGTGACTTGGATCCTGTGCGGAGCAGGTGGCGGGAATATTCGCTCTCATCTTTAACCTCTCCTTACTATAATGTGAAGTCCCCACCTGCGTCAAGAAGACTAACAAAGAAAACTCATGCAACATGCCTCGAATGACCTCCACAATTATGAAGTGTTTCAAGAGGTTAGTCAACGTTCATATCAATTCTAGCCTCCCAGCCTGCCTTGACTCCTTGTATCTTGCCTACTGTCGCAACAGGTTCATGGCAGACTCCATCTCCCTAGACTTTTACTCATCCCTTGGAACATCTGAATAACAAGGATACCTACGTCAGGCTTCTACTTATTGACTCCAGCTCCACCTTCAACACTATAATCCAGACCAAACTAATCTCCAAACTCTAAGACCTAGGTCTCTACTCAATCTACTGCAACTGGATCCTCAACTTCATGACCCACAGACTGCATTCACTGAAGATAGGCAACAGTACCTCCTCCACTACAATCCTCAATACCAATACCTCACAAGTGGCATACTCGTCTCCTTACTGTACTCCCTCTACACTCATGACTGTGTGGCCAAATTTCATCCTAACCCCAACTACAAGTTCACTGACAACACCACCATTGTAGGCCAGTAATCTCAAACAATGACGAGAGAATACAGAAAAGAGATGTTTGGGAGCATGGTGTAAAGATTACACACTCTCTCTCAACATCAGCTGAATTAAAGAGTTGGTTATTGACTTCAGAAAGCAAGGTGGAGAGCACGCTCCTATCTATATCAATGGTGCCAGGATGGAGATGGCCAACAACGCCAAGTTCATAGAGTGATAATCACCAACAATCTGTCCTGGACCATTCACATCGATGCAACAGTCAATAAGGTTCAACAATGCCTCTACTTCCTCAGCAGGCCAAGGAAAGTTGGCATATCCATAAGGACTCTTACCAACTTTTACAGGTGCACCACAGAAGTTATTCTATCCAGACATATATTGGCTTGGTATGCAACTGCTCTGTCCAGAACTGTAAGAAATTAGAGAGTTGTGAACACTGCCCAGTCCATCTTGCAAGCCAACCTTCCATCCATTGACTCCACTTACACTTCTCGCTGCCTCAGAAAAGTAGCGAACAAAGATCCCTCCCACTCCAGTTATAATCTCTTCTGATTTTTTCCATCAGGCAGAAGATGCAAAAGCTTAAACACATGTACTAACACATTCAAGATTCATTTTTCCTTGCTGTCATTAGACTTCTGAATGCATCTCACAAATTTCAAATCTAATGTTGATCTTGCTTTTTCTGCACATTCACTGAGCCGTAATATTGTACTCCTCACCTGTTCTATCACGCTATGAACTTGGCATGTTACGAATGGAAAACAAAATGTTTTACTGTACTTAGGTACATGTGAGAATAATAAGACAAATCAATTTTGTTTTTAAATGTGTTGATGTCAATGCCAGTCACTCTCACCTCTGAAATTTAGCTTTTTTGTTCATGTTTGGAACAAAATTGTAATGAGGACTAGAATCAAATAGTCCTTGCAGAACTCAAACTGAGAACTGGAAAACAAATTGTCAGTGAATAAGGTACTGTTCAATAGCACTGTTGATAAGCTCTTCCAAGACTTGATTAATAATTGAGAGTAAGCTACTTGGGTGTTAATTGGCCAATTTGAATTTCCTGCTTTTTGTGGGAGCAAGGAAATGTAGAGGAGTCTGGGTGTTCAAGCGCATGAATCACAGAAGGTTAGTATGCAGACACATTGTGTAATCAGGAAAGCCAAACTATTATGTTTTATTGCAGGGGGATTCGAATGCAAGGATGGGGAGGTTATGCTGCAGTTATATAGTGTATTGATGAGACGTTATCTGCAGTACCACGTACAAAACTGGTATTAAATACTCTATGGAACCATGTTAATACATTGGAAGCAGTTCAGAGAAGGTTTATTTGACTAATACCTGGAATGAGTGGGCTGCCTTATGAGGAAAGGCGAAACAGCCTAGGTCTGTATCCTCAACAAGTTAGAAGACTGAGTGGTTTCTTAATTGAAACTTATAAACTTTTGACGGGACTTGACTGGATGGATGTAGAAAGGATGCTTCTTTTTGTGGGAGAATCTAGAACTAAGGGCATTCATTTAAAAGTAAGGAGTTGTCCACGTACGACAGAGTTGGGAATTTGTTTTTCTCTCAGAGGGTTGTGAATCTTTGGAATTTGATATAGAATCTTGAAATATTTTTAGGGGAGAGGTGGACAGTTTCTTAATTACCAAGGGGGTAAAAGATTATTGGGGCATCCAGGAATGTACAGGTTAAAATCAGAGCAACCATGACGTGATTGAATAGCAAGGTAGTCTTGAAGGGCCAAGTGGCCTGTTCTTGTTCCTTGATCACATGTTCATAAAGATATACCTATACAATTTTCCACTTTTCAGCTAGATCCCAGTTTTGCAGCTGTACTGGAAGAGGATGGCTGGAGTGCACCTAAGTCTGGAGCACAAAACTTCAACACTTCAGACAGGAAATTACCAGGGTCCATAGACTTTGTAGGATGCAATGTTTGTTGATACGACATGGAGTGAAATTTTTTGGCTTCTGCAATGGTGGGAACCTTGGGAGGACAGTTGGAAACCCTTCAGCACTGTCTTTAAACAAGTACACAAGCGTAAGACAAGAAGATACATAGATATCTATTCAGCCTTATCTAACTACATTGAGCAGAGAGAAACTACGCGGATGTGCTATTTTCATTTCAGACTCAATCAGGTGAAAAGGGCACAAAGTGCAATGTCTCTGGATAGGAAGAGTGAAAATCTAAGGAAAATCACAGCTGAGCACTTGCTTGATCATCCTGGCAACCAGTTACGGGAACATCATGAACAGCCTGAAAGTGAACAAGGTAAGTGAAAACTGAGATTAACAACTGTTCAAAGCATAGATCGAGTGAATCCTTAGAACAGTATTAAGGAAGTAGGAATATACTTAAGAGGGAAATCAGGAGGGCAAAACGGGGATGTGAGATAGCTTTGGCAAATAGAATTAAGGAGAATCCAAAGGGCTTTTACAAATATATTAAGGACAAAAGGGTAACTAGGGACACAATCGGGCCCCTCAAAGATCAGCAAGGCGGCCTTTCTGTGGAGCCACAGAAAATGGGGAGATACTAAATGAATATTTTGCATCAGTATTGACTATGGAAAAGGATATGGAAGATATAGACTGTAGGGAAATAGATGGTGACATCTTGCAAAATGTCCATATTACAGAGGAGGAAGTGCTGGATGTCTTGAAACCGTTAAAGGTGGATAAACCCCCAGGGCCTGATCAGGTGTACCCGAGAACTCAGTGGGAAGCTAGAGAAGTGATTGCTGGGCCTCTTGCTGAGATATTTGTATTGTCGATAGTCACAGGTGAGGTGTCGGAAGACTGGAGGTTGGCAAACGTGGTGCTATTGTTTAAGAAGGGCGGTAAAGACAAGCCAGGGAACTACAGACCAGTGAGCCTGACCTCAGTGGTGGGCAAGTTGTTGGAGGGAATCCTGAGGGACAGGATGGACATGTATTTGGAAAGGCAAGGACTGACTCGGGATAGTCAACATGGCTTTGTGCATGGGGAATCATGTCTCACAAACTTGACTGAGTTTTTTGAAGAAGTAACAAAGAAGATTGATGAGGGCAGAGCAGTAGACGTGATCTATATGGACTTCAGTAAGGCGTTCAGCAAGGTTCCCCATGGGACACTAATTAGCAAGGTTACATCTCATGGAATACTGGGAGAACTAGCCGTTTGGATACAGAACTGGCTCAAAGGTAGAAGACAGAGGGTGGTGGTGGAGGGTTGTTTTTCAGACTGGAGGCCTGTGACCCGTGGAGTGCCACAAGGATCGGTGCTGGGTCCTCTACTTTTTGTCATTTACATAAATGATTTGGATGCGAGCATAAGAGGTACAGTTAGTAAGTTTGCAGATGACACCAAAATTGGAGGTGTAGTGGACAGCGAAGAGGGTACCTCAGGTTACAACAGGATCTGGACCAGATGGGCCAATGGGCTGAGAAGTGGCAGATGGAGTTTAATTCAGATAAATGTGAGGTGCTGCATTTTGGGAAAGCAAATCATAGCAGGACTTCTACACTTAATGGTAAGGTCCTAGGGAGTGTTGCTGAACAAAGAGACCTTGGAGTGCAGGTTCATAGCTCCTTGAAAGTGGAGTCACAGGTAGATAGGACAATGAAGAAGACGTTTGATATGCTTTCCTTTATTGGTCAGAGTATCGAGTACAGGAGATGGGAGGTCATGTTGCGGCTGTACAGGACATTGGTTCGGTCAATGTTGGAATATTGCATGCAATTCTGGTCTTCTTCCTATTAGAATGCTGTTGTGAAACTTGAAAGGGTTCAGAAAAGATTTACAAGGATGTTGCCAGGGTTCGAAGATTTGAGTTATAGGGAGAGATTAGATTACAGTGTGGAAACAGGCCCTTCGGCCCAACAAGTCCACACCGAACTGCCGAAGCGCAACCCACCCAGACCCATTCCCCTACATTTACCCCTTCACCTAACACTAAAGGCAATTTAGCATGGCCAATTCACCTAACCTGCACATTTTTGGATTGTGGGAGGAAACCGGAGCACCCAGAGGAAACCCACGCAGACACGGGGAGAATGTGCAAACTCCACACAGAAAGTTGCCTGAGGCTGAACAGGCTGAGGCTGTTTTCCCTGGACCGTCGGAGGCTGAGGGATGACCTTATTAGAAGTTTACAAAATTATGAGGGGCATAGATAGGATAATAGACAAAGTCTTTTCCCTGGTGTTGGGGAGTCCAGAATTAGAGGGCATAGGTTTAGGGTGAGAAGGGAAAGATATAAAAGAGACCTAAGGGGCAACTTTTTCACAAAGAGGGTGGTATGTGTATGGAATGAGCTGCTAGAGGATGTGGGGGAGGCAACATTTAAGAGGCATTTGGATGGGTATATGAATAAGAAGGGTTTGGAGGGATATGGGCTGGGTGCTGGCAGGTGGGACTAGATTGGGTTGGGATATCTGGTCGGCATGGACAGGTTGGACCGAAGGGTCTGTTTCCATGCTGTACATCTCTTTGACTCTGACTCTATTTCTATACAACCAGGAGTAACGCACCTGTTCTTACTGTATTGTTTCTACTTCAGAGTATAACTTAAATCTTATGAGACAACCTAAAGCAGTCCCTTTAAGAATTACTATTTTAGCTGATACAGTCATGGAAAAACTGAGTGAAGCATTCACAATCCCTTGATTAGGACAATCAGAAGCCCTGTGTTGTTGACTGACTATACCTGATTCGATATTTCTGACTTGATCTGATTCGCAACAGAAGTTTGTGCAGATCAGGTTTGTAAAATCAGCAAAAGGGGCATGAATTTCTCTATTTTTATATATTCTAAAGCTGTTTACAAACTTAGAGCACAACAGAATGCTCCACTACTGGTAGGAGAGGAGTAGGGCAGCAGCTAATATGTACTTATTCTATTTCCTGCTCTGTTCTTGCTGATTTCAACCTGGCTGACCTTCCATGGTACAGGCAAGTTCCATGAAATTTACTAGTGTCTCATTAATAAATGAAAATCATGATCTTATGAGATACATGAAAATGGAATTTTAATCTGCTCATGCACTGGGCAGCCTGCCATGGTCGAACACCAGGTGACTATACTAGAAATCATCAAGGCCACTAAGGTAAATTGCAGAACATTTCTTTACTGTAGCATTCATCTACTTTCTCTGCTCTTCCAAAGAACCTCCCTGTACCCAGTGATGAGACGATGGACTATCCCTTTCTAAATATGCTGTAGTCTCATTCTGAAGTCAGCCTCTAGGATGCCTGATTATCGCCCCCCTTCTTCAGCCAACTGCCACCTTCTGCCATAAATGGATTTCGACAACTAAATGCTGATGGGCCAGGAAAACAAATCCACACAAAATTGCCATCCGCTGCCACCTGGAATTAAAATTGGCCTTGAAAATTGCATAGTTATTGCAGAGGTTGTTGACAGAGATCTGTTGGCTATCATTTGGATATAGCAGCTGAGCCTTAGCAAGTGGGATGAGTGAAAATATCACACATTAAACATTTAAACATGCAGAAATTAGACTTTGCAGATGGAGGATGTTTCTGCTTTGGGGGATCTATCATACATTCAAAACATGTTACATCATAGCTATGTCTATCTACAGTTTACAACAGTATGTTTCTGAATCATTACCAGGCTGAAACTTGTACTGAGATAGACAAGAGTTAAAAATAGTATTCATTCAACATCCAGAATTTTTGCTGTCAAATGGAGGTCAGATTTTAGCTGACTTTGACCCCAGTTGGCCATAAAAATGATATGTATTTCAAATTTGTGGATTACCAGTACAGTTGACTGAAGGCAGGATGAATCGGACATTGCTTCTTGCTAGGAGAGAGTGAGGACTGCTGATGTCGTAGATCAGAATCAAAAAGTGTGGTGTTGGAAAAGCACAGCCGGACAGGCAGCATCCAAGGAGCAGGAGAGTCGATGTTTTGAGCATAAGCTCTTCATCAGGAATGTGGGGGAGGCCCAAGGGGGCTGAGAGATAAATGGGGAAAAAGGTAGGACTCGGGGAAGGTAGCTGGGGATGCGATAGGTAGATGAAGGTGGGGGGTGATGGTGATCGGTCAGAGTAGAGGGTGGAGTGGATAAGTGGGAAAGAAGGTGGACAGGTTGGACAGTTCAAGAAGGCCATGCCAAGTTGGAGGGTTGAATCTGGGATAAGGTGGGGGGAGGGGAGATGAGGATACTGGCGAAATCAACATTGATCCTATGTGATTGGAAGGTCCTAAGGCAGAAGATGAGGCAATCTTCCTCCGACTGTGAGGTGGTTAGAATTTATTCCTGATGAAGAGCTTATGCTCAAAACATAGACTCTCCTGCTCCTTGGATGCTGCCTGACCGGCTGTGCTTTTCCAACATGGGGTGGTGGGGTTAATTGGTGCGTTGTCCCAGAGATGTTCTCCGAAACGTTCCGCAAGTCTGTGCCCTGTCTCCTCTACATTGGGGAGACAGGACACCAACCTGCAGAACGTTTCAGAGAACATCTTTGGGACACAAGCACTAAACAACTCCACTGCCCTATGGCTGAACACTTCAACTCCCCCACCCACTCCACCAAGGACATGCAAGTCCTGGGCCTCCTCCACTGCCAAATTGTAGCCACCCAATGCCTGGAGGAAGATCACCTCATCTTCCGCCTTGGGAGCTTCCAACCACACAGGATCAATGTTGATTTCACCAGTTCCCTCAATTCTCCTCCCCCCACCTTAACCCAGATCAAACTCTCCAACTCGGCACCGCCCTCTTGAGCTGTCCTACCTGTCCATCTTCTTTCCCACCTATTTGCTCAACCCTCCACTCTGACCTATCACCATCAACCCCCACCTTCATTTACCTATCGCATTCCCAGTTACCTTCCCCGCAGCCCCACCCCCTTCCCATTCATCTCTCACCTCCCCACCTCCCCCCCTCTACCCCCCCACCCCCCAACCCCCGGCCTCCCCACATTCCTGATGAAGTGCTTATGCTCAAAATGTTGACTCCCCTGCTCCTCAGATTCTGCCTGACTGGCTGTGCTTTTCCAGCACCACACTTTTTGACATTGTTTCTTGCTGTCTGATTAACAAAAGTAACTTTGCCCTTTTGTTGATGGTTTAAGCTAAATATGTTGTTGCTTTTGACTAAGTCAAACATAGAACAAGTTCATCAGGTCTAACCTGCAATGTTGCAGAATATCATTTTTAGTAGCACTCCACATTTGCAGTAGTAAAGTGCGACCAAGCAGGCTTCTTTTGTGTATGTGTTGCCATGGAAATTGAACATAACTGTTCACAAGGATTAACTGCATTAAAATGTGAAATTCAGCAGATAGTCAGATCTAAGTATTCCTCACCTGC
This sequence comes from Chiloscyllium punctatum, assembly GCF_047496795.1. Classification (NCBI taxonomy): domain Eukaryota; kingdom Metazoa; phylum Chordata; class Chondrichthyes; order Orectolobiformes; family Hemiscylliidae; genus Chiloscyllium; species Chiloscyllium punctatum. The sequence continues at coordinate 83,302,809 of NC_092746.1, read as the reverse complement.
ATTGTGACGTGCAACATATCCCAATGCCCAAGCTGCTGCTTCCTTGACTCCAGGATCAAACTCTTCCAGGCAGATCACCAGTGCATCCAGGGCCCCACAATCCACCACTGCTTGGGCTAATTGAGGAGAGTGTTTGGCTACAGCTCTCAACACAAAGGCTGCCGCTTTCTTGTAGAAACGCTTTATAAAAATAAAAGCATTTGGTACTCCGTTTATACAAATAAAGCTTTGCACTACTTAATACTTTCATGTTTCTTTTAATCTTTCATGGAATGTGGACATCACTGGCAAGGCAGACATTTGTTTCACATCCACTAAGCCAAGTGGCTTTCTCAGAGGGCAGTTAAGAATCATATGTGGGCCAGAAAGCAGATTTTCTTTTGCAGGGGTCAATGATGAAGCAATTAGGTTTTTACAGCAATTGATGATGATAGCTTTCAATTCCAGATTCTATTCATTCATTGAATTTAAATTCAACCAGGAGTCATAGTGGGATTTGAACATGGTCCATACCTTTGTGACATTCCCATTGTACCAGTATCTCCCCTGTTCACTTCAGCATTCCATAACACAAATATATTTTGGAAATGAATGGCTTTTCACAATATCTAAAAACGTCAATATCTTTAACAACGTTCATTAACAGGGCAATTTTGTCCTTATAAAATAGCACACCTGTTTTACCAAGCTTGTACAGGCCAGACACCAGCACAACTATTAATGTAATTATACTATATTCATCCATCATTTCTACTTTGTTAAAAATATAAAGATGAACATGACTAAATGAAAATTACATTGCAAAATCCTGGATTGTAGCTGATAGGTTATCTGCCGCAGCATAAGCTTTGAGAGTCTACCAATGTGGCAGCTCTGAATAAAAAAGAGCAGACAAATAATAAATGTTCTGTTCATTAAATTTAGTTTCCTTATATAATTCAACACAAAAACCACCGTATGACAAGATTAAATAACTAGAGCTTTCAAGATGTGACCAGAAATAGCAATGAGCAGCATCAAAATGTGAATCACCATATTCATTACCTGGAAGTTAACTTCCATAAACCATTTAGGATCTATACATAAATTATCAGTTTACTTTAATGTACAATGTGTATCCCTTGCCTTTTAAGAAAAGTTATTACTGTTTTGTTTTAAAAGGCATCAAGATGGAAATTTAATAGGATTTTTCTCTAAACAGTTTTGAAACAATGTGTCATCACTACACTCACCAACTTTAAAGTCAGGAAGATAGTTTTGCCCAAGGGACAAACAGATTGCTTGCATGTGCAGCTAAACTCTACATGAACTGGCTAATTAGCTTCCTTCACTTGCCCTCAGTCTGTAAAGTATGATAGGCCTTTTGTGACCCTGCGCTAATCTGCTGGTGCCCTCAATGATCCTAGCTAACCACTGTCTCACAGCTGCCTGACATAATAAAAAACAATGTGCAAAGCCTCTTCAGTGCAGCCAATTTATGCTGTTTTAAACGGATCCCTTCAGTAGGGGAAAAAAATATACAAGACTAGCTCACAGTTGGAATTTAATCACATGGCATTTATTTTAATAAATACTTTAATTCTTCTGAGGAGTAGAGCACTACCTTTATGATAATGCAAATTTTCTCTGTTTTTTTGTTTCTGTATAAAGGAAATATGTCTTACATTTTGTTCTGCCAATGAATACACAAGCTGCGGAAGAATGTCTCCCTTAACAACAGCCTCAGCCAGATCATCATTGTAATTAGCTAGACGTCCCAGTGCCAAAGCTGCCGTCTGCTGAATGTTTGGAACCACATCCAGTAAGAGGGGCCTCAAAAGAGACATCACACCTATAAGAGAAAATAAAAATCAAAATCATATCTTATAGTTTTATTCTGTATTACCTTTTTATTCTACAATACTGTGATTTCTTAGAAAGCATGCCTTCTTAATCATGCTGGTTCACCATCTTTTTCAGCATTAATTTTTTTTGCACAATAGCAGATATGCAAGTTTTCTAAAAGAAAAACATTGTGGGAAAAATACAAAAGAATCAAAATGACAGTATATGGTATACACCTCTGCATCAGTGGTAGCTGATGCAAATGTTTAGTGCACTCACTGGGTACCTCTTAAATGGGCTGTTCTATCCTGGATAATGACAGGCTTTTTGAGTGTTGTAGGAGCCACATTTTTCCAGGCAAGTGAAGAATGTTTCATCACACTTCTGATTTGTCCCTTATAGGGAATCCAGAGTTGAATTACTTCTTGCAGAATACTGAACCTCTATCCCACCCTTGTAGCCACATGATTTGCATTAAGGATCACCTGAACTATTTTGATGCAAGGGAAGTCAAAATGGCAATGCTGAGGGGTGATAGTTCGATGCTTTCTTGTTGCAGATAGTTCATGTACAGAAATAAGAAAACAAAACTGATGAATATGTGGCCAGAGAGACAGTGCAGGATGGATAGCTTCAAAATGCTGAAACACAGGAACTATATCTGGGGCAGGTGAAACAAGCTAGATAGGTTGCATCTCAACAGAGTGTGGACCAATATCTTCACAAAAGGTTTTGTTAATGCTGATGGGAAGAATTTAAACTGGTTTAGCAGTGGGGTGGGAAGCTGAGAGCAGATTCAGAAAGGAGACAAGAAAGGTTGGAAATGAAAGGTAGAAAATCATCAAACCCCTTTGATAGGCAGAGAAAGTAAAGGAAACAGACAAGGGGGTTCAACAGTGCTAATTGGTTTTACACTTCAATGCAAGAAATCTGAGGAATAAAACAGATGAGCTGGCAGCACCGATTGGCACATGGGATTACAATTTTATAGCTAAAACTGAGACATGACTGAAAGAATAGGAGGAATGACAGCTCAATATTCTTAGTTACAAGATTTTTAGATGTGCTAAAGAAGTGGATAAAATCAAAGGAGGGGTCATAGTATTGTATAAAGAAACAAGAATAGATTTAATGATAGAAATAATGTTAAATAAGGCAATATAAGCTGAACTGAAAAATGAAAAGGAATAATTGTATTAATGGGAGTATGTACAAAACCCAAGAGACAGAAGACAAAGTTTTTTTTATTTTCTTGTGGGATATGGATGTTGTGGACTAGCCATCATTTATTGCCCATCTCTCGTTGCCCCTGAGAAGGTGGTAGTGAGCTCCCTTTTTGAACCACTGCACTCTATGTGTTATAGGATGACCTATAAACCCGTTAGGGAGGGAATTCCAGGATTCTGTGAAGGAGCAGCGATATATTTCCAATTGAAGATATTGAATGACTTGGTGGGGAACTTGCAGGTGATGGTGTTTCCATACTTTCACCCTTCTAGAGGGAGTGACCATGGGTATGGAAGGTGATGTTTAAGGATCTTTGCACTGCATCTTGTAGATTGTGTACACTGCTGTTACTGATGGTCAGTGGTGGAAGGAGCGGATACTTATGGAGGTAGTGCCAATCAAGCAGATACTTCATCCTGGATCACGTTAAGCTTCTTGAGTGTTGTTGGACTGCACTCATCCAGGCAAGTGAGGACTATATCATCACACTCCTAACATGCGCCTTGTAAATGATGGACAGGCTTTGGGGAATCAGGAAGTGAGTTACTCATTACACTAATCCCAGCCTCTGACCTGACCCTGTTGCTACAGTATTTGTATGGTGATCTTAATTGAGTTTCTGAAGAAACGTAACCCCCGGCTGTTGATAGTGGAGGATTTAGTGATGGTAATGCCTTGAATGTAACCATTTATGTTTAAATAGTCTCTTATTGGAGATAGTCATTGCCAGACATTTGTTTTGCATGAATGTTACTTGCCATTTGTCAGCCAAGCCTAGGTATTGTCCAGTTCTTGGTGCATTTGAACATGGACTGCTTCAATATCTGAGATCTTGAGAATGGTGCTGAACATTGGGAACTTTTGAGGATGATTGCACACTTCTGACCTTTGATAGTGGGAGGGTCAATAATGAAGCAGCTGAAGATGGTTGGGCCAGGGATACCACCATGAGTACCTTCTGCAAAGATGTTCTGGAACTTAGATGATTGACCTCCAGTCACCACAACTATTGTCCTGTGGTGCTATATGATTCTAACCAACAGAGTTTTCACTGATTTCTATTGATTCCAGTTTTGCTAAGGCTCCTTGACATCACACTCGATTGAATGTGGCCTTGATGTCAAGGGCTGGTACTCTCAGCTCACCTCTGGTATTCAGATCTCGTTCCATGTTTGAACCAAGGCTGTAATGAGGTCAGGAGCTGAATGGCCCTGGTGGAACCCAAACTGGATGTCAATGAGCAGGCTATTGCTAAGTAGGTGCTGTTTGATAGCACTGTTGATGACACCTTCCATCACTTTAACGATGATTGAGAGTAGACTGATGGGGTGGTAATTGGCTGGGTTAAATTTGACTTACTTTTTGTGTACAGGGCATACCTGGGCAACTTTCAGGTAGATACTAGTGTTGTCACTGCACTGGAACAGCATGACGAGGGGTGCAGCAAAGTCTGCAGCACAACTTTTCAGTATTATTACAGCAATATTGTCAGGGCCCATAGCTTTTGCAGCATCCAGTGCCTCCAGAAATTTATTGATATCACATGGAATGAACCAAACTGATTGAAGACTAGCATCAGTGATGCTAGGGTACACTGAGTCATCCACTTGGCTGAAGTCTGTTGTGAATACTTCAGCTTTATCTCTTGCTGGGCTCTTCCACTATTGGGGATTAGAATATTATGGAGCCTCCTCCTCCTCCAGTTAGTTAAATAATAAATAAACATGTTCAATTATACACCACACTCCATGGCCACCAAACATTTGCACTCCATGTTCATAGACACTGGAATCCGTTATGTACCAGCCTCTTAGACTGCTCCTGATAAATCTCTGATCCATTTAGAATGCACTTTAATAGTGCACCTCAGGCTGCACCAGCAACTACCATTGTATTACTGCTACAAAGACACTGAGCACCCTACTGATGCAAGTAGCAAGCTGCACGTCTAGTTTTTTTTAATGAGATCTCACTTACTGAGTTTAAAAATCACTTTCGTCCGTTAAGATCTCAGATATTACCAGACAACGGAAGTTGAATATCCACAGGCCTTGCTTACATTATCATTACAGGTCCCATAAAGCAGACAAATAATGAAAGTAAAAGCCTTCAGGATCTAAGGTAACATTCGGGCATTGAACACACTGAATACTCCAGCATTCCCAAATTACAAGATAGTGGCAGTGATTTTCCACTTTTTGTTTTCATCTTTCTTGTTTTTTTGGCAGAAGGCAAGAGGAAGTCACCTTCGTCAGGGTCCAGAGCATGGTGGCAGCTGACGAGCCTGGAGTGGGATTCTGATGGATATTAGCGACGCGGCTGGTTAACCCCATGCATGACTCTGATGTCGAGGAGGCAGCTTGCAGTGGGGTGAGGATGAGGACTTGCTATTGCATGAGGCAACAATGAGGTGGAGGATGGAGGCTTTAGGTGGCTGCTGCTGCGGGGATGGCAGCTCCTCATGACCACTGCAGTCACATCCAGTGGTGATCTGCTTCAGCATCTTCGGTGACATGGCCCAGGATTCTTTTGAGTAGCTTTTGCAACATCCTCTTTCCCAGGATCAGTGACCGGCAACAAGATTGTACCTTGGGGGGTTTCACGGAGTCTTGTGCCCTAGGAGTCCAGCAGCCCAGTTTTGCAGTGGTAACGTCCTTCCCAAACTCAGGAGTCATGAATTTAACTAATTGGTCTTAATTTTTTTTATCTATGCCTTCTGTTATTAATATAGGCACTGTGGCATTGCATTAACACTTTACACTATAATTTTTGTCAAAAACACAAGTGACAATAACTAAATGACTAAGAGAAGAGATCAAAAGTAGTTATGCTGGAACTGTATAAAGCATGAGTGAGCCATAGCTAGAATACTACCTGCAGATATCATCCCTGCAGTATAGGAAAGATGTGATAACTTTCAGGATGGTAGACATGAGGATTATGAGGATGGTGGAAGATCTGGAATTGCCTGAAAATTTAGTAGGGAGGGAATTCTCATGTCATTTAAAAAAATACTTTGATACACACTTGGATTGCCATAATGTATAAGATGGAGGAGCCAGTGTTGGACTGGGGTGGACAAAGTTAAAAATCACAACACCAGGTTATAGTCCAACAGGTTTATTTGGAAACACTAGCTTTCAGAGCACTGCTCCTTCATCAGGTAACTAGTGGAGCAGGATTATGAGACACAGAATTTATAGCAAAAGATCACAGTGTCATGCAATTAAAATGATATATTGAACAAACCTAGATTGCTGTTAAGTCTTTCATCTTTTAGAATGTTTCAGTTCATTGAACCGTAAATCCCAGAATTTCTTTTCATAGAACATTGAAAATAGAACATTTCAGTGCAGTACAGGCCATTCGGCCTTCAATGTTGCGCCGACCTGTCATATCAATCTGAAGCCCACCTAACCTACACTATTCCATGTACGTCCATTTGCTTGTCCAATGATGACTTAAATGTACTTATAGTTGGCAAATCTATTACCGTTGCAGGCAAAGCATTCCATACCCTTACTACTCTCTGAGTAAAGAAACTACATTTGTTCTATATCTATCACCCCTCAATTTAAAGCTATGCCCCCTCGTGCTCGCTGTCACCATATTTGGAAAAATGCTCTCCCTGTCCAGCCTATCTAAGCCTCTGATTATCTTATATGTCTCTATTAAGTCAGCTCTCAACCTTCTTCTCTCTAACGAAAACAACCTCAAGTCCCTCAGCCTTTCCTCGTAAGACCTTCCCTCCCTACCAGGCAACATCTTAGTAAATCTCCTCTGCACCCTTTCCAAAGCTTCCACATCCTTTTTGTAATGTGGTGACCAGAACTGTACACAATATTCCAAGTGCGGCCGCACCAGAGTTTTCAGTCATCTTCTTGAGATAACTTAAGGTTTTATAACAAAAGGTGACATCTCAGCTCAGACAATGCATGAAAAGTGAGAGATTAGAATTTGGCTGTATCCCAATCTTGAGTCAGACTGGTTCTATTTCCAAAGTAGAATTTATGAAATATTATATGTTTACATGTATTGACTGCCCACAGATTGTATTTTGCTCAAAAATGCACAATGTAACTGCAAATATAATTCTGCAAATACAAATTCACCCCACATACTTATATGTATGAGAAAGAGTATGTGCATGTCAATATGTGCGTGTGAGTGTGAGTGCACGTGAGAGAGTGTGTGTTTGCATGTGCGAAAGCTTGGTAAAGGGTATGTGTGAACCAAAACAAGCAGACACAAAGTGCCCAGAAACTCTAGCCACATTACCTTAGATTAGATTCCCTACAGTGTGGAAACAGGCCCTTCAGCCTAACAAATCCACACCAACCCTCCGAAAAGTAACCCACCCTGACTAATGCACCTAATACTATGGGCAATTTAGCATGGCCAATTCACCTAACCTGCACATCTTTGGACTGTGGGAGGAAACCGGAGACCCGGGAAAACCCACGCAGACATGGGGAGAATGCGCAAGACAGTCACCCAAGGCTGGAATTGAACCTGGGACCCTGGTATTGTGAGGTAGCAGTGCTAACCACTGAGCCACCATGCCCAAAGACATCAAAGACATTTCTGAAATGAGACCAAACAGACCTCTTGGCATCATGGCAGCTCACAAACCTACCAACACACTTAAACAGTGGCTAATGCACCTAAATGACCCTGTACAAAAAACCAGCAAAACAAATGTCATTTACAAAATACCATGCAAGGACTGGTATTGGTCAGACAGACAGAAAACTAGCCACCAGGATACATGAACATCAACTAGCCACAAAAAGGCATGACCCACTATCATTAATATTGTTACATACAGACAAAGAAGGACTTCACTTTCTCTTGGCCAACACATCCATCCTAGGACAAGCTAAACAGAGACACGCACGAGAATTCCTAGAAGTGTGGCATTCTAATCGGAACTCCATCAATAAACACATCTATTTGTACCCCATCTACCATCCTCTGAGAAAAAGAACCGGAAATGATATCACCCACCCTAAGAAACCAAGACACATAAACAAAAAGGGGGACATAGTTTCACAGGAAACTCACTGATGATGTTACCGAGTACAGCGACGAAATGTCTAAAAACGAACCTTCTAGCTAAGCGAGCAAATTTACATCCAGAACCTCAACCTGAGCTACAAATCTCAAAAATCACTAATTTCTCCTCATCTCAGTTTTGAACCTACCTCCTGTCACTCTATAATCTATGACCTCTTGTTTGTTACTGTCCCACAAGGGGGGATCATTTGTTCAACATCCATCTTATCAATCCCCTTTAGCATTTTATATACCACAATCAGATACTCACTCGTTCTTCTGAACTCCAGCAAGTCCAAGCCCAAGCTATTCAACAGCTCTTCATGCAACCATCATTTTATCTTTGCAATGATTCTGATGAATCTCCTCTGAACTGCCTCCAAGGTCACCACATCACTCCTCAAGTAAGGAGACCAAAACTGGACATAATACTCCAGCTGTAGCCTCACCAACACCTTTCATAATTTTAACAATAGAGTCACACAGTCATAGAGATGTACAGCATGGAAACAGACCCTTCAGTCCAACTAGTCCATGCCTACCAGATATCCCAACCCAATCTAGTCCCACCTGCCAGCACCCGGCCCATATCCCTCCAAACTCTTCCTATTCATACACCATCCAGATGCCTTTCAAATGTTGCAATTGTACAGGCCTCCACCACTTCCTCTGGCAGCTTATTCCATACACAGAACACCATCTGCATGAAAACATTGCCCCTTAGGTCTATTTTATATCTTTCCTCTCTTACCCTAAACTTATGTTCTCTAGATCGGGACTCCTCATCTCAGGGAAAAGACTTTGACTACTTATCCTATCCATGCCCGTCATGACTTTATAAACCTCTATAAAGGTCACCCTTCAGCCTCCGAAACTCCAGGGAAAACAGACCCAGCCTATTCAACCACTCCCTATAGCTCAAATCATCCAATGCTGGCAAGATTCTTGTAAATCTTTTCTGAATCCTTTCAAGTTTTGCAACATCTTTCCGATAGGAAAGAGACCAGAACTGCATGCAATATTCCAACGGTGGCCTAACCAATGTCCTGTACAGCCGCAACATGACCTCCCAACTCTGACCAATAAAGGAAAGCATACCAAATGCCTTCTTCACTATCCTATTTACCTGCATCTCTATTTTCAAGGAGCTAAGAACCTACACTCCAAGGTCTCTTTGTTCAGCAATACTCTCTAGGACCTTATCATTAAGTGCATAAGTCCTGCTAAGATTTGCTTTCCCAAAATGCAGCACCTCGCATTTATCTGAATTAAACTCCATCTACCACTTCTCAGCCCGTTGGCCCATCTGATCAAGATCCTGTTGTAATCTGAGGTAACCTTCGTCACTGTCCACTGTACCTCCAATTTTGGTGTCATCTGCAAACTTACTAACTACACCGCTTATGCTCATACCCAAATCATTTGTATAAATGACAAAAAGTAGTAGAACCAGCACCGATCCTTCTGGCACTCCACTGGTCACAGGCCTCCAGTCTGAAAAACAACCCTCCATCACCATCCTCTGTCTTCTATCTTTGACCCGTTTGTATCCAAATGGTAGTTCTCTCTGTATTCCATGAGATCTAATCTTGCTAACCAGTCTCCCATGGGGAACCTTGTCCAACGCCTTACTGATATCCATATAGATCACGTCTACTGCTCTGCCCTCATCAATCCTCTTTGTTACTTCTTCAAAAAACTCAATCAAGTTTGTGAGACATGATTTCCCATGCACAAAGCCAAGTAATACTTCTTTACTTTCATAATCCAGTCCTTTTGCAATAAGTGCCAAAATTACATTTACTTATTTCAATGCTGCACCTGATACCCACTTTCTGCGATTCATTCACAAGGACACTCAGATCCCTCTGACAGAACAGCAATTGGGCAGGGTAAAGGTGCAGAACTGGCACGGCTGCAGGGTGGAGAGAAAAAAAGGATGGGCTGTGGGTGGGAAGGGAGATCAGACACAGCTGTGGGTCAGGGGGGAGAACAGTTGAAGCTGGAGAGGAATCCATTTACCCTGGCCTTGGCTTTCACACTTGTGTTGAGCTTCACCATCTTCAAGGTGGCAATATTCATGGATATTTCTCCTTCTATTAGTTGTGTAATTGTCCACAAATGGATATGGCAAGACTCCAATATAATTGTTAACTTTTGGGCAACATAAGTTCTGTCTATGGCATTTTTTGTTTCTGATGTTTAGCAAGAATGTTGTCATGTGTTTTTGCTACACTTTTGATATGTCTTGTGTTTCTCCTGCCATGCTTTGTTTAAGACTTTCAAACACTTCTCATCAACCTGTCGACCCCCCTCCCCCACTCCAACCTCTCACCCTCACAACGCGCAGCCCTCCAATCCCTCTGCTCTAATCCCAACCTCACCATTAAGCCAGCGGATAAAGGGGGCGCAGTGGTAGTCTGGCGCACTGACCTCTACACCGCTGAAGCCAAATGCCAACTCGAGGACACCTCTTCCTACTGCCCCTCGACCATGACCCCACCCCCCATCACCAAACCATCATCTCCCAGACCATACAGAACCTCATCACCTCAGGAGATCTCCCACCTACAGCTTCCAACCTCATAGTCCGGGAACCCCACACTACCTCCTTCCCAAGATCCACAAGCCTGACCACCCTGGCCGACCCATTGTCTCAGCAGGCTCCTGCCCCACTGAACTCATCTCTACCTACCTCGACACTGTCCTATCCCCTCTAGTCCAGAAACTCCCCACATACGTTCGAGACACCATCCACGCCCTCCACCTCCTCCAGGACTTCCGTTTCCCCGGCCCCCAACGCCTCATCTTCACCATGGATATCCAATCCCTCTACACCTCCATCCGCCATGACCAGGGCCTCCAAGCCCTCCGATTTTTCCTCTCCAGATGTCCCCAACAGTACCCTTCCACTGACACTCTCATTCGTTTGGCCGAACTGGTCCTCACCCTTAACAATTTCTCCTTTGAATCCTCCCACTTCCTCCAGACCAAAGGCATAGCCATGGGCACACGTATGGGCCCCAGCTATGCCTGTCTCTTTGTTGGCTATGTAGAACAGCTGATCTTCCGTAATTACACGGGCACCACTCCCCACCTCTTCCTCCGCTACATTGATGACTGCATTGGCGCCACCTCGTGCTCCCGCGAGGAGGTTGAGCAATTCATCAACTTCACCAACACATTCCACCCTGACTTTTAAATTTACCTGGATCATCTCTGACACCTCGCTCCCCTTCCTGGACCTCTCCATCTCCATTAGTGACAACCGACTTGACACTGACATTTTTTACAAACCCACCGACTCCCACAGCTACCTGGATTACACCTCTTCCCACCCTATCTCTTGCAAAAATGCCATCCCATATTCCCAATTTCTCTGCCTCCACTGTATCTGCTCCCAGGAGGACCAGTTCCACCATAGAACCAGATGCGCTCCTTCTTTAGAGACCGCAATTTCCCTTCCCACGTGGTTAAAGATGCCCTCCAACGCATCTCGTCCACATCCCGCACCTCCGCCCTCAGACCCTACCCCTCCAACTGTAACAAGGACAGAACGCCCCTAGTGCTCACCTTCCACCCTAAAAATCTTCGCATAAACCAAATCATCCACCGACATTTCCGTCACCTCCAAACAGACCCCACCACCAGGGATATATTTCCCTCCCCACCCCTTTCCGCCTTCCGCAAAGACCGTTCCCTCTGTGACTACCTGGTCAGGTCCACGCCCCCTTACAACCCACCCTCCCATCCTGGCACTTTCCCCTGCCACCGCAGGAACTGTAAAACCTGCGCCCACACCTCTTCCCTCACCTCTATCCAAGGCACTAAAGGAGCCTTCCACATCCATCAAAGTTTTACTTGCACATCCACTAATATCATTTATTGTATCCGTTGCTCCCGATGCGGTCTCCTGTACATTGGGGAGACTGGGCGTCTCCTAGCAGAGCGCTTTAGGGAACATCTCCAGGACACCCGCACCAATCAACCACACCGCCCCGTGGCCCAACATTTCAACTCCCCCTCCCACTCTGCCGAGGACATGGAGGTCCTGGGCCTCCTTCACCGCCGCTCCCTCACCACCACACGCCTGGAGGAAGAATGCCTCATCTTCCGCCTCGGAACACTTCAACCCCAGGGCATCAGTGTGGACTTCAACAGTTTCCTCATTTCCCCTTCCCCCACCTCACCCTAGTTCTAAACTTCCAGCTCAGCACTGTCCCCATGACTTGTCCGGACTTGTCCTACCTGCCTATCTCCTTTTCCACCTATCCACTCCACCTTCTCCTCCCTGACCTATCACCTTCATCCCCTCCCCCACTCACCCATTGTACTATATGCTACTTTCTCCCCACCCCCACCCTCCTCTAGCTTATCTCTCTATGCTTCAGGCTTTCTGCCTTTATTCCTGATGAAGGGCTTTTGCCCGAAACGTCGATAGTGATGATGGATCACAGCCCATCATGGATGTCCAGTTAAGAACTATTCTGAATTTATCCCATTTAACATTGATCTGGTGACATACAACATGATAAACGGCGTTCTCAGTGTGAAAGCAGGACACTGGCTCCAAAAGGATTAAATCACAATTATCAATATTATCATGGAGAGATAAATCCACAGAAGGTACATTTGAAAGAATGAAGCCAAATCGGCTTTGCAGTTGCCTGGCTTTTCTGGTCAACTGTCAGAAGTCCAGTCTGTCAGCTTAATATTAATATTTTCATAAATTATCAACATTGTTCCTCTGACATCCCTCACATACGATTCTATCTCTATCTTACAATACGCCATTCCCAGAACAACTTAGCTCTCATTGGATAAAAGCCAGAAGACCACCATCCCTGGCATCCAAGCCATACTTAAAAAGCCATTGTGCACCGAGACAAGCACTAGCATTCCAAAGCTACTCTGCTCTGTCAAGGACATTTTGTCAGAGAAGGGAAAGGTGGCATGTCTGATGAGGAACTGAAGGTACTGTAAAGGAGAGGAGACCTCTTCCTGAAGGATCAGCAGAGGGGGGATTGAAGTCAGACCCTGGCAGCCTGATGGGAGGTCACTACCCAGGTCAGTTCCATCCTGACAGTGTACCCTACATTGCCTTTAGAAAATTAATTATCTTCTCTCCTCCACCAGGATGAGAGCAGCACTCTTCTCCCTGCTACTTCACACTCACTGCATCCATTTCCCACTAAGGTTCATGCTCTACCACGCTTACATTTGCCTGTAACATCTTCCAACACTTGCTCCCCCAATCTCGCACACACCAAGTGCATGGAATCACGCTGCCCCCTCACTCCCTCAGAACACCTCACCATCATTCTCCCATCTACAGTATCACAACCAGCTGTGCCTTTCACTTTCTTTCCCTTTCTCCTATTCCAGATCGCCCGCAATGGAGCTGAAAGGACCAGGATGGTTGGAGGGGTGCCTGGCATTAAACTTCTCAGCCCCTGTAGAAAAAGAACCCTGGCCCTCTCAGAAGTCATAGAATGCTCTTGCAGTGATGCCAAACCATCCTTGTTCTTCCAACCAAATAAATACCATTCTTCATTCCACTTCAACTCTCACATCAATCCCACTCTCAATCCCTTAATTGCAGGTACCATCAGCATGTCCACCATTCCTAAGTAAAATGGTCAGCTTCCCTAGAAGCCTGTCTCCCCTAGAGGCCTGTCTCTCTGTGTAGCCTTGAATGTAACTGTGCCAACATGGTGCATAACCTCATGGCCACAGAGGATGTGCCATGTGTCATTAAGACTGATGCAGTATGTGGAAGGAAGATGAACAAGGGACATACAGGGAAATGGGTCCTGATGACACCAATGGCCATCATTATATAAACATCCTTATTCCTGCCAAAACCTCTGCGTCAAAAGGTTTTGGTGTGAATAAAGTAGCCAGTGATGTCTGGGACAGGGAAGTGTTCAGCACACAGGAAGCCAATGCATTACAGTGACCAGCAATTATAGATTAGGTATTGTGCATTTAATGGACCTCATATCAGAGAGTCTCACAGCCCCCTCCCTCATAGGTCAATCACTGAGCCATCCATCCAGACTGTGATCACAACTATTTTCTTTCATATTGTGCACCTTCGATTTCGAGCACAATGGAAGGTGACTGCAGGGTCTCTTTGGCCAGTAGCCTCCATGTCATTGAGACACTGAACATTCAAATCCACTTCCTCGTAACCCTTCTCATAAACCCCTTAGGCTTTGCACCAGCCAATCTGTCGACATGAGCCATCTTGCACCCTGCCTAGCCCCTTCCTTCTGAGTTGACTATGCCTGCTGCAGTCATATACTGTGTCCCCATTGAGGCCACAGCACTCCTAACTATGGACAAAACATTCCTGCAAAACACCTTCTCAACAATGCTTTACTCATCCTCACCCCTTACAAATATTGTTATTCCCCTCTTCTTTTATCATTCCCTTCTTTTCTCTCGTCTGCAGCCCCCTGAAATCTTCTTGACCACATGAGCCCCCTCCCCTGGACTGGTCACTATGGACTCACTGGACTGACCATGACCCACTCCATGGACTGCAGAGATACAAACCCCTGTTTGAGAACACTCAGAATGGATATTTGAACATGACCAATCTTCTGTATGGCACCTGAAGCTGTCCTTAACTTACTGTGCCGAGATCTCCTGATTGATAGATGCCTCCGTGCAGTTCAGAGAGGACCACTAGCCTAAAACATTGAGATATGGCTGGTTATTTGCTGCACGTATGTTGTGTAAGCTGCTGACACATAATGCAGATATGAAACGGATTTAGCACAATAGCAAAATATCCACACCTTTAATGAGGACTGCTGAAAAGCAGCACAGACTGCCTGATTGTGTGACTGTGCTAATTGACAAGGCAAGACAAGGCATGGATGCTGCGAGCGTTCAGGTAGGCACCGAATGAGCAAGCCTGAAATGCAGTCTGGTTCAATCCATCAGCTGGGTGCATGTCTGTGCACAAAGTCTCCATGCCGCCTCCACCAAAGTGATGCACCCACCAAGTCTGTCTTCCTAAGACACCACATGTGGATCAAATAGGTGCCATGGTGGTCACAAGGGATTGGCAAATGTCACATGCCAATTTCTTGGATAAAGAATGCACGTGGCTTGTGCTAAATAGTCCTGAGCAACACTGAGGCACTTCTCAGCCAGCAATAAGGTTAAGTTGTCAGGTACCCACTCTGATTTCCATGTCAAAAATTCTCGACATCTGGCTTGTTCATCTCATTGATACGATAGGAAGCTAATGCTTATGAGGTAAGTCAGACAATTAATAAAGCATTAGTCATGCAATAAGCCCCCATAATTGGCAACTCGCCAATTTCTTAGCAAAAACATAAAACATGAAGTAACAGTTCTGGTGGCACAATCGTAGTATCCCTACCTCTGAGCCTGAAGACCTGGGTTCAAGTCCCACCTGCTCCAGAGGTGTTTACGAACAGCAGACAGGAAATGAGGCCTGCTATTTCTGAAGTCACAAAATGACACCATTAACTTGCTGGAAGTTGAAAGCTTCTAACCATATTGTTCACACCCACATTACAGGTAAAAGGTTGGCAGGTAAAAGGCCTTTGTCATTGATCTGTGAAGTGGTGACCAGTTATCAATTAGTTACATGTCACTAGCCAAATCTCCTTTTGTACACACGTCCAGCTGTGACCCGTCCTTCTATTGCATTAACACGCACTTATGATGAATGCTGATAATCTATTTTCAAAATTTCCTCAACAATCTTTGGTTTTTAGAATAGTCCTTTTCCCAATTTAGTCCAATTACAGAAAAATAAACAAGGAACACTTATAAAGATGAAAAGCCATTTGAAAAATGTGTTTCACCATGAAATGTGATACACAAACAACAAAACAAAGATATACATCCATTCCACCGCCCCCCCCCACCCCCCACACCCCACAACCATTTATAATCTTAGCAAATAAAGAACAAAGAAAGAACAAAGAACAATACAGCACAGGAAGAGGCCCTTCAGCTCTCCAGGCCTGTGTCGATACATTTTGCCCTTCAATATTAAAACTTTTATCACTTACAGGAACCATATCCCCCATTCCTATCTTATTCATATACTCGTCCAGGTGTTTCTTGAATGATGCTACTGTGTCTGCTTCTACCACATCCTTTGACAGAGCATACCAGGCACTCACCATCTTTTGTGTGAAAAACATGCCTCGCACATATCTTTTAAACTCCCCCCCCCCCCACCTTGCATCTTGAACATGTGTCGCCTAGTAATTGATCTCTCCACCCTAGGAAAAAGCCTCATACTTTCCACTCTACTCATGCCATTTACAATCTTATAAACTTCTATCAGGTCGCCCCTCAACCTCCTGCACTCTTGTGAAAACAAACCTAGTCTATCTGACCTTTTTTCACAGCTAAAATCCCCCAAACCAGGCAATATCCTGGTAAATCTTTTTTGTACTCTCTCTAAAACATCCACATCCTTCTGGTAGTGTGGTGACCAGACCTGTATGCAATATTCCTTCTGTGACCTAACTAAAGTTGTATAAACCTGCCACATAACTCCATCTGCTATTTTTCTGCCCACACTTCCAACTGATCCTACTGTTTCGTCTGAGAATCCTCCTCACTATCTGCAATTCCACCAATCTTTGTATCATCTGCAAACTTACTAAATAGACCAGCTACAGTTTCCTCCAAATCATTTACATAAGTCACGAATAGTAGAGATCCCAGCACTGATCCCTATGGAACACCATTAGCTACAATCCTCCATTCCGAAAATCACCCTTCCACCAGTACCCTCTGTCTCCTATGACTAAGCCAGTTTTGTATTGATCTTGTCAACTAACCCCGATACCATGTGATTTCACCTTTTGTACCATTTTGCCACAGGGACCTTGTCAAAGGCTTTACTGAAATCCATGTAGACAACATCAACTGCTTTTCTCTTATCAGTCATTTTCATCACCTTCCCAAAAGATTTTTATCAAATTAGTGAGACACGACCTTCCCCACACAAAACCGTGCTGTTTATCGCTAATCAGAACGTTTGCTTCTAAATACTTATAGTCTGATTTAGATTTAGATTACTTACAGTGTGGAAACAGGCCCTTCGGCCCAACAAGTCCACACCAACCCGCCGAAGCGTAACCCACCCATACCCCTACATTTACCCCTTCCCTAACACTACAGGCAATTTAGCATGGCAATTCACTTGACCTGCACATCTTTGGACTGTGGGAGGAAACCAGAGCACCCAGAGGAAACCCACGCAGACACGGGGAGAATGTGCAAACTCCACACAGTCAGTCCCCTGAGGCAGGAGTTGAACTCGGGTCTCTGACGCTGTGAGGCAGCAGTGCTAACCACTGTGCCACCGTGCCGCTCACTTCTCGTCCCTGACAATCTTTTCCAATAATTTCCCTAACCAATAAATCTTAACCTTTTCCAAAATTTCACATTCAGGACAATGCATTCACAATTCCAGTATCTTTTCCAGCAATGTAACATGAAATGGTTGAAACAAAAGACTCCATCTAAATAGTCCCACATTTCAAGTTTCAAACATTTCAATGAATGCCAGTAGGTTATGATCAGCATAAAATAATGTTCCTCTGTCACCGTGCCAGACATAGACTTCAAAGTACGAAAGAGCGAATAAAAATCCCAAAGTCTCTTCTTCTACAGCACAGAAGTTCTTCAGATACTGGCTTAGCTTCTCAGAGAAGTACCCCACTGGCTTCCCCATCCCAACACATCATTCTGTAACAAGATTGCACCCTGCCCGAAGTCACGACATGAATTTGCATTCCGAAAAATCTGGAAAAATCAGGGCAGGTGATGTTCATTCGCTTATTAGGACTGCCTACAGTTTCTCAAAGACTTATTGGTATTCTGCTGACCACACCACTTCTACTTCTTTCTTTAGCAAATATGTTAAAGACTATGATGCTGATAGTATGCACAAATTTTGGGTAAAATTTGTGGCGGCGGCACGGTGGCACAGTGGTTAGCACTGCTGCCTCACAGCACCAGAGACCTGGGTTCAATTCCTGACTCAGGTGACTGTCTGTGTGGAGTTTGCACATTCTCCCCGTGTCTGCGTGGGTTTCCTCCGGGTGCTCCAGTTTCCTCCCACAGTCCAAAGATGTGCAGGTCAGGTGAATTGGCCATGCTAAATTGCCCGTAGTGTTAAGTTAGGGGTATGGGTGGGTTGCACTTCGGCGGGTCGGTGTGGACTTAGACAATAGACAATAGACAATAGATGCAGGAGTAGGCCATTCAGCCCTTCGAGCCTGCACCGCCATTCAATATGATCATGGCTGATCATTCCCAATCAGTATCCTGTTCCAGCCTTATCTCCATAACCCTTGACTCCACTATCTTTAAGAGCTCTATCCAATTCTTTCTTAAATGAATCCAGAGACTGGGCCTCCACTGCCCTCTGGGGCAGAGCATTCCACACAGCCACCACTCTCTGGGTGAAGTAGTTTCTCCTCATCTCTGTCCTAAATGGTCTACCCCGTATTTTTAAGTTGTGTCCTCTGGTTCGGCACTCCCCCATCAGCGGAAATATGTTTCCTCCTGCCAGAGTGTCCAATCCTTTCATAATCCTATACGTTTCAATCAGATCCCCTCTCAGTCTTCTAATCTCAAGGGTATACAAGCCCAGTCGCTTCAGTCTTTCCGTGTAAGGCAATCCTGCCATTCCAGGAATTGACCTCGTGAACCTACGCTGCACTCCCTCAATAGCCAGAATGTCTTTCCTCAAATTTGGAGACCAGAACTGTACACAGTACTCCAGGTGTGGTCTCACCAGGGCCCTGTACAGCTGCAGAAGCACCTCTTTGCTTCTATACTCAATCCCTCTTGTTATGAAGGCCAGCATGCTATTAGCCTTCTTCACGACCTGCTGTACCTGCATGCTTGCCTTCATTGACTGGTGGACAAGAACACCCAGATCTCTCTGAACAGCCCCTTTACCTAATTTGATACCATTGAGGTAGTAATCTACCTTCCTGTTCTTGCCACCAAAGTGGATAACCAGACATTTATCCACATTAAACTGCATCTGCCATGCATCTGCCCACTCACCTAACTTGACCAGGTCACCCTGTAATCTCCTAACATCCTCATCACATTTCACCCTACCACCCAGCTTTGTATCATCAGCAAATTTGCTAATGTTATTGCTGATACCATCTTCTATATCATTTACATATATTGTAAAAAGCTGCGGTCCCAGCACAGATCCCTGCGGTACCCCACTGGTCACTGCCTGCCATTCCGAAATGGAGCCGTTAATCACTACCCTTTGTTTCCTATTAGCCAACCAATTCTCTATCCAATCTAGTACTTTGCCCCCAATACCGTGCGCCCTAATTTTACTCACTAACCTCTTATGTGGGACTTTATCAAAAGCTTTCTGAAAGTCCAGGTACACTACATCCACTGGATCTCCCTCGTCCATCTTCCGAGTTACATCCTCAAAAAATTCAAGAAGATTAGTCAAGCATGATTTCCCCTTCATAAATCCATGCTGACTCTGTCCTATCCTGTTACTATTATCCAGATGTGCCGTAATTTCATCCTTTATAATAGACTCCAGCATCTTTCCCACCACTGAGGTCAGACTAACTGGTCTATAATTTCCTGCTTTCTCCCGCCCACCCTTCTTAAAAAGTGGCACATTAGCCGCCCTCCAATCCTCAGGAACCGACCCCGATTCTATTGAACTCTGGAAAATAATCACCAGCGCATCCATGATTTCCCGAGCCACCTCCTTCAGTACCCTGGGATGCAGGCCATCAGGTCCCGGAGACTTATCAACCTTCAGACCTAACAGTCTCTCCAACACCAAATCCTGGCAAATATAAATTCCCTCAAGTTCAGGTCCTTCAGCAACTGTTACCTCAGGGAGATTGCTTGTGTCTTCCCCAGTGAACACAGATCTGAAGTACCCATTTAATTCCTCTGCCATTTCTTTGTTCCCAGTAATATATTCCCCTGTTTCTGTCTTCAAGGGCCCAATTTTTGTCCTAACCATTTTTTTGCCTTGGACATACCTAAAAAAGCTTTTACTATCCTCCTTTATATTCTTGGCCAGTTTACCTTCGTACCTCATTTTTTCTCTGCGTATTTCCTTCTTACTAATCCTCTGTTGTTCTTTAAAAGCTTCCCAGTCCTCAGTTTTCCCACTTATCTTCGCTAAGTTATACTTTTTCTCTTTTAACTTTATATGTTTCTTTACTTCCCTCGTCAGCCACGCCCGCCCATGTCTCCTCCTGGGATCTTTCTTCCTTTTAGGAATGAACTGATCCTGCAACTTCTGCATTATACACAGAAATATCCGCCATTGTTCCTCCACGGTCTTCCCTGTTGGGCCGAAGGGCCTGTTTCCACACTGTAAAGTAATCTAATCTAATCTAGTAATCTAAAAAAAACCTACATATTCCCAAAAGCCTCTTTAATCCAAATCGCATCACTAAACACAGGTATAACCCATTTAGTGTAACAAAACGGGTATTTCTTTAACCGTTCATGTTGTCAGTACCTCTTCAATTGATTAATGTAAGAAAGGAATGAAGGGTTGCTAACTCTATCAATACAGTCTTCCACCTAGAGTCATACAGATGCACAGCATGGAAACAGACCCTTCAGTCCAACTCATCCATGTCGACCAGATATCCTAACCCAATCTAGTCTCACCTGCCAGCATCTGACCCAAAATCCTCCAAACCCTTCCTATTCATATACCCAGCCAAATGCCTCAAATGTTGCAATTGTACCAGCCTCCACCACATCCTCTGGCAGCTCATTCCATACACGTACCACCCTCTGCGTGAAAAAGTTGCCCCTTAGGTCTCTTTTATATCTTTCCCCTCACCCTAAACCTATGCCCTCTAGTTCTGGACTCCCCGACCCTGAGAAAAGACTTTGTCTATTTATCCTATCTATGCCCCTCATAATTTTGTAAACCTTTATAAGGTCACCCCTCAGCCTCCGAAACTCCAGGGAAAACAGCCCTAGCCTGCTCAGCCTCTCCCTATAGCTCAGATCCTCCAACCCTGGCAACATCCTTGTAAATCTTTCCTGAACCCTTTCAAGTTTCAAAACATCTTTCCGATAGGAAGGAGACCAGAATTGCACGCAATATTCCAACAGTGGCCTAACCAATGTCCTGTACAGCCGCAACATGACCTCCCAACTCCTGTACTCAATGCTCTGACCAATAAAGGAAAGCATATCAAACGTCTTCTTCACTGTCCTATCTACCTGTGACTCCACTTTCAAGGAGCTATGAACCTGCACTCTAAGGTCTCTTTGTTCAGCAACACTCCCTAAGACCTTACCATTAAGTGTATAAGTCCTGCTATGATTTGCTTTCCCAAAATGTAGCACCTCACATTTTTTCTGAATTAAACTCCATCTGCCACTTCTCAGCCCATTGGCCCATCTGGTACAGATCCTGTTGTAATCGGAGGTAACCCTCTTCACTGTCCACCACACCTCCAATTTTGGTGTCATCTGCAAACTTACTAACTGTACCTCTTATGCTCGCATCCAAATCATTTATGTAAATGACAAAAAGTAGAGGACCCAGCACCGATCCTTGTGGCACTCCACTGGTCACAGGCCTCCAGTCTGAAAAACAACCCTCCACCACCCTCTGCCTTCTACCTTTGAGTCAGTTCTATATCCAAGTGGCTAGTTCTCCCTGTATTCCATGAGATCTAATCTTGTTTATCAGTCTCCCATGGGGAACCTTGTCGAACACCTTACTGAAGTCCATATAGATCACATACACTGCTCTGCCCTCATCAATCTTCTTTGTTACTTCTTCAAAAAACTCAAACAAGTTTGTGAGACATGATTGCCCACGCAAAAGCCATGTTGACTATCCCGAATCAGTCCTTGCCTTTCCAAATACATGTACATCCTGTCCCTCAGGATTCCCTCCAACAACTTGCCCACCACCGAGGTCAGGCTCACCGGTCTATAGTTCTCTGGCTTGTCTTTATCGCCCTTCTTAAACAGTGGCACCACATTTGCCAATCTCCAGTCTTCCGGCACCTCACCTGTGACTGTGGTTGACACAAATATCTCAGCAAGAGGCCCCGCAATCACTTCTCTAACTTCCCAGAGTTCTCGGGCACACCTGATCAGGTCCTGGGGATTTATCCACCTTTAACTGTCTCAAGGCATCCAGCACTTCCTCCTCTGTAATCTGGACATTTTGCAAGATGTCACCATCTATTTCCCTACAGACTATATCTTCCATATTCTTTTCCACAGTAAATACTGATGCAAAATATTCATTTAGTATCTCCCCATTTTCTGTGGTTCCACACAAAGGCCACCTTGCTGATCTTTGAGGGGCCTTATTCTCTCCCTTGTTACCCTTTTGTCCTTAATATATTTGTAAGAAATCTTTGGATTCTCCTTAATTGTATTTGCCAACGCTATCTCATGTCCCCATTTTGCCCTCCTGATTTCCCTCTTAAGTATACTCCTACTTTCTTTATACTCTAAGGATTCACTTGATTTATCCTGTCTATACCTGACATATGCTTCCTTCTTTTTCTTAACCAAACCCTCAATTTCTTGAGTCATCCAGCATTCCCTATACCTACCAGCCTTCCCTTTCACCCTAACAGGAATATACTTTCTCTGGATTCTTGTTATCTCATTTCTGAAGGCTTCCAATTTTCCAGCCGTCCCTTTACCTGTGAACATCTGCTCCCAATCAGCTTTTGAAAGTTCTTGCCTAATACCGTCAAAATTGGCCTTTCTCCAATTTAGAACTTCAATTTTTAGATCTGGTCTTTCCTTTTCCATCACAATTTTAAAACGAATAGAATTATGGTCACTGGTCCCAAAGTGCTCCCCCACTGACACCTCAGTCACCTGCCATGCCTTATTCCCCAAGAGTAGGTCAAGTTTTGCACCTTCTCTAGTCGGTACATCCACATAGTGAATCAGAAAATTGTCTTGTACACACTTAAGAAGTTCCTCTCCAGCTAAACCTTTAACACTATGGCAGTCCCAGTCGACGTTTGGAAAGTTAAAATCCCCTACCATAACTATTCTATTATTCTTACAGATAGCTGAGATCTCCTTACAAGTTTGTTTCTCAATTTCCCTCTGACTATTGGGGGGGGTCTATAATACAATCCCAATAAGGTGATCATCCCTTTCTTATTTCTCAGTTCCACTCAAATAACTTCCCTGGATGTATTTCTGGGAATATCCTCCCCCAGCACAGCTGTAATGCTATCTCTTATCAAAAATGCCACTCCCCCTCCTCTCTTGCCTCCCTTTCTAACCTTCCTGTAGCATTTGTATCCTGGAACATTCAGCTGCCAGTCTTGCCTATCCCTGAGCCATGTTTCCATAATTGCTATGATATCCCAGTCCCATGTTCCTAACCATGCCCTGCGTTCATCTGCCTTCCCTGTTAGGCCCCTTACATTGAAATAAATACAGTTCAATTTATTAGTCCTACCTTGTCCCTGCCTTACCTGACTGTTTGATTCATTTCTGTTCTCAGCTGGACCTATCTCAGATCGCTCTCTTTCCTCACTATCTCCCTGGGTCACACCCCCCCCCCCCCCCCCCCCCCCACCCCCTCCCACCTTACAAGTTTAAATCCTCCCAAGCAGTTCTAGCAAATTTCCCTGCCAGTACATTAGTCCCCTTCCAATTTAGGTGCAATCCGTCCTTCTTGTACAGGTCACTTCTACCCCAAAAGAGGTTCCAATGATCCAAAAATGTGAATCCTTCTCCCATACACCAGCTCCTCGGCCATGCATTCATCTGCTCTATCCTCCTATCCCTGCCCTCACTAGCTCGTAGCACTGGGAGTAATCCAGATATTACTACCCTTGAGGACCTCCTTTTTAAATTTCTGCCTAACTCTCTGTAATCTCCCTTCAGAGTCTCAACCTTTTCCCTTCCAACGTCGTTGGTTCCAATGTGGACAATGACCTCTTGCTGGCCCCTCTCCCCCGTGAGAACATTCTGCACCCTCTCTGAGACATCCTTGATCCTGGCACCACGTTCTCCCCGTGTCTGCGTGGGTTTCCTCCAGGTGCTCCGGTTTCCTCCCACAATCCAAAGATGTGCAGGTCAGGTGAATTGGCCATCCTAAATTGCCCGTAGTGTAGGTAAGGGTTAGATGTAGGGGTATGGGTGGGTTGCGCTTCGGCGGGGCGGTGTGGACTTGTTGGGCCGAAGGGCCTGTTTCCACACTGTAAGTAATCTAATCTAATCTAAGTAACACACCATTCTGCTTTTTCTCTGCTGGCCAAAGAAATGTCTGTCTGTACCTCTGACTACAGAATCCCCTAACACAATTGATCTCTTGGAAGCTGACGTAGCCCTCGTTGCATTAGAACCAGTCTCAACACCAGAAACTTGGCTGTTCGTGCTACGTTCCCCTGAGAATCCATCACCCGCTACATTTTCCAAAACAGCATAGCTGTTTGAAATGGGTATATCCACAAAAGACTCTTGCACTATCTGCCAACCTCTCTTACCTTTCCCGGAGTTAACCCATCTATGTGACTGTATCTGAGACTTCCCCCCACTTCTTATAACTGCCATCCATCACATACCGTTGCTGTTGCAAATTCCTCATCACTTCTATCTGTCTCTCCAACCGATCCACTCGATCTGATAAGATTCGCATCCAACAGCATTTATGGCAGATATAATCCGCAGTAACCCTTAAACTCTCTTTAAACTCCCACATCTGACAAGAAGTACATATCACTGCAAAGGCCATTTTTGCTCCTTCACAATCTGCAGACCCAGAAAATAACATCTCTACAAACACTGCCCCAGGTTAAATTAATAGCTATGGCTTATATTTTAAGTTTAATCAAGAGACTTATCTCCAAAAACATATAATCAAGAAAGAATCCACTATACTCACTACTGCAGCCTTTCTCTTGGACAGACTTAAAATTAGGGCAGATGGTATTGGGGGCAAAGTACTAACTTGGATTGAAAGTTGGTTGGCTGACAGGAAACAAAGAGTAGTGATAAACGGCTCCATTTTGGAATGGCAGGCAGTGACCAGTGGGGTACCGTAGGGATCAGTGCTGGGACCGCAGCTTTTTACAATTTATATTAATGATATAGAAGATGGTATTAGTAATAACATTAGCAAATTTGCTGATGATACTAAGCTAGGTGGCAGGGTGAAATGTGAGGAGGATGTTAGGAGATTACAAGGTGACCTGGACAGGTTAGGTGAGTGGTCAGATGCATGGCATCTCTCTCCTGCACTGCCTTCACCATGTGGATAAACGTATGGTTATCCACTTTGGTGGCAAGAACAGGAAGGCAGATTACTACCTAAATGGAAACAATTTAGGTAAAGGGTCTGTACAAAGAGATCTGGGTGTTCTTGTACAGCAGTCAATGAAGGTAAGCATGCAGGTACTGCAGGTAGTGAAGAAGGCTAATAGCATGCTGGCCTTCATAACAAGAGGGATTGAGTATAGAAGCAAAGAGCTTCTTCTGCAGCTGTACAGGGCCCTGGTGAGACCACATCTGGAGTATTGTGTGCAGTTCTGGTCTCCAAATTTGAGGAAAGACATTCTGGCTATTGAGGGAGTGCAGCATAGGTTCATGAGGTCAATTCCTGGAATGGTGGGACTACCTTACGCTGAAAGACTGGAGCGACTGGGCTTGTATACCCTTGAGTTTAGAAGACTGAGACATATAAGATTATTAAAGGATTGGACACTCTGAAGGCAGGAAACATGTTTCCGCTGATGGGTGAGTGCCGAACCAGAGGACACAGCTTAAAAATATGGGGTAGACCATTTAGGACAGAGGTGAGGAGAAACTTCTTCATCCAGGCTGTGTGGAATGCTCTGCCCCAGAGGGCAGTGGAGGACCAGTCTCTGGATTCATTTAACAAAGAGTTGGATAGAGCTCTCAAGGTTTGTGGAATCAAGGGTTATGGAGATAAGGCAGGTACAGGATATTGATTAAGGATGATCAGCCATGAACATATTGAATGGTGGTGCAGACTTAAAGGGCAGAATGGCCTACTCCTGCACCTATTGTCTATTGTCTAAAACTACAATTAACTTATCCGATTCTGTGCTGTGAACTTCGCCCAACAGTTCCTCCAAGATTAGTTGTGAATTTCACTGTTTGTTAAATTTTTCCAGATGCACTCTGATATCCAGCGATACACAAATTCAAACAGCAAAGGCGGTAACTGTGCAGGTTCTCTTTCTCTCTCTCCTGCACTGTCTTCACCATGTGCTTCCTTTGTCCGCTCTTCTCCCTTTTAAAACTGCTGTTGTTTTGACTTTTATTTTCCAAAGTTCCAAAACAATGCAACAGCATATAAAACAGTAATTGCTGCTCTTGGAATTCAAGGAAATCACCTCCAACACCTAAAATACCTAAAAAAAAAGGAGCAGCTCTTACAGGCAGAAATGTTTCCATCCTCCATTTTGGATTACCCAGCTGTGGATTGAGGAATGAATATGTCATTTTGACCATAGTTACCTTTCTATAAAATGTACAGAGTCTAGTTGATCCATCTGGTTTTGCAATGGAAACTACCAGGTGAACTCCAGCTATCTTGATAAGGTGTACTGAACCTTGTTTCCTCCTGAGTTTATCTTTCTGGGCTCAACTGTCAGAATGCTGTTCAATCGGTCCTGATTCTCCTACAATGATATCATGCCTAGCTAATGTAGTACACCCAGGTGTATCTCTACAGATTATATTATACTTTCTGAATAGTCTCATAAAGGTCCTCCATTGTTCTTCCTGTAAATATGAGGAAGCAGTGTCTGATTGCCCAGTTTTGTGTTAGTTCATTGAAATGTAGTAGCTTCACTTTGAGAACTGTCTACCTCGCCTTCCGACTCAATCTTATTGTCTTTGTCAACGTACATTACTTTCAGCAACGGTGGCACAGTGGTTAGCACTGCTGCCTCACAGCGCCAGAGACCCGGGTTCAATTCCCGCCTCAGGCGACTCACTGTGTGGAGTTTGCACATTCTCCCCGTGTCTGCGTGGGTTTCCTCCGGGTGCTCCGGTTTCCTCCCACAATCCAAAGATGTGCAGGGCAGGTGAATTGGCCATGCTAAATTGCCCGTAGTGTTAGGTAAGGGGTAGATGTAGGGGTATGGGTGGGTTGCGCTTCGGCGGGGCGGTGTGGACTTGTTGGGCCGAAGGGCCTGTTTCCACACTGTAAGTAATCTAATCTAAAACTTTCACACTTGTCCCTCCTTACCCTCTTCCCTACATTGATACTACTGAGCTGATCAAGTGTACCCTAGAACTCTGTGGGAAGCCAGGGAGGTGATTGCTGGGCCCCTTGTTGAGATATTTGTATCATCAACAAAAAACACAGGTGTGTTGCCGGAAGACTGGAGATTGGCTAAGGTATAGTGGACAGCAAAGAAGGTTACCTCGGAGAAGAATGGTATCTTAAGCAGATTGGCCAATGGGCCGAGGAGTGGCAGATAGAATTTAATTTAGATAAAAGTGAGGCGCTACATTTTGGAAAGATAAATCAGGGTAGGACGCATACACTTAATGGTAAGGTCCTGGGAAGTGTTGCTGAACGCAGGTTCACAGTTCTTTGATAGTGGAATCTCAGGTAAATAGGACAGTAAAGCAGACATTTGGTATGCTTGCCTTTAATCGGTCAGTGCTGGATTGGTGGTGCTGGAAGAGCACAGCAGTTCAGGCAGCATCCGAGGAGCAGTAAAATTTGAGTATAGGAGTTAGGAGGTCATATTGCAGCTACACAGGGCATTGTTAAGGCCACTTTTGGAATACTGCATGAAATGCAGGTCTCCCTGCTATAGAACGATGTTGTGAAATTTGAGAGAGTTCAGAAAACATTTATATAGGGAGAAGGCTGAATAGGCTGGGGCTATTTTCCCTGGGGTATTGGAGGCTGAGAGGTGACCTTATCAAGGTTCATAAAATCATGAGGGGCATGGAAAGGCTGAATAGCCAAGAGGTAAAAACAATGACTGCAGATGCTGGAAACCAGATTCTGGATTAGTGGTGCTGGAAGAGCACAGCAGTTCAGGCAGCATCCAAGGAGCTTCGAAATTGACGTTTCGGGCAAAAGCCCTTCATCATAGCCAAGATCTTTTCCTTGGGGTGAGGAAGTCCAAAACTACAGGGCATTGAGGGGAAAGATTTAAAGGGGACGTAAGGGGCAATGCTTTCACTCAGAGGGTAGTGCATGTATGAAGTGAGCTGCCAGAGGAAGTGGTGGAGTCTGGTACAATTACAACATTTAAAAGGTATCTGGATGGCTATATGAATATGAAGAATATGGTCCAAACGCTGGCAAATGGTACAAGATTTATTTAAGATATCTGGTCGACATGGACAAGTTAGACCAAAGGATTTGTTTCCATGCTGTGCATCTCTGAGTCTATATTTATGTGACATCCCTCTCCTACTATCAGGAGTATTTATCAGATAAATAATGTCACTACTTCTCCTAATTACTTTGGAGAAACCTCTTAATTTCACTTTTACAGGTTCACATTACAAAAGCAATTATACCAATACTTTATTTCCCACTTGAAATACTCTGATTACTGAATGTTTATCTGCCCTTTCAAATCTTCTGTGAAACTTTCAAATGCTCTTATGTAAATGTTCTGTTGAGTCTTTCTAGAGAGAGGACATGGCTATGGGCCAAGTGCTAAAAAAATGGGATTAGAGAAGTTTGCTGGTTGTTTTGACCAGCGCAGACACGGTATGAGAAAATGTCTTTATCTGTGCTGTAGACCTCTATGATTCAATGACACATAATCTAACACTTCGGATTCACTTTTTTGGTTCAATAACACTTCCCTAATAAATTGTAGTGGCCCTCTAATCTCATGACCATAAATCAAATCAAATGGACTAAACTCAGTAGATTCATTTGGGAAATCTCTGGTAACAAATATTAAGAAATCTAATCCTCTGATCCAATCCTGTGGATATTCATGACAGTAATCCTTCATCATGGTTTTGAGAGTCTAATGGCATCGCTACAAAACTTCCTGTTTTTGTGAATAATACACAGTTGATTTCAATTGTTCTATACCAAAACTGCTGGAATTTTCTGGATAACTTTCAATGTAATGCTAGAACCTTGATCAGATGATTGACTGTTACAAGCAAAAAATCGGTATTATCCTTTCCACTAACAACTCAGTTATAATTATCCTCAAAGGAATTGCTTCTGGGACTTAGGTTGTCACATCCATAAGTACTGAATAAACTGATGATCTGCTTTCATTTTCCGTAACGAAATGTACTAACATGCGACTAAATAGCCCTTCAAAACTGATATGGGTATCAAAGCAGCCAGTTTAAATACATGTTGCAGTGTTCCTACATCATAAGGTACATGACAAACTTCACAGAACTACACCAAATCTTTGTGAAGACTTGCCTTGTATAATAATTATTCATTGATGCTTGCATTTTCTGTTCCTCTGTATCCTGCCATAGAATTTATCCAATTATGAGTTGAGGGCATCCCTGACCAGCCCAGCATTTATTACCCATCCCTAATTTCCTAGAGGGAAGTTTAAGTCAACTACATTGCTGTGGGTCTGAAGTCACACAGTTCAGACCCGATAAGGATGGCAGTTGCTTTCCCTAAAGGACATTAGTGAACAGATGAGTTTTTCCAACAATTGACAATGGATTCATGATCATTAGACCCTTAATTCCAGATTATTATTGAATTCAAATTCCACCATCTGCTGTGGCAGGATTCAAACCAGGGTCCCTCGGATATTACCTGGGACTCTGGATTAATAGTCTCATGATAATACCACTAGGCCATCATCTCCCCAATTTCATGTACTACTTGCAATATCTCCTTACAATATCTTGGCAGTACCACTATTTGACATACCACTGTCCACTCTGCAATCAATGAGAAGGTCTTCTGTTTTTATTTAAAAAAGTGAACTCCATTTTTAATAACACTGCCAAACTTCTTCAGCATCAACTTCAATGTGAGCTGTGACAACTTATTTAACTTTCAATCTGCTTCTTGAGTCTAAATTAATGAAGACCTGCTGGACGTCATCAGCAGCAACAGAATCACAGTCCAACACAATCTGCAACATCCACCATGTGCTGTGGTGGGATTCAAACCAGGGTCCCCAGTATATTACCTGTCTCTCTGGGCTAATAGTCTAGCGATAGTACCATTACACCATCACAATTTCATGTACTACTTGCAATATCTCCTTACGATGTGGTCTCCTCTACATTGGAGAATAGAAGCATAGACTGGACGACTGCCTCACAGAACAGCTGCATTCTGCCCGCACAAATGACTCTTAGCTTCCAGTTGCCTGCCACTTCAACCCTGTTCCCTTGCCAATATCTCTGTCTCAGGCTTGCTGCAGTGCTTCAGCAAAGCTTAGCGCAAACTGGAAGAATAGCACCTCATTTTCTGCTTGGAGACCTAGCAGCCTTCTGGACTCAGCATCGAGTTCAACAACTTTAGGGCTTGAACACTCCCATGTCTGAGCCCCTATAGCAACACACCAGGCCTTGTTATCACATTGTCTATTACACACAATCCATTGTTAGCCACTAACAGTCTCCATTAATAGCTATTCACCCTCCCAGCCAGATCGTTACCAAGCCTTTGCCTGTCCAACAATTCTTCTCTCTCTTTGGGCTCCTATCGTTTATTCCTTACCACCTTCCCCCACCCTACCTTCTGCATATAAACCAACATTTTCCTAGGTACCATCAGTTCTGAAAAAGTGGCACTGGACTTGAAACATTAACTCTTCGCAGATGCTACCAGACCTGCTGTTTTTTTCCAGCAATTTCTGTTTCTGTGTGTGACAATCTGCAACTTTGTGGCCCAGCATATTCTCCACTCTACATTATCATCAACAAGGGGTTTGACTATGGCTTAATAATGAGTGCAGGCAGTACGTTAGCTCTGAAAACAAAGTCATACTAAACTCGAAAAATGAACTCTCTCTCTATCCACAGATGCTGCCAGATCTGCTGAGTTTCTCCAGAATTCAGTGCTTGCTTCAGATTTCCAGCATCAACAGTATTTTGCCTTTCTTGAGCATTTAATTCACTACCTCTTCTCTTTCAGGTACAACCACCTTAAAGAAGTTGTGCTCTTACTTCCAATGAGATTTCCATTTTAATCTTCCAGCTTGTTCACTTTCATTGCTTTCTATCTGCCTACTAGTGTCAGATAAGGTTTTCGCTAAAATTTGTTTTCACAACCACGGCTCCTTCCCACAGTGACAGTTTCTGGCTTTGCCTCACTTTACACCAATTCCAACTCACATTCCATCCTTCATGCTTCAAACCCAACTAGGAATAAAGGTATTTCCAAGACATACAGGATTCTGCAGACATCTACTTTTATCACATCCCAAGCCATGCACCACTACTTGCACACTGTTAACCTCTCTCTCCCCATCATAACTGTCTCACACTATCTCAAAGCTGTCACTGTCCAGAGTTCCATTTCATTTTTTATCTCATCCAATGCTTTAACAATAAACATTACCTCTTTTCAGATGTTAAGGGATGCAAGCTCCAAAATATTCAAGGGTAATGATGCCCATCTGGTTCTTTTGCCCCTCCCCTTCCTTCTGATTCCATCCCTTCATCTGACATCACTTCTTGGTACGTTTTCACTATATCCTCGCACCTTTTCTTCTCTGATGCTTTATGAGTTGTGCTCAGCAAAGGACTTGCTTTATTCCTATTATGCCCCTCAGAAATGAAGATGAGTCATACCTCAAAATGTTGACTCGGTTTTTTCTCCACAGATGCTGCCAAACTTGCTGACTTTCTCCAGCATTCTCTTTGCTTGTTTCAGAATTCAGCATCTGCGGTATTTTGCTTTTATTTGAAGAGCACATTACAGCAGGGCAGAATCAAAACAAATGTTAATCATGACTTTTTAAGCTTATGCCTTACCATAAATGCAAGTCTCTTTTTGTGCCAAAAACATTAATCTTAGTGTTCCCCAAGTGGAAACCATGGATGAACCAGGAGATCCACTCCCTTCTGAAGTTCAAGTCTGAGGCATTGAAGTTGGACAACCCTGACCTATACAGAAAATCTAGGTACGATCTTACAAAGCCATCAGGGATGGCAAGGGACAATACCAGACTAGAGTCCCAGACTAACCACATGAATACACATCAACTGTGGTAAGGCTAACACAATAATAACAGCCTACAAAGCGAAGTCGGGTAAATAACGCATCCCTCCCTCCCCAGTGCACTCAATGCATTCTATGCTTGTTTGGAACAGATGTCACCTGCCTCGACAGTCTCGGGTGCACATGTACCCACAATCACCACCACAGACGTTAGATCGGCCTTCTTGTGAGTGAATCCATGGAAAGCAACTGGCCTGGATGGAGTCCCCAGCTGTATACTAAGATCCTGCGTGGACCAGCTGTCATCCTTATTACAACGTGAGATTCCCACCTGCTTCAAGAAAACTATGATCATCCCGGTGCTAAAGAAAAATCAGCCAACGTGCCTTGAAGTTTACCGCCAGATGGCTCTGACATCCATCATCATGAAGCGTTCAAGAGGTTAATAATGGCACACATCAATTCCAGTCTCTCAAACTGCATTGATATGCCACCATTCGCCTACCATCACAATAGGTCCAAGGCAGATACCATCTCCCTGGCCCTACACCCATCCCTGGAACCTCTGAATAACAAGGACACCTATATCAGACTCCAATTTTTGATTTTAGCTCCATCTTCAACACCATATTTCCAAAAAAACACATCTCCAAACCTTGAGACCTAGAATTCTTCTTCCCCCTGTTCAGCTGAATCTTGGACTTCCTGACCTGCAGACCACAATCAGTAAGGATAGCTGACAACAACTCCTCCACAATACTCCTGAATACCCATGCCCAGATGGTTGTGTACTCCGCCCCAGCTATACTCCTTGTATACTCATGACTATGTGGCCAAATTAAACTCTAATTCCATTTACAAATTTGCTGATGACACAACTAGGGTGGGTCAAAAAATGACAAGACAGAGTACAGGAAAGAGACTGATAGATTAGCAGCATGGTGTAAAAACCTCCTTCAATGTCAGAAAATGAAAGAGCTGGTCACCAACGTCAGGAAGAAGGGTGGAGGACACACTCCTGTCTTTATGAATGGTGCTGAGGTGGAGGTGTTCGAGAGCTTCAAGCTCCTTGGAGCAAACATCATCAACAATCAATCCTGATCCATTGGTAGGGCAACTGCTTTGCCCAAGACCATGAGAAATTACACAGAGTTGTGACAGCTTTCCAGTCAAGATTAGAGTGGTACTGGAAAAGCACAGTAGGTCAGGCAGCATCTGAGGAGCAGAAGCTGTCAAAAGCCTAGCATTCCAGACCAACACAAAAACCACCCCTCCTTCCATTGACTCTGTCTACACTGCCTGCTGCCTCGGGAAAAACAGCCATCATAATCAATGGCCCCTCCCATCCCAGTTATACTCTCTTCAACCCTTCTCCATTGGTCAGAAGATGGTACACGTTTTCAAACTTTTCTAACAGATTTAAGAATAGCTTCTTTCCCATTACTATCAGACTTATGAACGGACCTCTCATGTTATAGAGTTGATCTTTCTCTGCACCTTCACTACAGCAAAAACATTATTTTCTGCATTCTATTCTAATATACTGATGTATTTATGTAAGGTGTGATTTGTTGGGTTAGCATACAAAACAATACTTTTCACTGTGACAATAATAAATCAAATCAAAATCAAAAACAACCTATCATGTTGTCCTGTGATTTTAATCATTTGAAAATAATTTTTAATTTTTTTTAATAATGTGATCAAACAGTTGCTGGTCAGGCAGCATCTGTGGAGAGTAACAGAGTTATGTTTCTGACTGAAAGAACTTGTTATCGAAACTGATTTTTGCACTTGTATCAGAAGCAAAGACAGTAATAGATCTTTTATAGTAAATGAGTATTAACTGACCATGTCTGAATCAAACAAGACTCAAACAAGGTAGGCCTATTTTTTGTGTTGCTGATAATGCCATGACTCATGGTTTGGAGAATAAAATATCAATCTTTTTATAGTTTAACCAAGTAATTAACTAGCTGCTATTAAAAATATATTGCAATTAATTTAAGCTAATACATTTCCATTTATTAATAAATTTCAAGTTACAGAGTTAAAATGGCTGACCAGTGACTATCCGCTAAGGTAACAAGTATATTAATTCAATAAAATGTCATAAGACTATAAGACACAGGAGCAGAAGTAGGCCAATTAGCCTATCAAGTATGTTCTGTCATGCGGTTAGAGCATGGATGATCTGATAATCCTTAACTCCACTTTCCTGCTTTATTCCCTTATTTTTTGATTCCCTCAAATTCAAAAAGATCTATCTCAGCTTTGAATATATTTATCAACATTGTAATTCCGACAAGTACAAGTCTAACCTGCTCAACCTCTCCACATAAGAATGTCCCCCATACCCAATTAAATAAATATTCTCTGTACTGCCTTCAATGCCAGTTTATCATTCCTTAGATAAGGGAACTAAAACTGTTCACAAAATCCAGCTGTGGTCTGACTAATGCCTTGCATTGTGTTAGCAAGTCCTCTCTATTTTTATACTCCATTCCCTTTGAAATAAAGGCCAACATTACATTTGACTTTACTGTTAGCTGCTGAATATAGATGTTAACATTTTTGTGATGCATACACAAGGACACCCATACCCCCTGTGCTGCAGCTTTCTGCACTATTCCCCAATTTAAGTAATATTCAGTTCTTCTATTCTTCCTGGTAAAGTGCATAAACTCACATTTTCCCACACTATATTTCATCTGCCAAGTTTTTGCCCACTCACTTAACCTGTCTCCATCCCTCTGTAGACTCCTTGGGTCATCCTCACAACTTGCTTTCCCACTTATGTCATCTGCAAACTAAGTGACAGTACATTTGATTCCATTATCCAAGTCGTTAATATATATTGTAAATAATTGTGGCCCCAACACTGATCCCTGTAGCACTCCAATAGTAACAGATTGCTATTCTGAAAATGTCCTTTGTCTGTCATATATTGGTTAGTTAATCCTCTATTCACCTAATATACTACGCCCAATGCTATGGGCTCTTATCTTATTATGTGTCTTGCGTGCGATATCTTATCTCATGCTTTTTGAAACCTATCCCTCTTGTTACCTCCTCAAAAAACCTTAATAGTTTTGTCAGGCAGGATTTATTTAATTCTAGTTCTTTAGTATGTTTTTATGTATTGTCCAG
This sequence comes from Chiloscyllium punctatum, assembly GCF_047496795.1. NCBI lineage: Eukaryota > Metazoa > Chordata > Chondrichthyes > Orectolobiformes > Hemiscylliidae > Chiloscyllium > Chiloscyllium punctatum. The sequence continues at coordinate 83,267,390 of NC_092746.1, read as the reverse complement.
TATGTATCTATCTATAACACATCATGGTGGCACGGTGGCACAGCAGTTAGCACTGCTGCCTCACAGCACCAGAGACCTGGGTTCAATTCCCACCTCAGGCAACTGTGTCTAGAGTTTGCACATTCTCCCCATGTCTGCGTGGGTTTACTCCAGGTGCTCCGGTTTCCTCCCACAGTCCAAAAATGTGCAGGTTAGGTGAATTGGCTGTGCTAACTTATAGAACATAGAACATTACAGCTCAGTACAGGCCGTTTGGCCCTTGATATTGCGCCGATCTGTCATACCAATCTGAAGCCCATCTAACCTACACTATTCCATGTACGTCCATATGCTTGTCCAATGACGACTTAAATGTACTTAAAGTTGGCGAATCTATTACCATTGCAGGCAAAGCATTCCATACCCTTACTACTCTCCGAGTAAAGAAACTACCTCTGACATTTGTTCTATATCTATCACCCCTCAATTTAAAGTTATGTCCCCTTGTGCTCTCCATCACCATTCTTGGAAAAAGGCTCTCCCTGTCCAGCCTATCTAACCCTCTGATTATCTTATATGTCTATATCAAGTCACCTCTCAACCTTCCTCTCTCTAACGAAAACAACCTCAAGTCCCTCAGCCCTTCCTCGTAAGACCTTCCCTCCGTATCAGGCAACATCCTAGTAAATCTCCTCTGCACCCTTTCCAAAGCTTCCACATCCTTCTTGTAATGTGGAAAACAATACTCCACGTTTTGTACAGCTGTAGCATAACCTCATGGATCCGGAACTCGATCCTTCTATTAATAAAAGCTAAAACACTGTTTGCCTTCTTAACAACCCTGTCAACCTGGGTGGCCGTAAATTGTCCGTAGAGTTAGATGAAGGGGTAAATGTAGAGGAACGGGTCTTGGTGGGTTGCTGTTCGGTGGGTCGGTGTGGACCTGTTGGGCTGAAGGGCCTGTTTCCACACTGTAAGTAATATAATCTAATCAGGTTTGGTGTATGTCATGCAGCTTTCCATTGGTAGCACCTGTATAAAACTTCAAGGAAAATCTCATATCTATTACTATAAAACACACGCTTCCAGGAAGAGAAAAACATATGCCATTCTGTCTTCTATATCTGGAATATCTAATGTTATAATAAACAAAAGATCTTAAAATTAAAGGAATATAAATTTCAGAATAACATGTTTACGTTTTCTTTGAATTGTCTTGTGTGTCTTATTGCCTTTATTGAAGTTGTTGCTAGAATACCTGAACCTTAACCAAAAAGCTAAGGCTTAGATAAAAGCAAATTACTGTGGATGCTGGAATCTGAAACCAAGAGAAAATGCTGGAAAACCTCAGCAGGTCTGGCAGAATCTGTAAGGAGAGAAAAGAGCTGATGTTTCGAGTCTAACTGACCCTTTGACAAACGTCAGCTCTTTTCTCTCTTTACAGATGCTGCCGGACCTGCTGAGATTTTCCAGATAAGGCTTAGAATTTGTCTTCATCATTTTTTACCCTAGTTTTGAGATTATTAGCCAAATTCAGATTGTACAGTCTAAACATATGTAAAGTACTTACTTTTCCAGAATACATCAATATTATTCAGTCGGTGAACTGTTGGAATTTTTCTCATTAACTTCTAGAATTATTCATTTAGAGTTTTTTAATTATTTGAAAAACAACTAATGACATGTTATGCACCTTTCATTCAATTAAAGTTTATTGACAAGAATTTGCTTACATGGATGATTATGTGCTGGGACTGTGGGCAGAACTTTCCCCTCCTTGGTGTGATGTGAGCAATGGTGAGCAAATTTAGAAAATACAATTGTTCTCCTATAACGCGTGCTTCTTTAATGTAAATTGACTTTAACGTGATTAAAGAAGTTGGACTGTTATTTGTAGAATGCGAACTTTCCTTACCTGTATTAGCTGTGATTTGATTCTGTCCCCATTAGTTTAAATGGTGTAGCTATTATGCGATTTTCTTATAATGCTAGATCGTACAACAACAGAACTATCCCATTATATCAGAACCAACTGCATAGGTAAAATGAAAAAAATCAGAATCTCAACGTCAAGCATTAAACGGCAACTTCAGAATCTCATTAAAGCCCCAAATGATCGCATTTATATGCTACTTGTAATCCTCTCCTCCTTCACCAAGAAACTAGATGTGCGCAAGGTAAATCTGCATGGGTGTCTGATGACTGCAAGTTGCTGAATGCTTCTGCCTGCTATCATCAAACTGCTTCTTTTCAATAATATCTTTGCCTGCTCCAGGACCACCATCCTCCACAACTTTCATTCATGCAAGTCGACATCAGCAAACCACCAATGTCACACACCACTTCAGCACTTAACTTTCGAGCTCAGGAAGAGCTATGACTTTATGTCAGGTCACTTTGCCTATGAAGGCACATGTGTATCTATCAAACACATCTGTGCCAGATGCACCTTGTAGCTCTTAGATTGGTTTCTTAGAGCTCACTCATTGATTTCAGCACTGATTTACAGCTGCCAGCCTTTGTAACCTGCATTGCTCTTTGGCATAGGGAGAGGCAGTCAGCTTGTCACAAGAGAGCACCAAACAGTGAAGCAGATAGTAATGTCACAATGCAGCATCATGCTACACTCATGTCACTCCTGCCCCACCTGTCAGCAGTTTATGTGACAAGAAACTGTACGCGCTTCAAAAAAAAAGGCTGAGCATGAACATCAAAGAGGAGCAGTCCCCAGTAGGGTGAAGGGAGACTATGGTCAATCAGGCCCTATTAGAGGTTAGTGATCTATGTCTTTGCAGTCCAGAGACTGATCCACAATTCCTGCAGGTCAGGTTTAACCAGTCCAGGCATTTCAAGTAGGTCAGTTAGGATATGGGGAGACTTCAGTCCAGAGGGAGGCCATTTTTCTGACAATGAGGCAAAAAGAGGGATTGAGACCGATGGAAGTGAATATAAGAGCAGTTATGTTGATGTAATAGCATGAGAAGTGGTGAGGTGTCCTCGTAAGTGAGTAAGATGCAGGTATAATTAACAGTGGTTTGGGAGGATGAAGTGGGTGAGAGTCATTGAGTGAACATGATATATGCAATACTGAAAGCTGTAATCCATAAGCCTTGTCGAGAGGCATCATAGTGACAGTTAGAGTGAGTGACGGCCCTGTGAGCGTGAGGTAGCAGAGAGAAAATGGTGGCTTTTGCCATTGTGGTTCACAAACATTCATTGATCTCCTCACTGCACTACAGGGGCATCTAGTTTCATCTGGGGCATAATACTGACCAATTTGAGTTCAGGCTGGCTTACTCTAGTGGTGTAAACTCCTTGGCATACTACAGGAAATTTACTGCCCATCTCTCCACCACCCTGTTTACCAAGACCTCCATGTTCCTATTCATGAAGCAGGGACAGGGTTTCCTTTCCTATTGGCTATGTCTTTAATAATAACGATTGAGCACTCCACAGTGCATAGGACAGCTCACAGTTTGCAGCACTTAAAGTGGTGCCAACAACTGAAAGCCAGAAGGTCCAATACTTGCATTTCTCCTGCTGTGTAATTCCCATACTCATTAGATCACCCAGCAACATGCCCTGGTATTCACATATTCTATCTCACGTGTACACCTCTAGCTGATTGCAAAAAACCTCCAGATATTAAAACAATCATAAACTTTTTGCTTTCTCCCTTATTCCACAACAGCAAAGAACTGCAGCAAGACCAGCAAACCTGTGTTCCCAGAGTCTCCTCAGAGATGTGTTTTACATAATTAGGCCAGTAACAACATAGCCAGTTGACTCTGGTGCCACTGAGGTCATCAAGGCTGATGATAGGTCACTGCGCTATGGCTCTTTTCAATTTCTTGCTCATCCACTTCCTGAGGTGTAGCAGGTGAAGTGGAAGCCACACATGGTGTAATGGTATACTTCCTGCATTCATCCCTACCATGCCACTTATCACATTTCAATCCTACCCTCTTTTATTAACTCAAATACCCATGAACCCCTACCTGAACAACCTCAATGCAGCCAGGATAAACTGAAAGTGCAACCCCATTCCAATGGTGAGAAGGTCTGCCACCATCTCAGATACTGGAACTGTGTGAACTTTAAAGATTAATTAGAAGCAGGCTCAAGATATTATGAGTCACTGGGCATGAGACAGAAACACTCAGATCAGAAAGGAAGGGTGGCTTGTGTGCCATCTCCTTGTACAGAGATGAATAGTCATTCAACGGATTCAGATGAGGATGTCAATAGGGTGGCTTTCAGGAGAACACTGATTATGCACATCAAAGCACTTTAACATATTGATAGATTTATGAGACAACATCAGTCAAGCAGGCATCTTACTAGACTAGATATGTCAGGGTCCCATCTGTCACTTTAAATAGGTCTTAGTTCCTTGTAACTTAATCTTAAATGGTTAATGGCTATTTAGAGTATAGGTGAGTATAATGTAGACAGTCTCACTGTTTCTCTTCCTTCTTAAAATATTAGCCTGATGTTCAAAGCATAGAAGGTATCTACTGCTGTTTTAGTAAGGGTCAAGGAAGTGACACACTTGTCATGCATAATCCATCAATTTTGGGTTTGGGTGACTAAACACAGCCTGACATACCTATCACCAAGCAGCCCAACTTTCAGTTTCCTGGATGAAAGTGGGATGGCAACAGGGGCTGCAGTTCTCCAACATCCAAATTCCCTTGATCCGGTGTAATTTGCCTCCCGGTGCAACAGGCCCACAACAGATGAGATCTCTCTATTTGTAAAAAATCCCTGAAATATCTGGATAACAAGGATATTTATGCAGACTGCTTCTTATTGACTACAGGTGTTCCTTCAACACCAAAATTCCAAACAAACTCATCTCCAAACTCTGAGACCTTGGTTTTGGCTCTTTACCTTTCTAACTGGATCCTTGACTTCCTGACCTGTTGACCACAAATCAACAAGAATAGGCGACAACACCTCTTCCACCATAATCTTCAACACTGGTGCCCGACCAGGCTGCATACTCAGCTCCCTGCTATATTCCTCATGCACTCAAATGCATGACCAAATTCCACCTCAACTCCATTTACAAGTTTGCTGATAACACCACCATTTTAGGTTGAATCTCAAACAACAAGACAGAATACAAGAAAGCGATTGAGTGCCTAGCAGCATGGTGAAAAGACAACAATATCTCCATCAACGTCAGCAAAATGAAGGAACCGGTTTTTGACTTCAGGAGGCTGAGTGGAGGGCAGGCCCCCGCATTCATCAGTGCACTGAAGTGGAGATGGTCAAAAGCATCAACTTTCTGGAAGTGATGATCACCAATCTGTCCTGGTGCACCCACATTAATGTGTCAGTCAAGAAAGCACAATGTCTCTGCTTCCTCAGGAGGCTCAGAAAATTCAGCAAGTCCACAATGACTCTTATCAGTTTTTATAGATGAACCATAGAAAGCATCTTATATGAGTGCATCACAGCATGATACGGCAACTGCTTTTCCCAAGACAGACGAAACTACTGAGTGAACACAGCCCGGTCCATCACCCAAAATAACCTTCCATCCACTGACTCCACCTATACTTCCCACTGCCTCTGGAAAGCAACCAACACAATCAAAGACCCCTCCCACACCAGATATACTCTTTTCTACCCTCTCCTGACAGGCAGAAGATATAAAAGTTTGAATACATATACAAACAGCTTTTTTCCCAGCTGTTACCAGAATTTTGAACAGACCTCCCAAATGTTAATGTAATTCTCTCTCTCTGCAGCTATATTCTGCACTCTGTTTTGCAAGCCTGATGCACTTTGTATTGTAGAATCTGCCTTCATAGCACAGAAAACAACACTTTTCACTGTATCTCTGCACATGTGATACAATAAATACAGGCCAAACAAACATCCAGATATCATGCAGTGATTATGTGAATCTGCAGTGAGGTTTTTATTCATTCATATATGGGACATGGGCTTTGCTGCCTTGGCCAATATCTATGACCTTTGAGAAGGCGGTGGTGAACTGCCTTCTATAACCACTACAGTCCATGTGCTGTCAGTAGATCCACAATGGGGAGACGATGGTCTTGTGGTTTATCATTACATCATTAATCCAGAAATCCAGGTAATATTCTGGGAACTCATGTTCAAATCCCACAAACTGAATTCAACAAAAATCTGGAAATAAGAGTCTCAGGATGACCATCAAACCAATGTCAATTATCAGGAAAAGCTCATCTAGTTCCTTTAGGGAGGGAAATCTGCCTTCCTTACTTGGTCCAATCTCCATGTGACTCCAGACCCACAGCAACTACCTTAAAAGTTAACTACCCTCTGGGCAATTAGGGATGGACAATAAATGCTGCCCTGGCCAATGAAACCCACATTCAATGCCTTTAGGGAGGGAATTCCAAGATTTTGACTACTGACAGTGAAGAAATGACAATATATTTCCAAGTCAGGATGGTGAGTGGCTTAGAGGTGAAATTGCAGGTGATGGGTGTTCCCATGTACCTGCTGCCCTGTCCTTCTAGATGGAAGTGGTCATGGGTTTGAAAAGAGCTGATAAAGAATCTTCGGTGAATTTCTCAGTGCATTTTGTAGATAGCACACACGGCTGCTGCTGAGTGTCGGTGGTAGAATGACTGAATGTTTGTGAATGTGGTGCTAATCAAACATCTGCTTTGTCCTGGATGGTGTAAAGCTGCTTGAATGTTGTTGGAGATGCACTCATCAAGACAGGTGGGGAGTGTTCCTTCAAACTCTTGACTTGTGTCTTGTGGATGATGGACAGGCTTTAACATAATTGTGATGGAACATGTTTAGACTGTTGCAAATATGATCACAGGCCTCCAATGACAATCTACAAGTATTAACAAATATACTAGGAACTCTAATAATTGCTGTCACATTATTTAATGTCTTAAAAAAGGAGGCAAATGTCTCGGAAGGAGGTGAATGTTGTTCCTCTTTTCAAGAAGGGTATCAGGGAAACAGGACAATTACAGACCAGTCAGTCTTGCGTCTGTGGTCAGCAAAGTTTTGGAAAGAATTCCGAGGGATATGATTTATGACTATTTGGCAAAGCATAGTATGATTAAAGGCAGTCAGTATGGCTTTGTGAGGGGCAGGTCATGCCTCACAAATCTTATTGAGTTCTTTGAGGAGATGTCAAGATAGGTCGACCAAGGTCGAGCAGTGGACGTGGTGTTTTTTTTCTTTTATCAAAACAGTGAAACTCCTCTGTTAAATTTTTTTATCTTTTTTTCTTTCTTTCTTTTCTTTTTTTTTAATTTAACCCCCACACTACTGCCTAACTGCGGAGTGCTTATTTTTTCCCCAGAACCCATGGTGTGTGTGTGCAGGTGAGACACAGTGAAAGACACAAAGTGCACGAATCTTTATTCAATTGCCACCACCAGCAAGATAGGAAAACACCCGAGTAGCCAGTGACAAGCACTGCCCTTCAAACCAAAGGGCAATGCTGTGTGATCAAAACAGTGAAGGGGAGGGTAGGGACTAAATCAAAATAGAGTTGGAGGGGGAAATAATGCACTCCACAGGACATGGTGTATATGGACATCAGCAAGGCATTTGATAGGGTTCCCCATGGTAGGCTCATTCATAAAGTCAGGAAGTATGGGATACAGGGAGATTTGGCTAACTGGATTCAGAATTGGCTGGCTGACAGAAGGCAGAGAGTGGTTGTAGATGGAAAGTATTCTGCCTGGAGGTCCGTGTTGAGTGGGATGCCGCAGGGCTCTGTTCTTGGACCTCTGCTCTCTGTACTTTTATAAATGACTTGGATGAGGAAGTTGAGGGGTGGGTTAGTAAATTTGCAGATGATACAAAGGTTGGAGGTGTCGTCAATAGTATCGAGGGCTACTGCAGGCTGCAGCGCAACATAGACAAAATGCAGAGCTGGGCTGAGAAATGGCAGATGGAGTTCAACCTATATAAATGCAAAGTGAAGCATTTTGGAAGGTCGAACACGAATGCTGAATATAGGATTAAAGACAGGATTTTTGGCAGTGTGGAGGAACAGAGGGATCTGTGTGTGCAAGTACATAGATCCCTCAAAAGTTGCCACCCAAGCGGATAGAGTTGTTAAGAAAGCATATGGTGTTTTGGCTTTCATTAACAGGGGATCGTGTTTAAGAGCCACGAGGTTTTGTTGCAGCTCTACAAGTCCCTGGTGAGACCACACTTGGAATATTGTGTACAGTTCTAGTCACCCTACTATAGGAAAGATACAGAGGCTTTGGAGAAGGTGCAAAGAAGGTTTACCAGGATACTGCCTGGACTGGAGGGCTTGCCTTATGAAGAAAGAACAAAGAACATAGAACAATACAGCGCAGAACAGGCCCTTCGGCCCTCGAGGCTGCGCTGACCTGTGAACTAATCGCAGCTTTTCCCCCTGCACTATCCCAAAATCATCCATATGCTTATCTAAGGATTGTTTAAATCTCCCTAATGTGGCTAAGTTGACTACATTAGCAGGTAGGGCATTCCATACCCTTACCACTCTCTGCGTAAAAGGTTGAATATGCTTGGACTTTTCTCTCTGGAGAGAAGGAGGAAGAGAGGAGACCTGATCGAGGTGTACAAAATAATGAGAGGAATAGATAGAGTCAATAGCCAGAGACTTTTCCCCAGGGCAGGATTGACTTGAACGAGAAGTCATAGTTTGAAGATATTAGGAGGAAGGTATAAAGGAGACGTCAGAGGTAGGTTCTTTACGCAGAGAGCTGTGAATGCACGGAATGCGTTGCCAGTTGTGGTGGTGGAAGCAGAGTCATTGGGGACATTTAAGCAACTGCTGGATATGCAAATGGATAGCAGTGAGTTGAGGGGTGCGTAGGTTAAGTTACGATATTTTACGTTGAGATTAAATCTCAGCACAACATCATGGGCCTAAGGGCCTGTTCTGTGCTGTAAATTTCTATGTTCTATGTATGTTCTAAAAGGGGCATCATTGTATAAGTTGTTCATAATAAACAATTTCTCAATTAAGGAAAACATTTGTGAAACTCTTCCTTTTTTCTCTTGGATCAATGAACAGTTGAGGAAAAAGAAATGGAAATAATTTACACAGTAAAGAACAATTGTGACTATCAATGGCAGTAATGTTAATTTTGCAGGTGAGTTGCTAGGCTACATAAACCACAGCTGATGATCTGGCAACTGCGTGATGCCTTTGTTGTGGATTCAAAGACCAGTTCCAGTTGTTGCAGACCTACATTTCATATCAGTAACAGCTGTATTTGATTGGGCAAGAGTAACATTGCAATTTATCACAACTTACATTGCAATACTAAAAAATTATGAATAGACTAAAATTAATTAAATTGGCAAGAATTCAAATAAGTTTTCTACTGACATAACAGGCAAGAAAAAACTCATCTTCTTCTGAAGTATATAATATTGTTAATCTGCTGTATAAATACTATGCCTTCTCTCCATCATAGGTGGGAGTTGCAGTGCACAATGTTCAGTACCATTCACAATTCCTCAAATAGCCATATGCAGCAAGACCTGGATAACACTGCATCTTGGGATAATAAATGACAAATAATATGCATTCATACAAATCATGTTTTTGATTCCAAATTCCAAATTAGTAATGGAAATGGTGAACAGCAGTGGATTCCCCTCCCAATCTACTCTTGTTTTTCCCCCAAATCACCTTTCACTTCTCCAAAATCAGAACACCAATTTAAAATCAATAACCTAAGTTATCTTTAAGATGTATATTAGAAAAGGCTGATAAAATCTCATTGTTGTGCAATTTAGCTGTGTTTTAAAGCGCCACTTTATTTTTCCACATTTCTGAGTCATTTGAGAAAGGGCTAATACAAAATATTCCTCTATATAGCTTTAAATTGAGGGGTGATAGATACAGGACAGATGTCAGAGGTAGTTTATTTACTCAGAGTAGTAGGGGTGTGGAACGCATGGCCTGCAACAGTAGTAGACTTGCCAACTTTAAGGGCATTTAAATGATCATTGGATAGGCATATGGATCCCCAGCCTCATTCCTCATGAAGGGCTTTTGCCGAAACATCGATTTTTCTGCTGCTCAGATGCTGCCTGACCTGCTGTGCTTTTCCAGCACCACACTCTTAACATATGAAAAAGAATGGAATAGTGTAGGTTAGATGGGCTTCAGATTGGTTTTATAGGTCGGCGCAACATCAAGGGCCGAAGGGCCTATACTGTGCTGTAATGTTCTTTGTTCTATGTTCTATACATGCACATTTTTAATGGGAATACTGCTCTATGATGGCAGTATCAGACTATAAAATCATCCAATTGCCTCATTCTAGAAAGTACCTTTTGATTAACCCTCCAGTATTTTGCCCAAGTGAGCTTTCTTGATATATGAGGCCAGACATTAGACTCCTATGAGAAGACTTGAGAAGAGCCACACAAATTAATTCATATTCTCATCTAATACAGGCCACAGTGTCAGGATAAGTGAGGAGCGTACTGAGCAGTGTATATCTCTGCCATGCCCTGTAACTTAACATTACTACAACAATGCACCTCTTCCATCATGATTTTTCCTAAATCATTAATGCTCTGTAACCTTCAAGCTGAAAGAAGTAATTGATTTATTAACAACTTCCAACTCACTGAGGAGGCTCCAGGCTGAACCACATGTAAAAATGTGAAAACTCTGCTCACATTCTGACAGCTGTGATGATCCATGGTATTCTAAAATATTTAACGACATTATAAATAAACAACCCAAAATAGTTTTTATAAAAAGGCAATTTTTCCTAACTCCCAATGTTAACAGATCAGTTAAAAACTTCCAGGATCCAAATACGGATCAGTATCTTTGCCAAGAATTAAACAGTTCTCCTTAGGCCAGATCCTATCTGTGCACCAGCTTTGTTGAAATCTGCCTATTAATTCTTGAGACATAATACCTATAAACAGATGAAACGTAGAGACACAAAACATTAGATCCATCCACTTTCAGTGGATTGGACATTTCTTCTAAATGTTTTCACTCAGAAGATTGTGAATCTTTGAAATTGACAACCTTGTGGATGCTTCATCTCAGACAAACTTTTGGACTCTCAGGGAATCCAGGACTGAAGGGAGTAGGTGGGAATGTGGAGTTTAGGCATTAGACTAGACATGATTGTACTGAATGATAGACTAGATTCAAAGGAGTCATATCGTTTATTACTGTTCCTACTTCTAAGGCGAATTGCAATACAAGCCAAATTTTTATACAACATGTATCATAAAGGAATGAGAAACAGAATCAGCCACTGGCTAAGTTAATTCCAATTTAAGTTGCCCCAAGTGAAATCAGCTAACTCAGTAAAGGCCTCATAGGTAAAATTTGAGTGGGTGTTATGTATGTTGAGATGCAGTAAGTATATCTTTTACACACATGGTCACCAGGAGAGCCCTTGCATTTCTTCTTATAGGGGAGATTGAGATGAATCAACCTTCCACAGATCACCAATATCTAATGGTTGTACATTCTGCAGTGAATCACACCTAAAATGACTAGGTTTTCATCTTTCAGGAATGCTTGCAAACATTAGCAAAATAATCTCTACGAATGTAAAACAGATACTCTTCTTGCTGTTTACTCTAAGTTATAGTAATGTGGTGACTATAGCACTTGGCTACAACTTATGTAAGAGGTCATAAGTTCAAATCACATTATGGCTTGCTTGAAATTTAAGTTGTGTCCAAGCACCAGTGAAAGTGACTGAAAGCTGCTGGATTGTCATACTCATAACAGTTTATCATTCATAAGTGAATTAGTTGATGAAGTATCCTGCCCGAAACATCGACTCTCCTGCTCTTCTTATGCGGCTTGACCTGTTGTTCTCCATATTTTATTTACTTTTACTACCTTCTGACACAGCCCAGCAACCCAACAAATTGACATCAGCCACAGTATTTTCTATGAGAATAAACAATTCTTGTACGGGCTTATCATCCTCAAAAGGTCCCTATTTTCTGTAATTTAATATCAATTCCTGTAGCATAAGTAATTGTTACTACCTCTTATTTTTGTGACCGGTCATTTTCTGCACTGACTGTAATTTGGACCAGGTTCTATTGTATCCTTGCTACTGCATAAATTTAAAACAAAACAAATCTTTAAAAGCTTAACTTCTCAACTAAACATTTATCCCTCTTGTTCTTAAATGTAGTTGCTTTTGTAATGATGGCCTTCTTGCATCTGAAGACACTTTTCCTGAATCCACTTTTAATAATTTAGCTTTAACTCTAAAATTATTCCACTTCTTCTGGATTTCCATAGCCAAGATTCCCTATACACCATGTCAGTTTTTTCATGGTGTTCAACACTTCTTTCAAACCATTTCTTTTATTCCCGCAAAGTAAGCCATGATTACTCAGCCTCTCATCAAGTTTAGTCTCATCAACTCAGGTATCTTGGTGAAACATCACAGAACTTTTGCCAAAGTACTTTCTAAGGTGATTACTTAGAGCCCATTATTAACGATGAGCTTGTGGAGTACTTGGAAGTGCATGGTAAAATAGGGCTGAGTCAGCACAGCTTTGTCAAAGGGAGATTATGCCTGACAAATCATTAGAGTTCTTTGAGGAGGTGACAACAAAGTCAGACAAAAGATCTGGAGGACAGAACTAAGGGCATTGTTGCTAAGTTTGCAGATGACACAAAAAAAGGTGGTGGAGGTACAGGTCGTGTTGAGGAAACAGGAAAACTGCAGAAGGACTTGAACAGGCTAGGAGAGTGGACAAAAAAGTGGCACATGAAAGAAATGTGGGAAAAGGTGAGGTTATACACTTTAGTAGGAAGAGTAGAAGCATAGACTATTTTCTAAATTGGAAAAGGTTTCAGAAATCTGAAGCACACAGGGAGTTGGGAGTCCTAATTCAGGAGTCTCTTAGTTCAATTGGCAGTTGGGAACACAAATGTAATGTCAGCATTCAGTTGAAGAGAGTTAGAATACAAGAGCAGAGATGTACTGCTGAGGCTATATAAGTCTCTGGTCAGACTATATTTGGAATATTGTGAGCAGTTTTGGGCCCCATATCTAAGGAATGACTTGCTGGGATTAGGGAGAGTCCAGAGAAAGTTTACAAAAATGATCCCCAGGGATGAAGGGCTTGTCACATGAGAAATGTTTGTGGGCTTTGGGTCTGTATTTGATGGAGTTTAGAAAGATGATTGAAACTTATAGAATACTGAGAGGTCTGGATAGAGTGGACATGGAGATGTTCCAACCTTTAAACAGAACACGACCTGGGGCCAGCACCTCAAAAAGAAAGTACTACACATTAAAACTGAGATAAGCAGGAATTTCTTCAGCCAGAGGGCGGTTAAACTGTGAACCCATTCTCACAGAGATCTATAGAAGCCAAGTCATTGACTGTATTAAGAGACAGATTGACATATTTTTGATTGGCAAGGGGATCAAGGGTTACAATAAGAAGGCAGGAGAATGAGGTTGAGAAACTTATCAGTCAAGATCAAGTGGTGGAGCAGACTCAATGGGCCAAATGGCCTAAATTGGCTCCTTTAGTTTATTTCTAAAACTCGACAAAATATTCCCAAATTAGATCAAAGAAGATGCTCTCTTAAGAACTTGGCCCATATCCCTCTAAACCTTTCCTATTCATGTACCCATCCAGATCCCTTTTAAATGTTGTAATTTTACCAAACTCCATCACTTCTTCTGGCAGCTTATTCCAAACACGCACCACCCTCTACGTGAAAAAGTTGCCCCTTAGGTCCATTTTATATCTTTCTCCTCTCACCCTAAACCTATGCCCTCTAGTTCTGGACTCCCCCACCCAGAGAAAAGACCTTGTCTATTTATCTTATCCATGCCCCTCATGATTTTATAGACCTCTATGAGGTCACCCCTCAGCCTCCGATGCTCCAGGGAAAACAACCTTAGCCTATTCAACCTCTCCTTATAGCTCAAATCCTCGAACCCTGGCAACATCCTCGTAAATCTTTCCTGAACCAAAGAAAACTATTTGCAAAGATGTAGTGATTTTTGTTGCACACAGACAACCCCTTTCCCAAGCATCTGTTTTGAAAGTGGTGTCAAGTTAAGAGAATTCCCAAGCATCCAAGAATAGCTATGTCATCAAGCAGAATATGCAGCCAATCATGTTGAAGTATTCTCAAAGCCCACTAACCAAGAAATAAAGCCACTGAATCCCTTCACCTCCCATTTAAAATTTACAGATGCCAAAACAAATAGTTGGTACATTCATATGGCATTTACATAGAAGCTAAAATATTATAAAGCATAAAAGAAACTGGAAGGATGTGCTATTTCTTATTCTACATTAAAAATGACTTTTTGTAGACATAAAATTATTCTTTCAGGACGAGAGAAACTGTTTAGCTGTACTTATGAACTCGGTACACCATTAAAAACACAGTTTATATCTCATTATACTTATGACTGAGACTAAAAGCACAATTTTAACTCAATGCAAATGTATAGATTTAAATTCATGCCCTAAGAGCAAAGAGTAGAAGTTGACTTTGCATTAAAAGTAATCTGAAGGATCTTCAAAGGTGCACATGCTACAGAAGCATAGAATCGCCAGCAACAACCTCCAAATTTCCACATTTAATTACACATGTGCAGACTCCAGAATTTGCTCAGTCTCAGAAAAGTCAGAACATAATAACCTGATGGTTTCACCATCCTTACTGCAACAAAAACTGAACCATTATGACTAATTGTAAGATGGTGGAACCAAGCACAACTTGACAAGACAGTGGTAGAAAGTTATTGATATTGAATTAACAATCTAAAGCATCAGGCTAACATTCCCATATAAAAGCAAAATACTGTAGATGCCGGGAATCTGAAATAAAAACACATTTTAAAAAGACCTCCTCCATGTTAAACATAATTTGGAAGAAGCATTCAGGGAGGTAAGCCATGTAATGTACTCTGCCTGGGTGACTTCAATGTTCATCACCTAGTGTGGGTCAGCAGCACCATTAATGACTAAGCTGGCTGTCCAAAAGGACCTAGCAGCTAGACTGAAAATGTGGCCATTGGTGAGGTAATCAACAAGAGGGTAAAATCTACCTTACATCATTCTCACTAATCTACCTATCAGAGATGCATCTGTGATGACATTATCAGTAGAACTGACCACCACAAATTAATTGTAGAGATAAAATCCCATCTTCGCATTGAGAATGCCGCATTATGTTGGGTGGTACTACCATTGCGCTAAATGGACAAACAAAAAAAAAGGGCCCATTACTATCAAGCTGGAAGATTAATCCTAGTTCAAGAATGTAGGAGTAGCACCAGACACAAAATTCAGGTGTCAACCCAGTGAAGTGACAATTGACAACTGCTTGGATGCCAAATATCAGAATTAGCATGCAACACAGAGCTAAATGATCCCACAAGGACGGATCAGATGCAAGTCCTGCAGTCCTGATACATCTGGTTGTTAATGATGGTAGAACAACTAACATGAGTAAGTGGATGTACGAATATCCACAATCTCAAAAACAGAGGAGCCCAACACATCAGTACAAATGACAAGGCTGAAGCATTTGCATCCACCTTCAGCCAGAAATATGAAGTGGATGATCCAACTCAGCCTTCTTCTGTGGTCTCCTGCATTACAGTTACCAGCTTTCAGTCAATTTGATTCATTCCACATGATACTAACAAATGACTGAAGCTCCTGGACACTATAAAGGCTTGACAATATTCTGGCAAAGGTGCTAAAGACTTGTTTTCCAGATCTTGCTGTGGAAAATTGTCCATGCATGTCTATCCAACAAAAAGCAGGAAAAATCCAAACCTGCCAATTACCACCCTATCTGTGTGCTTACGAGCACCAGCAAAGTTATGGAAAAGGTCATTGAAAATGCCATGAAGGAGCACTTGCTTAGGAATAACCTGATGACTGACATTTAATTTCTGTTCCAACAGGACTACTCACTTCCTGACTTCATTACAGCCTTGGTTCTAACATGGACAAAAGAGCAGAACTCCAGAGTGAGGTGAGGATGACTGCCTTGGACATCAAAGCCGTATTTAATTGTGTACAGCATCAATGAAAACTGGGGTTAATGAAAAATGGGAAAAACTCTCCACTTCTTAGAGTCAAACCCAGCAAAAGGAAATATAGTTGTGGTTGTTACACATCAATGATCTCAGTCCAAGTACAGAACTACAAGAGTTACTCAGGGTAGTGTCCAAGGTCCAACCATTGTCAGTTGCTTCATCAATGACCTTCCTTCCAAAATAATATCTGAAGTGAGATGTTCACTGAAGATTACTCAATATTCAGCACCATTAATGACACCTCGGATGCTGAAGAATCCGGTGTCCACGTACAGCAACATCCAATATCAAAGCTTGTAAAGTAAATGGCAAATAACACTGGCATCATACATGTGCCAGACAACAACCATCTCTAACATGAGAGAAACTGTCACTCCTTTATGTTCAGTAGCATTAACATTGCTGAATTTTCCAACATACCAATAGTTATTATTAATAGGAAACTGAACTGGACAAGGCATATAAATACTGTGGTGCAATGAAAGGGAAGATCTGGACCCCGCAGGGTTGGGGGGTGGGGGTGTCCTCTGTTCCACGATCAATCAATAAACACTAGCAATCAGTCTGGTTCTTTAAGACTTCACACTTTATTTCTCATGGCCGGGCACAGATTATCCAGAAACACAGAGAATAAACACTTCTATGTTCCTCACAGGAATTGCGCACATGGCTTAAAGCAAAGACATTTTTAAACTTTTCTTAAAAAGAGGTACAGGCCACAAACATTTTTTTGTGGATTAGATTAGATTACTTACAGTGTGGAAACAGGCCCTTCGGCCCAACTAGTCCACACCGACCCTCTGAAGAGCAACCCACCCAGACCCATTCCACTACATTTACCCTTTCACCTAACACTTCGGGCAATTTAGTACGGCCAACTCACCTAATCTGCATATTTTTGGACTGTGGGAGGAAACCAGAGAACCCAGAGGAAACCCACGCAGACACAGGAGAATGTGCAAGCTCCATACAGACAGTTACCTGAGGCAGGAAATGAACCCGGGTCTCTGGTGTTGCGAGGCAGCAGTGCTAACCATTGTGCAACCGTGTCACCCAAACAATTCCAAACAGTTCTTTCAAACAATTACCAATCAATTTAACAAAATGGTTTTACAGACAGCAACTTAACCCAATGATATTTTCTGGGAACCAACCTTGTTTTCTAAAACTTAAGCCATTCTTATCTCATGAACCAAGTTTTGCACCTGCACTTGAAGGTCAGTTAGGATGGCCAGTAGCGTCTTGTCTAGTCTAGTTATTTCTATGCTGTAAAGAAAGCATTGTCTGCTAATCTTTGTTGAGACAGACTATGGTCAAGTCAATTATGCAGCTTTAAGCAGAACTGTCAATTTGCAGCCTAGAAGCCATTTTGTTATGTTATTTGCATTAAGAAGCCATTTTCATTTCCACCTAAGTTAGTAAGAGTATGTATTACGTGGTTGTTCCTGACAACAACTAGTTACCGCAGCCTGTATTCAGGTTTGAGACCCTCATATACAAGTAACTCACCTTATTCCCAATGCCTGTCCATCACCTACAAGATACAAATCAGGAGTCTAATGGAATACTCTCCACTTGCCTGAATGGATGCATATCTGATAAACTTAGAAGTAGGTTCTATTGAAATGTGTACTCAAATACAGATATATACGAGTACAGTGAAAAGTTTACAATGTCACCATTTTCAGTGCCATCTTAGGTACAAAGTCTTAAGTAGAAAAATGAAATAAGTTAAAAATTCAACATTACAATTCAAGAAGCCCCATGCCATACAAGACCAAACAGACCACTCGACTGACACCCTATCTACCATCTGCAACTTTCACTACCTTCACCACCAAGCACAATGGCAGCAGTGTACAACATCTGCAAGGTAAACTACAGTAACTCACTGAAATAACTGCAGAGGCCAGTATCCCATTGCCAAGTCACCCATTGTTTACTTGTACACAGTACATTGGTTGCAGCCAGATCAGAATCAGTCCATGAACTAAGAAGATTCTAAACCTCCTGGTTTTATATATATATTTTTCTTTCCTGGTTTTATATTTTCTTTTTTCCTGGCTACTGCCAAACAGTAGAAGTGCCTAATTTCTCCCCAGTACCAATGTTGTGAATGTGAAAGTGTAGAGAACAGTGAAGAAACAAGCACAGAAAACTGTATTCATATTCCAATTTCCTGGATATATTTTTTGCCTTTTTTTTCCCCTTTCAGCAACACACTGACTGTAGCACTAACTAGCAGAGTCAGTCCTCTAAACTGGGGAGACTCGAAATCTCCTAGTTATATACTTTTTTCTCCTGGTTATTTCTTTTCTTTCTCTTCTTTACCCCCAGCATCTTATATTTTCCCCAGCACCCATGTTGTGAGTATGCAGGTGTGAGACACAGTGAAAGACAACAGGTGTACAAATCTTTATTCAATTTCCACCACCAGGAAGAAAGGAAACACCAGGGTGGTCAGTGACAAGCAGTGCCTTTCTCAGACGGCAATGCTGCGTGATCATCTCCTGGTTATATTGGTCAGCCAGGACTTTCATGATTGGCCCAGGTTAACAACTTGGAAATAGTGAGGAATGCAGATGCTGGAAAGTCAGAGTTGATAAAATGTGGCATTGGAAAAAGTACAGCAGATCAGGCAGCAGAGGAGTAGGAGAGTTGACATTTTGGTCCTGATGAACAGTCCTGCCCAAAACATCAACACTCCTGCTCCTGTGATGCTGCTTAACCTGCTGTGCTTTTTCCACCTCCACAATTTATTTGCCCAGGTTAACAACCCCAATCAAGGATCTCATTGTCAACAAGATCCAGCTGGTTCCAATCACTACACTCATCAAACTCCTTGAACAGCATATTCCAAACCCATGACATATATTATGAAGCAGGATTAGGGAGGTAGAATTACGGGAACACCAACAAATGCAAGTTCCCACACAATGTCCTGACTTGGAACTCTTGTTGCTGGGTCAAAATCCTGGAACTCCCTTCCAAACAATACAGTGTATGTACCTACAATCCAAGAACTGCAGAATTTCGAGACAACAGCTCACCATCACTTTTCCAGGGCAAGTTCTGAGGAAAATAAATGCTGTCCTACACAGAGCAATGCCCATATTCCAAGAATAAATTTCTAAAAATACTGTAAAAAGGCCCTGGGTGTTCTGAAAAACATGAGGGGATGGAAAATTTGTATAATTGATAGTTTAGACTTCAACAGACTATTGGAAGGCTAGGTCAATATTTAATGCTTGAATTCCAATTAAACCTTAAATTGTAAGGTCTGGGAAATCTAGAAGACAATTAAGCCTATAGGATAGAGTTCTATGGGCAGCAATCATATGTAAGCGTTATATTTTGCTCTAAACAGATTATTGAACATCAATAGCATTATACCCTGTGGTCTGACAAAATCTTGAATAGTAATCCCTGTGCTAGAGACAATGCAATTACGTCTTGTTAGCTGTTACAATCAAGTACGCTGTTCGACCTATTTTTGACTTTAAGAATATAATACTATAAGAACATTTATTTTACTTGTTTATTATTCTCCTCAACATCGTTCTACCCCCAGTCACGTCCTCTCTCAACAGCATTGCCTCTTTTGTGGTGGGCATCACATCAGATGTAGAGTTCAAAATCTGCCAATGGCACTTCTTATCCAAAGCTTGGCCCGGAACAAAATGAGAGGTTCTTAACAACAAATTGAATATACTCATTTTAGGAACTACTTTTGAAAATTAGAATCTTTAACTGAGGTCTAAAATAAGAACTGAGTAACAACTCATACCAGACTCAAAATATTAACTCAGTATCTCCCCCTACATATGCTGCCAGATCCACTGAATTTCTCCAACATTATCTACATATGTTTCAGATTTCCAGCATTCTCAATGTTTGGCTTTTATTTGATTAACAATTTGGTGTTTTTGTGTCAGCTCTTTTTTATTTCCATATTCAACTATACCTTCCACTGATCATTCAATGAGATTATCCAGCAAGTATCCTAAACATAAAGTCAAACAAAGCTCCCTGGGTTTGATTGCTGGTCTGTGATGTGATAGCTCTCATTGAGATCAGTTATCATTGAAATATCAAAATCCTCATCATCCATGAGAGGAATGGGGAAATAACCTGCTCTGCCGTTCTTCAAAATGATTATCCCATAATGTTAGTATACATGACCATCCACAATACACAGACAAACAGACTCAAAATCAAGCAGCATAATGATATTCACAAAGATAACAATCAATGAGGTGGTAGTTGCTCACTGGTTAGCACTGCTGCCTCACAGCACCAGGGACCCAGGTTCAATTCCACCCTCGGACAACTGTCTGTGTGGAGTCTGCACATTCTCCATGTGTCTGCGTGGGTTTCCTCCCACAGTCCAAAGATGTGCAGATTAGATGGATTGACCATGCTAAATTGTGTCCAGAGATGTGCAGGCTAGATGGATTAGCCATGGGAAATGCAGGGTTACAGAGATATGGTAAAGGGATGGGTCTGGGTAGAATGCTCTTTGGAGGGTCAGTGTGGACTCAATGGTCTGAATGGCCTTTTTCCACACTGCAGGGATTCTATGATTCTATGAATTTAGTAATGTACTGGAGTGTAGTTCGTAAACTTGAATTCAGTCAGTTACATTTTTTTAGGAGAAAAAGGGAAGGAAGAAAATTGCCAAACTAAAATAAACAAATTATTTACCTCAAAGTTCCCATAAGACAAAAGGTTCTGCCAGCAATGGGTTGCTGATTGGTTTGTGGCATTTTAACCAGCTGCGGATGACAAATGTCATCGGCCTGACAGCAATTATCTAATTGACTCCTGGGAAGCTGAACAGCTTGTGGGTGTACACAATATTAGCAAAAGTCTTTGGACCATTACGAGACCAGACAGTGTTTCTCTGTAGTAAAATTCCTAAAGTATGAAGAAAACCAGTTTATTTTCTCTCACCAGTTGCTGTAAGCTGTGGCCATTAACCAATAACTGAGAGACTTTGCCGTGGGAGCACCAATTGCTTGTGCCTCCCACAAAGAACTGAAAATAAACAAGAGGTATGAGATTTAAGAACAGAAAATCCTGAGAAACAAAAAAAGATCATCTCAGCAAATCCTGTGGACTGAAACCATTAAACTGCTAACCAGCATTATTTTCCTCGATGCATAATATCTTTTTTTTCCTATGTGTATATAGAGTGGAGAGGGGGCACATTGAGAAGGGGGTTAGAGATTTAAATAGTAGTGTTATATGTCAGCAGTTCATAGTTGGTTACCTTTGGTTAGAATATATTTATTGATAATGCATAACAGCTTTTGTTAACTACAGAATACTTATCCATTTATTCTTAGCCTGCATCTAACTATTTACCATGACAAGTAAACTGAGAACTTCGCATACTTTGATGAACTTTTAAACTTTTGTAATGATTCACGAAATAGCAGGGTTTGCTGTACAGTGTACTATCCAGTGAGGCGTGACAATAGGTCTAAATCAGAACAGCACATGACTTGAAAGGGATCTTGTAGGTTATGATAATCCTGATGCTGCTGCATACATATTTGGAAGATCCTGTTGTTTGAGCTTTTACGAGTAACTACAATGCATCTTGCAGCTGGTGTAGACTGCTGCCATTTTCATCATGGTGAAGGGAGTGAATGTTGAAGGTGGAAAGTGGGAAACCAATCAATTGGATGCTTTGTCTTGGATACTATCAAACTTAGTCAGTATTGTTACAGCTGTACGTATCTGGGCAAATGGAAAGTATTCCATCATTCTCTTAATATGTGCCTTGTAGATGACAAGCCTTGGGGAGACAGGAGTTTCGTTACTCGCCATAGAATTCCTAGCCTCTTATTGTAAAATGGAATTATCTATCGACATTATTGATTATTAATAACGGAGAGCCTAAGAAGGGGAGAGAAGAGAGTGGGATATGAGTTTTGGAAGCCAGACAGGGAGGCACAAAAGAGAGGGACATTATCTTGGAAAAGAGGCATGATGTCCAAATGCATGTCAGATGATGCTTCCGAGTTATGTACCACACTTCCTTCCATATTTTTAACAAAGTTGTTTAAATAAAATGAATTTATTCACATCCATATGTTTTTATTTCAAAATAGCATACGGGGTTCCGGTTTGGTGCACACTAGCCTACTCTATTATTGAACCAGGTCAGGGATGAGTGGGGAGGCGGTGAGTTAGCCATGCATCATAATTTACACGCCCACCTCCAAGCAAAACACATCCAGCAGTAGACCATTAAATCCAGCCTCATTTGAATTTATTGTCACGTGTACCGAGGCACAGTGAAAAGCTTTGTCTTGCAAGCAATACAGGCAGATTGGCAGATCACATACTTAAGTAACATAGATAAGTAAATAGTAGGTAAACAGCAGCAAAAACAAAAACACAGGTATAGGCGAATGCTAAGAGTTTGTGAGTCGATTCAGTGTTCTAACAACAGTAGGGTAGAAGCTGTTGCAAAACCGGCTGGTGCGTGTTCAAGCTTCTGTACCTTCTCCCCGATGGTAGAGGCTGTAGAAAAACATTGCCAGGGTGGTTGGATCTTTAAGAATGTTGGAGGCCTTTCCTTGACACCGGGCCTGGTAGGTAGATTCTATAGATGAGTAGTTGGCCTTTGTGATTGTCCAGGCTGAGTTCACCACTCTCTGTAACCGTCTGCGATCTTGAATGGTACAGTTGCCATACCAGATAGTGATACACCCAGACAGAATGCTCTTGATGGTGCACCTACAAAAGTTGGCAAGGGTATTCGCCATCATGCCAAAATTTCCTCAGCTGCCTGAGGAAGAAGAGGTGTTGTTGGGCCTTTGTACCCAGTGCGTCCACATGAAGAGTCCAAGAAAGCTTGTTGTGGATGACCACTCCCAGGAGCTTGACATCCTCCACTCGTTCCACCTCTGTGCTGTTAACGTGTAGGGAAGCATGAGTAACATCCCGCCAAAAGATAGCAGACAATGACATATCCCTCCCAGAATGTCTCAACACCTTCTATGCTCCTTTGAGCAGAATTTCAGTGGAGAGGTAACACCTATTCCAACAAGTTCTGACGAACCTATTCCAACAGTCACTGCAGGTCAGATCAGTTTTTCTTCATGTGTATCCAAAGAAAGCGATGGGACCAGACAAAGTACCAGGCCGTGCACTCAGAGCATGCGCAGATCAACTGACAGAGGTCTTCTCGGACATCTTCAACCTTTCCCTGCAGCAGGCCACTGTCCCTGCCTGTTTCAAGAGGGCCAACATCATCCGTGTGCCTAAGAAGGCTCATGCAGCATGTCTCAATGACTACTGCCCTATGGCCCTACCTTCGGTGGTCACGAAGTGCTTTGAAGCCTTAAACACTATTATCCCTTCGAGACGGATTACTAAACTTAGTGATCTCGGGCAAAACCCCACTCTCTGCAACTGGATCCTCAGTTTCCTGACCCACAGGCCACAATATGAACTTTGGTGAATTTTCTTTCCACGTGGAGGCTTCTGCAAATTCTATTTACTGCACGGACTAGTAATTTTTGTAGTTACAGTCATTGCATGTTGTGTATCAATAATTTGCTTAAGTACTGGCAGGAAGATTCTTATGAAAGGTAGTAGTCCTATCTAGGTAGTCATCATGGAATGATAAAAGGGAGGAATGTAATGTTTACAGACTAAATTGGAATATCTCTCCCAGACATTGATGTAATATTAAAGCATTAAACTGCACTGAGTGAACATTCTGGAAGTGGGTGGGGACAACATTCATGCAAGAAGGCAAATCACCCACACACCAATTAGATAGTCATTTGCGACTACTCTCCTACTATTATCAAATTAAACAATCATTCAATCTCTTCCCTTCATAAATGCTTGCATAAGCCATTCCCTGAAGCTAGATATGTCGCAGAGCAGAGGAGATGACCTGGGGTTGCAGTGAGAGAGAGACTCTTGTGGAGAGAGGAGGAGAACTTATTCAAGGTAGGCATCCTTGCAAGAGGATTCGCAGTAAGGTTAAGGGCTTTTTGCCCAAAACGTTGATTTTCCGGCTCTTCAGATGCTGCCTGACCTGCTGTGCTTTTCCAGCACCACTCTGATCTAAACCCCCAGGTCATCTCCTCTGCTCTCTTCCCACATATCTGCTCCACCCTCCCCTCTGACCTTTCACCTCCATCCCCACCCCATTCACCTATTGTACCCTTTGCTAGCTTCCCCCAACCTCCTCTCTGACCTATCACCTCCATCCCCACCCATTCTACTCTTTGCTACCTTCTCTCCAGCACCCCCCCCCCCCCACCCCCATTTATCTCTCCACCCTGGAGGCTTCCTGCCTCTATTCGTGAAGGGCTTTTGCCCGAAACATTGATTTTCCTGCTCCTTGGATGCTGCCTGACCTGCTGTGCTTTTCCAGCACCACTCTGATCTAAACTCTGGTTTCCAGCATCTGCAGTCCTCACTTTTGCCTAGTTGATTTTAACCTTACTGCAAATCCTCTTGCAAGAATGCCTACCTTGAAGAAGTTCTCCTCCTTTCTCCACAAGAATCTCAGTGGGTCTCTCTCTCTCTCACTGCAAACCTCAGGTCATCTCCTCTGCCCCCTTCCCACCTATCCGCTCCACCCTCCCCTCTGACCTATCACCTCCATCCCCACCCCCATTCACCTACTGTACTCTTTGCTACCTTCCCCCACCCTCCTCTCTGACCTATCAACTCCAGCTCCACCCTCATTCACCTATTCTACTCTTTGCTACCTTCTCCCGAGGCCCAACCCCTCCACCCCCCATTTATCTCTCCACCCTGGAGGCTTCTTGCCCCTATTCCTGATGAAGGGCTTTTGCCCGAAACATTGATTTTCCTGCTCCTCGAATGCTGCTTGACTTGCTGTGCTTTTCCAGTGCCACTCTGATCTAAACTCTGGTTTCCAGCATCTGCAGTCCTTACTTTTGCCTAACATGTGACTGAGGCTGGGGTTGGTTTGAGTGGCATGTGACTATGGGGGAACGACTAGATTATGTATAAGCACGGCCAAGTGACCTGTATAAAGGGGATGTGTTTAGTTTGTTCAGGGCCTCACTTTGACTCGACTTCGCAAGCCTATGAAGAGGGTCAAAGGGGGGGGGGGGGGTCACCTAGCTTGTACAAGCTTTAATAAACTTTAACTGTTTGCAGAACTGTTTGTTCGTGTGTGTGAATTGCATCTCCTGTGCGAAACCTCGGGAAAAGTACCTATCAACACCTGGACTTCAGTAAAGCACATGCATGTCTGCCTACTCAAAATATTTGAATCTAAAATATTACAAAACCATATGTTTAAACGTTTAATACTTGCTCATAGTGGTACAGCTTTTATGGTATTGAATGGAAACTAATGGTCACTTCCTATTTTCACTAAGATCAGCAGCTTATGTACTTTTTACACAATGCAAATTTACCACTGAATGCTGAGCACAAAGTTGGTTACATCTTACCTGCATTCTGGAGAGTTTCAATATTTTGTGGCCTTGTTGCAAGTTC
Organism: Chiloscyllium punctatum; assembly: GCF_047496795.1. Lineage (NCBI taxonomy): Eukaryota > Metazoa > Chordata > Chondrichthyes > Orectolobiformes > Hemiscylliidae > Chiloscyllium > Chiloscyllium punctatum. The sequence goes on along the minus strand of NC_092746.1, from coordinate 83,241,828 downwards.
TGCAATTGTTTGTACAAATTGTGCTCTAGCCTTCTGGTACTGCTCAAAAACTGTTGGGGCAGAATTAAAATTGAATAAATTCTTCAAGCACAAGAATTCACACATGTTATGATACAACAACAGTCTTAATAGCACACACAATATTAGCTGTAGTTCTCTTGCTTTGGTATCTGAAAGGTAATGTGTTCCTGTCTGGTCCCAGAGATTTGGACACAAAACCTAGGCTGGTACTCATGTGCAGGCCTGAAAGACTTTCACTGTTGTAAAAGTGCTGTCTTTCAGATGAGCTGTTAAATACAAGGTCTTGCCTCCCCAGTTGAGGTCCATAAAAGATTCCATGGGCAGTTCAAATAACTGGGGAATTCTCTGGTCAACATTTACATCTCAAACAATATGTTCATTATCATACTACTAACTGTGGGAAATTGCTGCGCAGTTCCCTCCATTCACACAATGACTACAATTATATAGATTTTTAAAATCTAATAGGTAAATCAATTTCAGACATTCTGAGCTGGTGAAGAGTATTATGCAAGTCTCTGCTTTATCTTATATAAGTAGTCGGTGCTTAATTACAACATCAGAAAAAATAAGTAACTTTGCATATACCCCCGCCCATCAAAGACAATAGCTTCCACCAAATCAATTTCCAAGAATAGTCTTTAAAATAAGTCAATAATATTTAGAATTTCTGAAAGATTGTTACCTTGTAAAGCTAGTCTTTGAGTCATTGTGCCCGTACTAATGTAGATATCTAATGGATGAGAGCTATTGCGGACTCAGACATCTGCAGCTACTGCCACCACTGTTTCGCTCTATGTGTGTCCAAGACAACCAGTGAATTGTGCTGTGCTGCGGTTACCACGGCGACGAACCGGAAGGGGATACTCACCAAATCTTGGCCGAGGTCGCCACTTTATGATTGTGAGCTGAAGCGCGTGAGCGGACCAAGTGGCAGAGCATGGGCTCTTGTTTCATTATTTATTCCTGTTACTTTGTTCGCAAGTGTTCAGGGTGTGAGTTTGCAACTTGACGATCTCAAGCCCCTCCCGCTCCCCCCAAGCACACTCCGTTTTTGTTACTGACCCTGACTGACATGCACTGCTTTTTTTAACGAATTGTTCGCATTATCCTGCGTGGAGTAGCAGTAGTAGCAGCAGCAGCAACCAGCCTAGGCTTTGTTACTGTGTAATCTGCCTATGCTCCCGATTCGACCACACAATGCAACATTTTCAGATGAAAAGAAATGATTGGCCGTTCCGTGCAATTTTCTCTAGTCGGTTTTCACTCGGACGTACACTAGGAATACAGATGATTACACAATCAAGCTTGATCTCTTGGGGCGGGAAACATTTATATGAAGAACACTGAATTAAATGTGAATTCAGTAGTTCGAACGGTACAACATTCATATCTTGAAGGTTAAAGCGGAAATAGTTGAAGTGGTAGCAAACACAAACGGTAGCTGTGTCTCAGGATTTTTCTGATCGTTCTGAATACAAACCCCTTTGCTCCACATAAAGTGGTTAGCAGCTGGTGTTTGGACTTGATTACAGACCATAGCGAAAAACCGTTTATATAGTCAACATAAAGCAACAAATAAATCTTGACTGGCAACCCTGTCCAGGCACGTCATTTCAGCTGTTTGCTTCGTGCAGGAATAACACCATATACGTTAAAAAAATACAAAATTGACGATCATAACTTTTTTTCAGCGCAAACCTGTTTGTTATCTAATGTATGTAACTGTAAAAAAATAGTTCGGCGAGACCAATCCATATTCGCAATACTTACATCCATGTATTCCAAAGTTCAATTTTTTACCATTTGGAAAGTGCTAATATGAAAAATAGCAATTGAAAATATAATAAAACAAAGAACTATCTATGGATGCTGGAAATATTAAACAGAAAAAGCGTTGAAGAAACAGCGTTTACCTTTCGGGCACACTGACTCAAAACGTTAACTTAAATGATAAACTGTGTCGATCTAACTCGTGCCTGTATTTTAACAGCTAATCGCATATATTACTACTCAGAAGATATACAATTTATTTTACATGTATGTCAAATGCAATCTTTTTTTAATAATTGTGTATTTTGTAAAATTTACAAAGCTTATTTGAACGTATCGCCTCATATCCAGCTTTTTTATTATTTGATTTGTTATCTGATTTCAATAACGTTCTTATGATTCGACCACATCCATTCACATTTTAAAAGCATTTATTTTGGTAGGTAAAGATCGCCTCCGTTGTCCATTGTTTCAAAAAAGAAACATTTTCTGAGATTCAAGTGATTTGTTATTAAATGTATTGTTCAATTCCTTGGCATTCTGCTTTTGTGTTGACTTCGAATCTCGCAATCACATTTTTTAGAACTTGAAACGATACTGTAATTAAAATATAGTATAAATGATTTAAGCTAAAAATTTAAAGTTACATCGCTTGCCAAACTTTGTGAATTCTCTGCAATGTTCAGGATGGTTGTATTGAATGAAAAACAAGTGTTCTCTCCAGCTGTATTTGGCTCCCATACAGATGACGCAGGCGCAAACGAAGGCGTACACTGTGCGCTGTTGCTCGCTCCATGAGGAGCCATTAAGTTTAGTTTCTCTTTTTTGGTGATCGATGAAACAGTTATCACATTTTACCAAACAGGTCAAAGTAAATCAATAACAAACGACTCAAAAATACTTGAAAATGCACTTACCTTTAAAATGTGAGGACCACCGCATGAAAGATTGGTGTGAGTAGCCATGTTTCCAAAATGCTGAATGAGGAAAGTGAAACTGTAAAGCCAGTTTAGTAATTCTGGCCGCCCGAGATCGGAGTTAATCTGTTACAGGGGTAATTACGCAACAATCAACATTTCAAGGCCCGCCTCTATTATTCAGACGTCACAGTCTTGGGCTGTTGCAGTGCATCTCATTGACCCGGTGTTAGGCTGTCAATCAGGAGCTTTTGGCGTCATGAAATGGCTGTTAAAGGATGTCCGAAGTAATTTTTAAAATGAGGACGGTGCATTCTGCAAATGGCTCCCTGAGAATTCAATTTACGCGTTAGTAAATGTTCTATAATACAAACATAGAATTCCATTTATTTTAAAGATCACAAGTGGCTATTTTAGTTGCGAGGCAGGTTACACCCGAAACGTTGACTTCTCCACTTCCTGATGCTCCCTGGCTGGCTGTGTTCTTTCAAACCTGTCTACCTTAGATTCCAGCATCTGCAGTTTTTTTTTAATTAACTAGCAATTTCGAATTTGTCTTTTTTGTGAATGATCAATTCATTGACCGAACGCCGGCGCTGCATTGCCAAAAACCTTTCTAATTTTATCAAGGACAATTAAACAACGTATTTGTCATCATATCTTTATATCTTTATATCCGTGATATAAAGATATATTTTATATTTATATTAGTGTTAAGAATGAACGCTTAGACGTTGACGAGTTTTAAATGCTTCTGAAGTTGCTGAGTGCTTAATTACAATTTTTCACATGTTCGGTTAGATACTGTTGCCCCATATGATCTGCTTTGAGAGATTGTTTTGCAAAGCTATATGCGTGTATTACAGCAGTACTCACAAGTACCCAACCTTATTAAACTGGAGAGACCTTAGCGAGAATCTCCTTAATTATGATCCAATTTTAGACGTCCGAATCGGGAGGAGTGGGTTAGTCGTAGCAACTCGCAGGTACCCTCAAAATTTTAGGATTAGTGGTGCTGGAGAGCACAGCAGTTCAGGCAGCATCCAAGAAGATTTCGAAGCTACTTGGATGCTGCCTGAACTGCTGTGCACTCCAGCACCACTAATCCAGAATCTGGTTTCCAGCATCTGCAGTCATTGTTTTTACCCTCAAAATTTTATTCAAGCTGGACCTGTATCATATCCTACCAAGGAACGGCAAATGTAAACACGTGATCTTCGTCTGGGTATTACTTTAGATTACTTTAGATTACTTACAGTGTGGAAACAGGCCCTTCGGCCCAACAAGTCCACACCGCCCCGCCGAAGCGTAACCCACCCATACCCCTACATCTTTATCTACATCTACCCCTTACCTAACACTATGGGCAATTTAGCATGGCCAATTCACCTGACCTGCACATCTTTGGTCTGTGGGAGGAAACCGGAGCACCCGGAGGAAACCCACGCAGACACGGGGAGAATGTGCAAACTCCACACAGTCAGTCGCCTGAGGCGGGAATTGAACCCGGGTCTCTGGCGCAGTATTCTGCAGTCAAGTTATTGAATCATAAACCAATAGAATTATTCTTGGATACAACTCATTAGATCTGTTGTTGTTTTTCTCCTGCAGAGATTTACGGACTGTTATATTTGTGAATAGTTTCCCCAAAAGAAATATTTTGTAGTTCATTACTATTGCCAGTATCTGTATATTCCTTTAAAATAAATCTTCGAAAGAATATTTTGAAATTATTTGAAACTGGTAAATAATTCTCACTCAATTCAAAATAAATGAAGTCTCTATATTGTCAAAATCCGGATTTAATAGACAGAATAGTTCACTTTTCGTATGCATTGAAAATACAGCATTGATATTATGACAGAAAATATGACGTCTTTTCTTTTCCAAAATCTAAAGGGTGTCTTAGCGCGAAAGACGCTGTGACTGCTGCGTGGACATTTGCAATCCGATTATTTAACCTCAAGAAAATCACCTCCCACGAAAATTAAAATTACTTGAAAAAGTTATTTTCCTAACTTCGTATAGTTTAGTGACTATATATCTGATCATGTTTATTTTGTCATATTTTGCATTTTATATATCAGGTTAACTTACATAGAACTGCTAGGTTATAAAAATTCTCCTGGTAAATGACATTTCAATCGGCTCAAGGTGAGACTTTGACGACATTCCTGTGATGACTCCAGTTGGTTCCAGCACTGGAGGGTGGGGGGACACGGTGTAGCGAGGGGGAAGCTAGGCAAGAAAACTGCGCATGTGCAGGCAGTTGCCCTATATGTAATGGACCGTCTATTGAAATACAATACATAGAACATGAAGTGTAATTGGAATTAAATTTTCTTTATCACTTCGTGATTCAAATAGCAGAGTGTTTTCATCATATCTTTTACACACACATTAAACCTCTGTTCTAGTAATAGTTACACGAGAAAAAAAATCCAGGAACTGCGGAATCGATGTGGTTTGAGTAAATAGCTGCTGGGAAGATAAAGGACTGCATATGGTTTCTGTGTTCGAACGGACATTTCTTTGGCTGATATATTTTGATTTGTTTTAGCTTCAAAGAAATTAGTCAAGTGGACTGGAGGACAACTGTATTGTCAAAAATGCCATCTTTCTGATCAAAATGGTAAATTGAGGCTTTGTCTGCACTCCTGTGTGGATCTAAAAATTCCATGGCAATTGAAGAAGAGCTATCTCCTTATCCTGGCCGATATGTATCCGTCAGTGAACATCAGATACAATTATCTGGTTGTTATTATATTGCTGTTAATTTGCTAAACGCAAATTGGCCGCCGAATTGCTTATATTGTAATAGCATTAAAAAAGTAGTAAAGCTGAAAACGTAGTTGCAATGTCCAGAGGTCGTGAAAGGCGCTAAATAAATGCAGATATTTTATGTTTTTAAACTGTCCAGATCGCATATGCAGTCTTTTGGGTAATTGATTACACAAAATGCACAAATTGCCTTCAAAATCATTAAGTACGACTATTGTATTAGTTGTTATTAACGCTGTGTCCGGTTCGCAGAAACGGTAAACTTTACCGTTTAGCAAAACATAAAATAATGGAGAATTGATACACACCTACTACACACTATTTGAAACAACACAAGCATCAGTTACATTTACAGCCTTTGAGCAGATCATAACGTAAAATTAATTCGGAATCGTCCTTTCACTTACAAGAAAAATTGATTTGAAGCGCTCATGACTTGCACTCTGACTCAAGCAGAATATAAATTTTTGAATTGTCGTTCAGCTTGACGGCATAAAGAAAGATGGTTAAAAATATAACTGCATATAGGATTGAATAATGAACTGCAGCAAAGATTATGGAAGACGGCGGAAGTGAGATAACCCGTACATTATAAAGAAATGTGATTTTACAATAATGTATTCGTATAAAGCACCATTCGTGGTGGGTTGTTAGTGGTTCGCTCGGTTTCAAGAAAAAAATGTTGAAATGGCGAGTTTGTCACATTTCAGAGATATTTACCCTCTTCCCATTGTAATTGTGTAAACCCGTCCGATCAGGTGAACGCCCACAACAGTTGGGAAACTGATAGAATTCCTACAATGCGGAAGCAGGCCATTCGGACCATCGAGTCTACACCGATCCTTTGAAGAGCATCCCACTCAAACCCATCGCCCCATCCCCCTATTTCCCACGGCACATCTAGCTAGCCTACACATCCCTGATGGTATAGGCAATTCAGCATGACCAATCCATCTAATTTGTGGGAGGAAACCCACGCAGACATGGGAGAATGTGCAAACTCCATACGGACATTCACTCGAAGTTGGAATCGAATCCGGGTCCCTGGCGAAGTGAGACAGCAATGCTAACCAATGAACCGTGCCAGTGAAGAAACTCAACAAGTCTGGCATCTGAGGAGAGAAAGTCCCTCTTCAGAAACGTCAACTCCGTTTTCTTTCCATCGATGCTGCTAGGTCTGCTAAGTTTCTCCAACAATTTCTGTTTTTGTTTCAGATTTCCAACATGCGCAGTTCTGTGAGTTTCTTTTCTCAATGCAGAAGAATGCTTGTTCTCGCATACTAAGCTAATCTACACAAAATAAGTTATTGTTTTTTTTCCTTTCTGAGTCTCATGGACCATCTCTGCTCATGCGCAAAATAGGAGTACGAGAGTTGCAAATAGTGTTTGTGCTGTTGTGCATTTGAGAAATTAAACTACAAATGATATGAAGGTCGTATCTTTGTAGCACCAATCTCACGTGAAGTAAAAGTGACGTTTTTTTTATGGCAACGTCTTTCTCTGCACGTTCTTACGTATTTTTGGAGCGCCGCTCTTATCCTAAGCGGTACGTTAGCTTTCGCGTTTACTTTTTTGCAACTAAAATTGCAGCACTGTCGATCTTCCCGTATGATACCAATTGCCCATTCCATTTGAAATACGAACATGAGTCCTCCCACCAAAGTCATTATGTAGTGTTAATGAAGCTGCTCGTTTTCCTGAATCAATGCCACTGACAGGCTGGCTGGAGTGGAGTGGAGGCGAGAGTGGGGGTGGGGAGGTCAGACTCTGATTCATTGAGAAAATGTTTCTCCCACCGGGGCTCAACAATGCTTGCAAAATGTGGAGAGTGAAAGAAAAAGGTTTCAATGAGCCTTATTGGAATCGGTGCATTGTATTTTTTTTTAATATAAGGATTCATTGTAATGCGGAAAAAAATTAAAACTTCTCCTATATCCTGAAAATCAAAAATAATACGTGCCTTACAACATTAAAAACATAAATGTTTATTGGATCACAATGAGACATGAGAGTTTTATAAATTCTACTTTAACCCTTCCAATAAATTCAGCAAAGCGCGATTTATTTGGGGGGGGTGGGGGACTCTACATTGTAGCAAAGCTCCATTCCAGACTGTAACCAGGTAAGAGATGGAAGGGAATTTGTGGTCTGAAAATGTGACAGTCGCCGCTTTTTTCTCCTTAAGAGACAACATGGACAACTTTAAATTGGGCAGTTTAATTTGACACCTTGAGATCAGTCTTATGGATTGTATTTTCCTATTGCATGTTTCCTATTAGCAGGTTTTGGATGTGCAACAGGAGAATACAATCCAAAAGGCTGATCTCAAGATGTGAACTTAAATGCCCACGAAGAGCCGGCAGCTATGACAATTATTGAATTCTCCCCATCCAAAACGATGCGCGTTTAAAATCTCAAAATGCCAAGAGCAGTTCGTGATGGATTCACTCACATCTGTAGAACTGCAACCCGCTGATCAAGCCACTGACAGCGTGGTGCCTCTTTTCAGGGGAATGATATGGAAGCAACATCTCTCGTTGTTGGCGTTGTGTCCATGAAGTAGCTCATTTCATCCTCGGCTGGTTTCCATTGGTTTGTGCAATGACGTAACTCATGTCACTGGGCTGTCAAGTCGCTACTTCGCAAGCTTGAGACCATATGCTTCCAATCCAGCGTGGTGACAAAGCTAGACGGGATCATTTGATGTTAAACTACTCGGTTAGTCATTAATGCTGTTTTTTTCGAAAATCTCTATGACTTTAAAATCTATTTGCCAATGAATGAAGATGACATAAGATCATTATTTCGTGTCACCATCGTCTTAGGTCTTGAAGATTGAATGGTCAGGTCATCGTGAGGGGTGCCAAAGTCAAGATGACTAGTTAAACCTCGGTCCTTTCTGTGTTATCGTTTCCAAAGCATTGCTTGAGGAGACCAAGGAGTTCACCTGATATACATAAAATGGAAATCAATACAAACATTGGAACTATGAAATGAAAACAATGATGGGAATGCACGCGGGTCGGTCAGAACATATGAAAAACGGAAGACTCTGAACGACCTATTGCACTTCTAGAACCTCGAAAAAAAAACATATGAAGTCTTTCATTGGATATGCTTAAATCAGTCCATAGCACCCATGAAAGTATTTTTGACGGGGCCTCGTTGGCAGTATGCTTGCTTAAATAACACCAGTCATTACTTGTTCCATATAAATGAGGTTCTTACTTAACTGCAATCAGACTAGCTTCTGCTGAGAATCGGTGTAAAATTGCCTGGTTATCTCACGTTAGCCGTCTTTCCAATTTAAATAACTGCAATCGGTACAAAGTAGAAGTGAGGTTGGAGTTAAAAAGGTATTACATGGACGTAGATTTTGATTGAGGTTTCCGTTACATTTGGCGCAAGGATACCTGTCAAAGATAAGGAAGACCAGATCCCGTGAAACGGTTGAGCACTGGTATCAGTTGGTTTTATACTCTCCTTCTTGTAGAGAGTCACTTTCCTGGTTCCAAACACTTCCAGCCGATAACAAATGAGCCCTTTTATGGGTGAATCTAGTCAAAGACGGTGGAGTAACTTGGAAAACGCAGGTTGCCAATTGAGTTCTATTATGCTTACAACTCACACATTGACTGCCAGAGGGTAAGCAGATACCTTTTTAATATCAAAGAAGCCAATGTGCACTTTGTATCAGTCGAAACTTACAGCACATCTGGATCTGAAATAGACTCACCGGAAAAGTTAACTGTGTTTTCTCTGTACAAATGCTGCCAGACTTTCTGAGTTTCTCCAGTAACTTCTGTTTTTGTTTCTTTTTGCATTATTAAAATTTCACCGGCAGTCGAAGACAAGATAAAGATAAAAGCGAACACCTCCTTCAACCAGTTAACTCATATAAATAATTATTATTTTATTTTAAAATAATTATATTTGTACATTTGTTCTTGGCGTCTTTAATATTTCAAAGACCATACGCGCATGGCTACGTGCTGATTAAATTTTAAGTGGAAAAATTGATCGGTTCTTTCAACAATTTTGCCCTTTCTGTTTAAGAATTAGGCCATTAGTGTGATGGGGACTTGTGGTAGGGCAGCACCCCAAATGACAGCTCTGACATGCAGAGTGATCGATGTGTTCTAATGCAAAAACAACTAGAATGCAGGTTCGGCAAATAATAAAAATGCAATATGCTCTCATTTGTGGGGGATGGAATGTAAAACTCGAAAATTTATGGATCAGTTATATCGGGAAAAGCCAGACTACAGCTGGAGTACTGTGACATGTATTGGTCTTCCTATTGAAAGAAGAATGTAAATCCATTGGAAGCAGTTGTGGGGATGTTTAATAAAAAACAAATTGCTGGAAAAGCTCAGCAGGTCGGACAGCATCTGATTAGATTAGATTCCCTACAGTGTGAAAACAGGCCCTTCCGCCCAACCAGTCCACACTGACCCTCTGAAGAGTAACCCACCCAGACCCGTTTCCCTCTGACTAATGCACCTAACACGATGGGCAATTTAGCATGACCAATTCACCTGACCTGCACATCTTTGGGGTGTGGGAGGAAACCCACGCAGACACGGGGAGAACGTACAAACTACACACAGACAATCACGCGAGGCTGGAATCGACTTGACCTCTGTTCTGCGGAAGGGTCACTCGACTCGAAACGTTAACTCTTATTTCTCTGCACAGATGCTGCCAGACCTTTTGAGCTTTTCCAGCAATTTCTGTTTTTGTTCCTGGAATGGGTAAGATGTCTTATGAGGAAAGCTTGAACAGGCTGGACCTGTGTATGTTGGAGCTTATTAAGAAGTGACTCGATTGAAACATATCAGATCAGGACATGATGGATGTGGAAAGGATGTTTCCTCCTGTGGGAGAATCGAGAACTAGGATGTCACTCTTTAAAAATAAGGCTTCACTTATTTAAAACAAAGCTGTAGAAAGTTTTTGTTTGCTCCCATAGAGGGTTTTGAATCTTTAGAACTCACTTCCTAAACGACAGTTGAAGCAAAGTCTTTGAATACTTTTAAGGTAAATAAAGATGGATTCTTCATGAGTAAGGGGTTAAAGTGTTAGGTGGGAAAGTGGAGTTATCCGACCTGCTATGCTCTTATTGAATGGTGAAGGCGGCTCGAGGCCTCCAGGCCTGTTCCTGATTCTAATTCGTAAGCGAATACTATTTTCTTCCTTGAGGAACAAAATCCATTTTGCACCTGCCCACTTCGCTAATCTTCGTGCAAATCCATCACAAGTCTTATGGTTTATTCAATGCAAAGACAATAAAAAGTTAAATGGTCGCTGATTCTGTTAGCTTCAGTGCTTCAGTAAACATTTCTACTAAGTCCTCAGAATAGGCTCAGAATTAGCTCAATTCGAAACTAAGAACAGAATAGATAAGCATACCCAACCTTTCATACACTTATAGAATCGTAGAGTCATAGAGATGTACAGCACGGAAACAGACCCTTCGGTCCAACTCGTCCATGCCGACCAGATATCCCAACCTAATCTAGTCCTATTTGCCAACGCTTCCTCTGGCAGTTAATTCCATACACGCACCACCCTCTGTGTGAAACGGTTGCCCCTTCGGTCCCTTTTATATCCTTCTCCTCCTACCCTAAACCTACGCTTGCCTTGTGTGTGAATATATATTCACAAATTGCTAACTCATTCCCACGGAGTGAAACAATAGCGTTGTCTTAAAAGTGTGGAGAAATAAATTCTGGTTCTAAAGGTCGCCAATGAAAATCGAAATATGCAAATTAGAATATTTCATCTTTCAATTTTAAACTCTTCCTTTATCTCTCTCTTTCGGACTCCATTTCTCCCCTCCCCCATAACCTGATTGAAAGGGCGACAAGCCATCTGCCATTGCTTTACTGGCTAGCCACCAGGAAAAATACGATGGGAGAATAATCAACGCCCCATGTTCCACCTCTCAAACTGGCGCAGTGAACCGTCATGTGTTGGGAATCCACCTCCTATGAAATAGTTATCATTAGTTTGTTGTGCTTTAACCATTGCAGTAATGGGACGGGTTTTTTTTTACTTTACTTCAATGAAACGGGAAATGATCTAAGACAAACAGTTTCATGCTACACACAATCCAACCACTTAACAGTGTAAATAAACCTGTTCCAGATCTCTGAATCTTTACTGTAATACTATGTAAACTAACTAATTCAAGTTTATCAGTATCCTTGGTTCCTTAATCCATATCATTGCTTCCAGCAATGTGTTGAAATAAAGTAGGCGTATGGTCTACAGATATATAAGGAAGAGCTTTTCCTCAATAAGTCTCTATTATACCAAACCCACCGTCGCACACATGATCTATTATGCAGCTGACAATCATTAATAGACAAAACCTATGTAATTAATATGTTTCCGTAATGTTATTTTACTTAGAATATGTTCTCTCCTTTAATGCGATTTTTACTGTGTAGTTCATCTCAGTGACCCATTGCATCACAAAATAGTACCTTTGAGGTCATTTAATGATCATGTTGAAATGTTAAAGTGCGTTTCTGCCAATCCGCAAATATTGTGTATTTAAAATGCTGTCATCGCCAAGAGAAGTCAAGATATTGGAATGTTTACAAGTTGTTTGCTGATACAGTTGAAATGAAGTGGAACAGCAATATTTCTGATACACTTAATACATTGACTTGTCATTTCTCTCCGCGGGCGCTGACTGATCTTCAAAGTGCTTCAATATTTTCTGTTTTCAATTTATATTGACTTTGTTTTTAGTTTTTCATCAGGCAAAAGTCACCGGTCTTTCAGACAACCCAGGATACGAATAGCTAGACAAGGTCAATTGTCTCAGAGCTATCTTACAGAACTATTCCTGACATAGATAACAGGAAGTGAAAATATGGAGAGTTCTTGGTCGGTACATCTTTCCCAGCTACAGCTTACGTGATAACAGAATTCCAAGCGTTAAACCTGATATAAATGTTGCAAGTGAAACTTGATGTTTCAGAGAGGAACCCAAAAGTAAAATCTCGCAAAGGCAATTGTTTGGATGCGGATTCCACATCGAAAGCTGAAGGTCCACAACAAAGCTGCCGATAACGCGGCGGGTAGCTGAGAGTGAAGGGCATCAGCCGCATACACTGACAATTGACGCCTTTAATCAAGTCCTTAAAATATATGACTACTTCATATATATAAATCTCCCTTGACATTCCACATAACGAGAATAGTAAACTTGACAAGTTGTTGGCTCAAATGACAGGGCAGAAACTAAGTAACAGGATAGAAATAGAATCATCAAGTATTTCCCAAAGTGGAATCTTTACGAGGTAGGAACTGACCCTATTTTCGCTGCAGAGAACTGAGTTAGATGATGTGTTACTAAATTACTTTTAACTTGGCAGCAGCAAACACATTTCCATAAACATTGCATGGGGTTAAAAGAATGGAGTTTCCCACGTTTTAGTTCGTAAACACTGCCTGCTGCAAACCCCACGGCTCGTGTGGTTTATGCAAACTGCAGGCACCGTCTGAAGTTTACAACGGGTTTAAGCTACTTTTCTGAACAAAAATAAACGAAAAAGGCATACTGCCTCCAAGCCAGAGATGTCTGTTAACCGCTGTATAGAGACTGCGCCCAATTAGTTGACTACGTTGTTGTTTTTCAAACAACTTTCATACATTTTATAGCGCTATTTTGCTAAGAAGGTAACTTGTTTCTTTACAGTTGTATAGAAAAGTGAAACATGAAAAGAACGTGAAAAGAAATTTCGGAGAATTGGTGTTTAAACCTATAGTAATGCCTTGTTAAATACTATTCTCATTGAAGCTGTTGACATAGCTTTACATTTGATGTCAATGACAAAATAGGAGGAAAAACGTGTACATGTCCCGCATATATTCCAACTGTCTCTTGTCCTCCATAAATTAATCTTTCATTTCTTATCATCCTTTCCCGGTGTGAAAATGGAATTTAGTAAATATAAAACACTCTGTCCTAAATTATAATTTTCAAACCTTTGCAGCTGGATCTGTTTACTTTTTTGAAAGTCCGAATCTGTGATATCGCTTATCTCTGATTTCTACTCCTTTGTTCTCTCCACATATCTTTCTATACACAATTTTCCACCAGGGACATTAAGATTTTGTGTGTTTATTGACGCCGTATGGGTTTTAAGAAGCGCTGACTTTCCCAAATTATTGTATTGTTTCATGGGGTGCTAGCAAGGTCGACATTTATTGTCCGTCCCTAATTGTCCTTTTATGCTGGAAAACTACTTTCTTGAAACGCTGCAGTTTCTGCAGTGCAGATACGTTGCAGTACACTTCGGAAATATCATAGTGGTGGTATGTGTCTATGAACTGTTTATTACATACGGATCACATTGCGGACATACTTGAATGGAATTCTTGTCAAAACAATGTCGTATATATATTTGTAATTTGTGGTTGATCATAGAGAATCCCAAACACGTGTAGATTAATTTTTCTCCCCATTACTATGTTTTAAGCGCATTTAAGTGGAATTTTTCTCTCATGTTAAATCATCATTACCGAATCTAGCAGTCGCATAATTAGATTAACAAGAAGTGATTGTCATAAACTAAATTAACCCCGTGCCTTATACATACACTAAAGATTTGCTATAACTCATTATATCAACGAACTTGTTCATAAGTTTACTTTGGAAAGCTTATTCCAGTTTGAAAGCCCATATTTTGCTTCAGATAAAACAGGTGCACTTAGGTTAAAGTGAAAACAACGTCTGTATTTCCAATTTACAATAACTGAGTTCATCACAATTATTAGGAGAATGATTATTTTCACAAATTCATGACGCGCTCTGTTTTTCCAAACTTAACTACAGCAAATAAAACATAGGGATAGGCACATTTCTGAAGTTTTGCATTTTTGATGACAGATGCAGCAAAATTCATGGTAAGACATATCAATCAGAATAATGTCTTGCGGGGCGTCAAAATGGTACATCGGTGACTTTTTGTTTAAAATATCTGCGGGCGGGTGTTATTCGGATTTACGAGTACAGGTTGACAGCAAATACATAGACAAAAACATTGAGCTGGTGCAAACGTTGTTTTAAACCCAAAAGCTAATTAAGAGTGCCCTGATAATACAATTGAAATTAGATATTTCAGCATATTTCACCTTATTTCCGAAGGTAGTAAAACTAAAATAAATTCAGCAGTCTCATTCTGTTTAACTTTATAAAAGTGTTGCATCACATTAGAAACAGGATAGTGAAGAAGGCGTTTGGTATGCTTTCTTTTGTTGGTCAGAGTATTGAGTACAGCAGTTGGGAGGTCATGTTACGACTGTACAGGACATTGGTTAGGCCACTGTTGGAAAGGGAGAGGCTGTTTTCCCTGGAGCGTCGGAGGCTGAGGGGTGACTTTATAGAGGTTTACAAAATTATGAGGGGGACAGATAGGATAAATAGACAAAGTATTTTCCCTGGGGTGGAGGAGTCCAGAACTAGAGGGCATAGGTTTAGGGTGAGAGGGGGAAGATGTAAAAGAGACCTAAGGGACAACGTTTTCACGCAGCGGGTGGTACGTGAATGAACTGCCAGAAGAAGTGGTGGAGGCTGGTACGATTGCAACATTTAAAAGGCATCTGAATGGGTACATGAATAAGAAGGGTTTGGAGGGATATGGGCCGGGTGCTGGCAGGTGGGACTATTGTTGGGTTAGGTTGGGATATCTAGTCGGCATGGACAAGTTGGACTAAAGTGTCTGCTGTACATCGCTATGACTCTCATTATCTTCCGGTTCTTTTTAAAGTAATAAATCAGGGGGGTTTTTGCCATTTGTACCACCTTCACACAGGAGCAGAAAATAGATTACAGATTCTCTGGAAATTGAATCCAAGTGCTTAAAAGTAAGAAAACAGAGTTCAATTGCAGATGAGATTGGTGAATATGTTCCATGAATAAACAATGACCTATTTATTATACAATCATGGAAGGTCACAAACTTAAACTGATAACTTTCTTTCTTTCTCCATGGACGCTGAAAGACCCGATGAACATTTCCAGCATTTCGCACTTTTATTTCAGATTTAAATATTCACAGTATTCGTTCTTTAACTGCAATGTTTAGTTTTCAGTTTCTCGATGCTTATGCAAATAACAAATCGGCTATTTTGTAGGTATTAAAACTAAATTTTTAACTGAATACCGTGACGCTTAAAATAAAGTTTTAGAATCATTTGCAAGGGCATAATTTCCACATCTACGAGATTAGAATAATCTGCAAATTCATATTAAATGTGCGATTTTCCAGCACCAGATAACTGTGTTCTTGAACATGATAGTGGTCCGTTTCTCGGGCCAATATATCATTGTTTCTTAAGAGTACACAGTGTGACTCTTACGACACTTTGACATGTGGTTTCGAAAGAAGATTTTAACAAATTCTCTCAAGAGCTGAAGGTTTGGTGTTCTCTCTTTGTAGATAATAATTAGTTGACCTTGAATTCGAGTTGTCTTTGGATTCGAGTTTCATTCTACACAACTCCACAACTCAATTATTGGGAATTTGAACACGATTCAAAGTATTGTAGATTTGAGGGTACAATTACAGATGAGTAATAATGGAGCTTTGCACAGAAACGGCAGCAATCTATGTGACTATGAACTAGAACTTCAATCAACCTTGGAATCAATTCGAACATTTGCACCCTTATGCAACGTTGGAATCATAGAAAGGTGCGAACACACAAGAAGCTATTATATCTGTCCCGTCCAATTGTGCTCTTTACAAAAGCAACTCAGTTAGTCCCACACTTTCAACACAGCTCTGCATTTTTTTTTCTCTTTAGGTAGTGATCCAATTTATTTTGAAGGCCTGGATGTCAGCACGGCGCCAAGCCAAAACCACAACACAGTGGTATTGTACTTTTCAAAAGGACACTACACCAAAAAAGAATGTTGTCACCTTTCACGGTCCCATTAACTGTAAAATTCCAATGGTTAAGATTTATGATGACACGAAATCCTAATCTGTTTTCCTGAATATATATTGTGTTTGCTAATAACAAAGGCGGTGGGATCTTTACATTGACTTCAATGCCCTTCATGGCTGCGTTAAAATTCAACAAGGAGGCAAGGAGAAGAAACTGTGTTTCTCGTAATTGAATTTTAGTATGTGTACACAGGCTGCCGCACTGAGATCATCAATAGACTATGAAGGTTCCAATGCGTCCGAGTTCTTTTGGAGAATAGAGGGAAACTGCCTGCAATTTTGCTGCTTGTTACTCATGCTACACACAGGGGCCACGTGCTACAGTTATTCTGAGGTTTGACCATTGCACTTTGTGGTGGAGTACAGAGGCGCGCAGGCGTGTTGCAGCCTTTCCCATTAGGGCTCCAGCGCGCGAGCGCCCGCCAAAAGAGTCACGTGGACTGTGAGCAGCCGCTCTGCGGGCTGCAGAAACCTGCCTGCCTTTGTCATTCAGTGGGGAGCAGAGAGGGAGAGTCATGTGGATGGGAGACTAGGAAGCCCGCAACTTCCAGTCAATCACCCAGCCAATGCACAATCTACGAAGATAATGCAACCCACAATATGCAGAATGTGTAAACCATCTTGGAAGATAAGGCTGATTACGACTGAAATCCTGACAGTGAAAGAGTCAGTCTTCATATTAACTTCCAACACGCAGCACCTAATGGTTTCCGTGGTCGCGATTAAAAATCCAAACCTTTCTGCCCGAGCTATTTAATGGAAATCGCGATATCAAATGTCAAGGCGAGAGAATAAAATGAAGCTCTTCATCTTAACCAAGGAAAGAAAAAAAAATGTTCTGCAGACAAGGCACGTAACCAATAACCGTTCGCTCAGCTCTTGTACAAGTAACAAAAAAGAAACTGGTTGTTTGTGAGAAAAGGAAATCCGCTCGTTGAGCAAAGAGCTAAAAAAGATCACGCATTAGACAAGAACGTTACCCACCACTGACAAACAGGAAGCACTTATCTGATTAAACATTCACTTAGAATTTTGATGTAATATTTGTAAGGTAATCATGTATTACTGCTATGTTTTTTGTTAACGTCACACTGACACCTAATTGTTATTGACATTTTCAACATACGATGTACGTCGGGGGCACTTCTGTATTAGAGAATAATTTCTATACTTACAGTAAAAGTTGCATTTCCTGATCGCTGTACATTAAAGTATAACTGTGATTTATACACAATTTTTCAAGTATAGGAAGACCAATCAACATTAAGCCAAAAAAGTTCCTTTTTAAATTATCCAATTGGTCTGCGCGTTTTGCCGCGTTTGAGAATTCTGCAGTGACAGGTAAATATTAAACTTAGTTTATAACATTTTCATGTATTTACAATCAGATTTCAAAGGCGCAGCATAGTGTCGCGCATTGAGTACACGGCAAGCTACCCAGGTTCCATTTAACACCGACGCAGTGATGTTGAATGTTTGTCTATTATTACCTGTCTGTACAGTGAGACATCAACAACAAGTTGGACCCATAAATATCTGCACAAGCCACTCCTTATTGTAGGCCAAGAATAATACGTTGGAAGAGATACATCTCTTTCAAAGCAATTGTGATAACTGCATTAGCTAAAATATTTACTGAACACAATAAAATGAGATCAAGCCAGGAATAAACTTTATGGATGACGGTACGTATCGTATTGACCGGTCCAAGGTGTGACCAGAAGATTGTAAATGGTGCATTCACTTAATTCGGTTGAATTGTCTTGGTTTGTTGTATTGTAACAGGGGGAGTACTGCCTTCACATTCCAAGCTCTCACCTTTGCACCTCCAACTCAAATGAAGAGCTGTGTTAGGACAAATTCGTTCAGCACCTTCCAAACCTCTCCCCGTGTCCATCAAGTTATCCGAAAATGGCTCCAGTGTGTGCATTGGATTCACAAAGCAACATGCATTCAATTGTCTGAAAAAAAACCCCATAAAAATGGCATGAAAATGTCACACTTGCAAAGTGGCGGAAGAATATTAGCATTAAGACATATTTTTCCAAGTGAAACCTTATGGTGCGCTCTGTGTTTTACATGGGCCTTGAATGCAAGGGGAGCTTCCGAATTGAAGTTAATAACTTTTCCACCCATGTCACAGCAAACCTAAAAGGCTTGTGTTGGCCCGATGCCCGTGGGCCTTCTCAATCTGTTTGTACTTACAAACAAAAGCTTTGGTGACGCAGTTACACTACAAGCATTTCAATTACCAGAACTCGCGTTATTCTTTACCTGGATGCTTGTTGTTAATAGTTACTTTACTTTCCACGCAAATAGGTGTACGCTCCGCGTGTAAAGTTAAAGAAATTTCCTTATTTAAACTGGCACGAAAGATAATAATTTAGAGATGACGAAAAGGTAAAGCTTTTTATTTAATTCTCCTCGCCGGGAAACATGCCATCCTGCAACAACGGCAAAACTTTGGTTCTCTCAGGAAATCTTCCTGTCTACTTGAAAGCATGAGGCATGATTGCCCTCAGTAGATTTTGCTGCTAAGGAGGTAAGCTGTTTTTTGTCCCTGTGTGCAAGTGAAGTGGACTTTGAAAAACACGACATTCATATTCAATGGAATACTGCAAAGAAAATGATTTAAGTACTTAGCAAATTAAAACAAACTTTATCTTATCCGGTTAGTATAATTAACGGACAAATTCAACAATATTTCCTACTAATGAATTTATATCAATGTTAAACAATATACTGTTTCATTTATATGATTGCCCCTTATATCATTCATTTTTAATGTATTTTTCTCTTCTCAAACGTGGATGTCAGAGCAACCAAATAAATTTGATTATCAGTGAATAGTGCTATTCGATTGCGAGTTGTTTTAACGCAAACTATGGGAATGTAAGCAAATCAATTAAGATTATTTTACTCAAAAAGTCTTTTTTTATCTACTTGCGGTAACCATAAACTATGTCCGGAAACTAGGAAAATAGAGATGATACTATTGTTTACTCTTGCTATGTTTGCAAAATCAACGTTTGGTTCATTGGCTTCATGAAGAACTTGAAATAACAATATATAATCTCATTTAAAACAATTTTTCTGTTTACAAGATTAGTTGAAAAAGAAAGTTGTAAAAATGCTTTAGAAACTTTTGACTGATTTTGCTTGAGGGTAACTGTCCTGCTTAGAAAAACAATTGATGCATTTTAAAAGAAAGCAGGGGGGATATGTGTAGTGTAGCGGGTTTCGAAAACTAATTATCCTAAATTGTGTTATATTGCATTAGCCTGTTTTAAGGGAAAAGTAAAAAGGGAAAGCATTTTCTCCAACAGAGAGATACATGTATGGAATAATTGACTTAACAGGATATTGGGGAAAAAAGAGGGTTTGCTGCAATGCTGACAAGGAGAGGACTTTTCATACTTTATATTTGGGAAAGCCTAGCTCTGAGGAATGTCTTTACGTGGAGATCTGACTCGAAGGTTACTAGCACTTTTGTGACGCACACCTGATACCATTGACTATTCTCTAGCCGTTGGAGTATGATTTCATCCCGACAGTATTGGATAAAGTAGATTTTACTGGCGAGTCCTTCTACCATTTAATAGTCCATCATGACGTCTTACATTTTAAGGAATTCAGTGCCAACTAATGCCGCGGACTCCTTTCGAAACCCAGTAGTACGAGCATAACAATGGCATGTAATTGTAAGGATTGAAATGATTCATACTAAACCTTCATTGTCACAGCAAATAGTATTTGATACCATTAGCACCTATGAAAACCGCTCATTAAACGCCAAGTATTGTCAAACATTTTCCTCGGCATTGTTTTGGAGATGAACTCGCAACGTACCAAGATTTAATTGGAGAGTTGTGTGGAATTTATAACACAGAAGATTATTTTTGCCACGGAAAAGTACCTGCAGACTCTTAACATACTTTTACAAGAAGTGCTATGTTTAGCAGAAATAGGAAACAAAGTAACTATCAAAAGCTTAAAATCATTGATTTTATAGTTGTCCTTAAGGTAACTAAAGTATGGCTTGCATTGTGCCTTTCCAATTTGGAGCACAAAAAATTGGATTGTTTGCTTGCTAGTTTTCAAACAGCGTCAGTAACAGTAGAACAATATTAAAAATGTAGACAGAAATACAGTCTTACGTTTTTCTACAAACAAAATATAACCCTCAGGAAAAAAAAATCAAATCCCTGTAGAGATGGAGTTTGAACCGGCAACGTTTAAATAACGCTAAAGCAGACCATCAATGTTCACGTGTGGAGACACGGTTGGGAATCTATCCTTGGCAGTCTTATAGGTCTGAGGGTATCACGTAAAACAACCTGATTCATGTACCAACTAGCAAACATGAAAACACTAATATTCTTTGGAATCTATCTTCTTCATAGATTTTGCAGTTCCCAGCTGGTATCTTATGCCCAAGTAAGCCATGAGGGGTCAAGCCTTTCAGCCTTAAATGTTAGCCCAAGATCATGCCTTGAAGTAAATATGGAAATAAATGCTGTTGATCTCATTTACCCCAGCATAAACTTTAAGCACTGAAAGATGTAGAATTTACATCTATTATCACAGACTCAATAGATTCATTTTTCAAGAATCTTTGTAGGTTATTTGCTGTATGGTATTGGTCTTTCAATATAAAGTGTACTCATCTACAGTTTTGTGAAACCATTCTGATTGAATAACTCCAATTATCTGAAGCTTATTTCTTTTGGCTCTAGTGTTAAAAATTATGTGGTCCAATGTCAACTGTTGAAATTCGTACTTTATGTGCTAATAGATAAAACATGGAGAATGATTTGGCTTTAAATATGATGGTTGACCTATGTTAAGTAAAATTTGACAGCTAGCAAGTAACTGAAAACTTCACCTCCTGAAAGTTCAAACATTGTAAACTCTGGCTGCCTTCACTGGCACTGACATAGAAATTGACGTTAACTGTTTGACTATGCTGACCAAGATTCAATCCATGACAACAGCAATGGGGAAAAAAAACCATTGTCGGAATAACATCAGTTCAATTACAATATTTATAGATTTAAACACACTCATGTTTTCAAATTAGAGAGACTTCTGGTATAAGAATTTTTAAAACATGTATTCAATAGTCCAACTCACTATTAGCAAACAAGTGGAAACAATTAACATTTCAAACAAAATATTTAAATATAGCATATCACTATTTGGATTTGGTTACAGGGATATTGTCTCAAAAATAATTATTTGAATTCTCAGAGGTAGTGTATGCCTTACCTAGCCATGTTTTCATTATACTGGATATTGGATTTCTAGCCCTACATAACATACCTCTGAAATTTCCTTAATTGCTTGATCCTAGAAATATTTTAACTTGTCAATGAGATCATTATGTATAGTGACACTGTTGTTCTGCAGTCAGTTCAAATACTTAATACCCCTTTAGGTCTAAAATGATAAATCATGGAAACAATTTTATTTTAGTTGATGAATTCATCTTTCCTTATACTAATGGTGCAGGAAAACATTTAACAACCATAGATGCTGTCATCTACAGTCAAATCAGTTTTCACAGTGAAATGGCTAAAAAGAATACGTTTTCTAATGTTCATTTCTTTGATTCCTTTTCAAGTGGTGTCTTTGTGGACAATTCACTAGCCATTTATATTTCATCTGAACAGTCAGTCAATAAAATGCAATACCAGCAAATTAAAGTATGTTGATATACAGATATAGTAAACTTCAATTAAAACAGTTATACAAAATATCTTCCAACGTTTACATCTTTACAATAACTGTCTTCCCAGCTTTCCTTCCTTCATTTTTCACTGAATATCAGCTCCAGTGAATCATGAGTCATTAAATCCAACACTGTTGATGCACATCTCCTTAAATCTTTGCAATAAACTTTGCAGTGATGTAGATCCATTGCTATTTTGCATTCCCAAAAATTGGAAAACCATCTTGGACAAGCAAAAGATGTTGTCAAGGCTATTCTTGCTATAGCCACATCTTGTTTCTTGCTTTGAACCAAAATGTACAAGTCACTACAAAATAGTGATGTTAACAATGCTCACAATGCTAAGCATTCTCTATCTATATATTATCACATGGTATGAACAGGTCTTCGAATACATGTGCTGTACCATCAATTTGGTGAATACTGTCAGCCTGATGACGCTGATGAGCCATTAACAGATGATTTGCGTGGTCTGTTGCTGCTGAATGGGATATGATGGTTAGTATTGGCATTGGAGGAACCATTCATTGTAGTAGATATATGAGGAAAGTGTGGATGTGGAGACTGCCCTGGAGTAGAGGGACTAGGCAGTGATGATGATGTGGATGGTACAGCAGTTGGGCTATTAGCCTTATCACTCCCAGAGTCACTTTCTACCTCTCCACTGGTGTTATTGAATCTGTCTTGCTGATGACCAATTTTAATTCTTTTGCATGTTGGCTGGACTCGATATTTTAGAGGAAGTGGTCCATTCTGAAATGAAATGCAAGAGCATCTGGTAAGGACTGAAGGTTTGGAGATTAAAAATTTTTTAGATCCATAAAGAATTTGTAGATTGGATTTACCCTCCTCCATGCATAAATGTAGGCAATATCCATAAGAGTGTAATAATCTTTCAATGGTTCATCTTCATACATAACATCAATCTAATGTGAAAAGAATAAAAATCATCTTTATTGATGATAGCAGGAGTGGTTTTTACAAAACAATACACATCACAGAACTACAAGCCTCATTATTAGTTGTATAGAAGTAATATTGCATTGTAAAAAGTGAAACAAGCAAAATGGATGCAACTTCACATTTCACTGTGATAGTCAGAGTTTTAAAACTCTTAGGCCATAATGTTCATTTCCACAAAATTAGGTAAACATCAACGGACTCCGAAATCAGGTGAGAAAATTGATAACCATTTTCAGTCATGAATAATATGTCACGGTGACACAAATAAAACAATTGCAAATAACTCTTACAGTCATTCATTGCTCCCTTAGGAATTTTTGTTACTCTGATCCTTGAGATTGGTAGAAGCTCTATCTCAATGCCTAGACCTTTCTCAACACAACCAATATGTTAGCTTTTATATTAAAAGTCGGTTGGTAATGGTAATATTCTGTATTGCAAAATTTGGAAACAGTTTAAATGTTAAAGTAGCTTAAATCTATTTTTGTTTTCATAAATGTAACTGTTTAAAATGTGGTAGATAACTACTATATACTGCATTCAAATTACATGGAGTGTATACAAAGGGCCTCCAAATCTCCTTTGTCATATTAAAAGATTTCATAACTGCACATGGGCAAAAGAAAAAAAAAGAACAAATAGTCAAAATGACTGACCCCTTCCACCCCCCAGAATCAGTAATTACTGTTTCTATAAGAATGTAGAATCCTTCAAAACAAAATAATCATAAGTTATCAGAACTCATTTATTAGATAAATAATTCCACTGTAACTTTAATAAAGTGCATCTCAATGTACCTGAAATGCTTGAGGGATGTCCATTTTACTCCTAAGGAATTTTCTTAAATGCATCACAGTCATAGCTGCTGGACACCGCAAATATCTCTTGTCATTCATCTGAAGAGACACAAAATAAAAATTGAGACTTATAGACATTGCAACTATCACAAAAGTGGAAACCTGTGTTACTTCAACTATTAGTACCACTTGTCTACAAATATAAATCAATCTTGTATTAAGTATATTTATCTGCTTGGTTTATGTTCATGTTTAACTATTTAAACATGTTTTGCAAAAAAAAAATATATATAGGAATTACAATTGAAAATAGGTACCTCATCTTTTGTTTTCTCTTTTTCAGAAGTTTCTTTTCGTTCAGTCCTGTAATGCAAGAAAATTGCCTTTTAGTAAGAAAGAAATGCTAAACATCACTAACAATTTGTGGTGCAGTGTACTTTGAGTGATTGCTATACTTACTTATTTTGTTCATAGAATTCTATTGACAAGCTAATGATTTCATCATCTGTTATAATCCTCTTTTCTTCTTCTGTAACTTCACCCCTGTCTTCATTAGAGCCATTTGCTGCTACAAAAATTTAAACATAAGGAAGTATTGATTTTCGAATTTTTCATGTAAAAATATTTCAATTCAACTTTGGAAAGTTAAAAGCAAACAATTGTACTCCTATCATTTCAGGCCTATAAAGGTGTTAACAGAAAGCTGTACAATAAAAATTATTCAAATCAGTGTTTCATTTTCACATTTTATCCTGATTTCAGCAAAAAGAAGCATGGCATTCTAGACTTAAATTTAAAAACAGTTTAAGCCAAAGAGCATAAATGATACAGATATTAACTGAAAGCAATAAATGCTGGTCTAGCCAGTGAATACAATTAAAAAACTGAGAATTATGCAAATCAAAAGAACTGTGGATGCTGCAAATCAAAAATAAAAGCAAAAATTACTGGAAAAGCTCAGCAGGCCTGGCAGCATCTGTGGCAAAAAATCAGAGTTAACAGTTTGGGTCCAATGATCCTTACTCAGAACCCTCAGATAATTAGGACAGTATTTGTTTAGAAATCTATAACAGCAGAAAACACTTCTGACATGTGACAATTCAAAAATTAAAAATATAACCTATAAAAACAAACAAGGGTTTATGCAGCATGCCCACAACTATACATCATTCTTAATCAGATAAGGCATTGGGTTTAAAAAAAGAAACAACTGAATTCCACAGTTTAAGCTAAAACCATTTACAAAAATATATACCAAAATTGTAATAATTCAATGACTGCACTATATATAAAAATATTGAAAGAAATCTTTAAAGATGTCACTTTGCTATTGTGTGGAATTAAAAGAAATGCAATACTGACTAAAACTTGTCCCTTTTTCAAAAAAAAAATCTATTATTGCATTTATTGGCATAGATGAGAAATCAATTAATTTTACTATTGCATACTTACCATCAGCAGAAGGATGAGCAGCATAGAAGTCCCTTCGACGTTTCATTTCATCTATGAAAGATAAAGAGTGATTAATTGTCTGACTGACAGGAAGAGGAATTAAATTCAAATTTAAAATTTGTTTTATATCTTTAAAAAATTACACTTACCTTTGAAGAGGCCAGGAACTAATTTATACACAATATCTTGTAACGTCTTATCTGACCTTAAGAAAGGATTGGACATGAATCACACTTGATAACACTACAGAAAAGTTTGATTCTACATAGCATTCATCAATGGGATTTAATCTGCAACTATAGCAGGATCATTTGTGTAAATACCAAATAACTGTTCACTTTATTTTAATGCAGTATTCCAAAATGCAAACTACTTCCCTTTTTTGTTTTAAAATGTATGCTGCCATTTATTAGTTTGCAGACACATACGGAGTTATGTAGTCTGTAAAAACGGTACAACCTGTAATTTTGTCAAAAATGTTCACTTGACAGGAATTTGTAATAATTAAATTGAGGTGGAAAAATTATATATCTACAGCATTTCAGAAAGATATTATACTTTGTGTCTTATTTACTCTAATAGCTGATGTAAAAATTTTGAATATTAAAATATTTTAGTACTGCTTTGCAATTTTTTTCTAACACATTGTCAACATAAATTTTGAGTAATAGAACTAAAAATTTGGTAAATCAAGTTTGCAGTGTTTTTGTTTAAACTTTGTAAGGACAAGGGGAGTGGTATTTATGTTGCTTACATTGGACAGTAATTGGAGATTATTTTCACAATGTTTCAATTTAGTAAAGCTGGTTGATTGTTTAATCTCAAAACCTGCATTAAACTCAGTCAGTCAGTTAACATTCAAATATTATTTTAACTATCAGATAAAAACTGAAAGAGGCTTTCGCGTCCAATTTCAATCAGTTCAACATTTATTGAATTTTTTTGATAGCTTCGAGTATAAAGTATTTCCAGACAAGCACAAACATCAGGCATTACCTGATCTCAATTCTTTGAGCTACTGCCAAAGATTTCCAAATAATGAACTTTGTATTGCTTTCAAAAAAACAGAACTATATCTTTCATTCAAATCTTGTCAACTACTTTCAACTGTGATGTTTGATAACTATAAAATTACAATTTTCTTAAAGGGCAGTTTACAAAATACTAGCAAGGCTATTGGATGATCACGTGATACATGTTACTAAAGCACCATCGATTAACTAAGAGAACCACTATGCGACAGACCATGTTTTTAGAAATATATGACTTGAAAAAAAGTGTCACTAAACAGTTTACAAAAATAACGATCAAAACGACATATGTTTACACTCGTATTTACTTTGAGAAATTGTAATTGTCAAACACAAATCATCTCCATACGGTAGTTCAGTTACACCTCTTATAGACGCACGCCTACTGGCTTTATCAAAATTGTGATCTAAGTACATACCTAATGTTAAGAAGGGGCCTAGTTTTGTGAACTTGCACGTCGCAAATGGGACAGTACTTGCTGGTTTCCAAGTAACGGACGATGCAGGTCTTGCAAACTGTAAATAAACGCAGGAATCACGTGCGTTATGCATAAACCAGTGATAATGGTTGATCTAATGTCATGGTTTGCCGACATACCTTAGTTTTGTTTCGAGAATCTAACATGAGCGGGTGGCCTGCTGAACGCCAATATACTGTACTCACATGAATGTAGGCACTCAATGATGGTTGTTGCATCTATGAAGTATCCTCCACACAACACACACATCAAATGAGGGTTCAGTTCAGTTATTTTGATTCGTGTTGTTCGGTGCATTTTCTGACTAAAATGGCCGCGTCCTGAAAGCTGAATAGAAATATAAAGGAATAGCGTTTTTTTCCTGTTATGGAATTCCATTATTTAATGCATTCATTGGTTGGTTTGTTGTACTTGCCCTCCATGATACAACCACGAAGCTAAATAACTTAGTATCTATATTGGCAGATACAAAATTAGTACATTTTATAAAGGCAGAGATTAATAAGGCAGTATTTGTGAAACAACTTTGAAATAAGAATATTCGCAAAGCATCGGTTAATGACTGGCATTTCTTGCCCCTCTGCCGGCTCAGTCTTAATTGGCAAAACAAGAAAGCGAAACTGTTTAGTGAAACAATTGATACCTGTAAAGCTAAGAATCGTTTTCACCGAAATATTGACAAGCTGAGGTGCGGTAGCTGCATATGAAGAGTAGTAAAATTCGAATTGCAAGTGCCGAATCAGACCCAATTAATGCAGAGTGGCTAACATATTAAAGTGCACACTGAATCATCTTCGTAATCAGACAGACTTTAAGATATCCTGTACAGACGACCTTCCTCGCAAACCTCCACGGTGATAATAAAAACAACTCACGGACTACGAGCATGCAGGTCAATGACAATGAATTTTGACTAGCACTCCTGATCGTTTGGTTGGCTTTGTTTCCTTTACATTTAACCGTAACAAAACCGCCTTTTCTAGACTTCACTCCTAGACGCTGAGCGGGCGAACCAAAAACACATTTCTTTCCGCGAAACCAACATGTCTTTGGGCTCATATTGGTGCCGTTTCAAGACACCTCGAGATCGATGAAAATTCGTCACAAGACAAAGCGACTCTTTATTAAGCAGAACATCGTGATGTCGCAAGGATCATCGCATCTGGATTTGCAATCACACATTTCATGTTTGACATTAAACCGACGATATTTTAGCCCCGCGTAAAGCGAAACAGGAAGAATTGTGTTCTACAAAGCCATTTCCGGCAATTACATGTTCGTTGGAAATATTTTAATGAACATCGGGGTGCTAGAGTGGTAATGTGATGCAGATACCGAAGCTGACCCGTTACAAATGTAATAAAATAACATTCGCGTCCTACAAAGAGGAGCTTTCTAAATAAGCAAAAAGGCAAATTGACGTCTGCTGGTGCCCATACCCGGCAATTCTTACAGTTACTATAGCAACTTGGGTTACACTTGGCATTTCGCCAAAGGACCGAAAATAGAACGAGCTTCTGCGGGGGACCCACGGCGGTCAAGTGAAAATATCGCAAATTTAAACGGTTGAAGATGCAATCACGATCCGACACTGAGCTGAACAATCTAAACATGCAAATCTCACCGCCATTTCAAATGAGCCCTAACACAGCGCACATCATCGCTTTTTTTGGCTCTCCTTGAGATAGACTCCACGTCGACACTAGCTTTTAGTAGTGGCTTTTGTGATCACACGATTTCCTTCTGCAAACGCCTGTCTCCTTTCCAGGGCGACTAATGGGTCGCGGCGGTTCCACCAGAGAGGTTCACTTTGATAGTGCACGCCTATTGATTAATAATTAATTAATAAGTGATCAGGAAGCAGGAATCCATAAAAGGTGCAATGTTCTATTAAACTTGTTACGGTGTGTTGCCCACTTAAAGTGTTTTTAAAAAGGAAGCCGTCGGATTTTCGTAAGAAAAACAGCAAGAAAACTGACAACATGCAAATAACTAAGTGACGCACATAATTCAGAGGACGCACAGAAACACCAGGCCAGACGGGGGGTGGGGGGAATCTGCCGCACTTCGAACACCTACAATCGTACTCATACCGTTAAAAACACATACATTCAATCACCGCTTATGTATATTAGCTTCAAGAAAACATTTTTTACCCACAGCGCCGACGCGCGACGTTTTGCAGTAATCATACTACTCGGTGTCATAAACAATCAACAATTCTATAGTTTTCATATTTCAAAAGGTTTTGAGACACAAGCAGACCATGTGCACATTTCCATGAAGCTTCAGTCATTTCGTCCCTCAGGCAGTCTAACAATCAAAACTGGACAGTAATCCTTCGTTTCTTCACTCCACACTGGCCGTTTTACATTAATGTCCTTCCCCCGCCCCCCACCAAAAAAAGCATGCCCAGAAACTCTGAAAAGTTCTCCCGTTTCCCAGTTTAGTTAGAAGTTACCGGGATTGCAGCACTTAAGCATGGCCGTGCTTGCTTTTAGACGGCTCTCGCTGTCGAGCACCGGGGACCTCTTCCGCGAACAAGCAGAAATAAAAGGAAAATTGAAAAAAAACAAACCACGTGTTCTCAAAAAAAACGCTCAACCCTCCCCGACAGACTAGTAATCGGCCCTTCCGATCAGTGAACAGAACCGGCGTGGATTTAACTGCTGAATAAATGAAGTACTCCTTCAGCAAAATCCTTCCTCACAGACAGGCAGCCCAAGCCTGTTCTAGACCCCCATGTAAACACACGTGTTTTACTTCACATACCCGTGGGCTTCCGTTTATGCTGGGTAATTCATTTCAGCTGCTCAACTTTATGTCTCCCTGATTATGTTTTAAACCCGATGGTCTATATTATCAGGTTAAACAATTAGCTTTCGTAACATCATCCTCACACCACCCAAGTGTAACAAAGACATCCACGCAAAAGCTGCACTAGGTACAGCACAACAATGTGGACTATCTGACAGATGCGTTTTCAAGATACTACATTAGGAGAGCCCATATCTCAAAATACAGTTTTGTAGCATATCCAACAATAATGCTGAGAAATGGTAGATTCCAATTTTTCAACTGTGTGCCTTATCATGTATATTTCAAAGAAATCCCAACGTCAGCTTTGATCAAAGCATCACCACCAATATCTACTCAAACACAAACAAATATTTCTGGAAGATCTATTAAAGCAGAACATCATATAATCTTATCTGTTATAATTGGCTTTGGATGTGGCTAAAATCAAGGGCAGGGGTAAAAGGAGTATTGGAAGTCGGACGGCTTCATTTTCTTTCAATAACCGTTCTGATTTGAGCAATCATTGATGTTGGAAGACCAGCAAAATAATGTGACCGCATGTAACTTTCAGCTACCAACAGCCTCAGTTATTTCACTTAAGTACATCACAACAGAGATCATTCCGTGAGATTTAAAGTCCAAGTGGCAGGAGGAACACACTCAGAAATATGCACTCAGTGTCTCTTCCCAAGGAATTTCGGTTGTTCTCGGTCGCTGTTTGTTTGGATGAAGCCAAAAGGTTTTGCGACCAAGGCCATTTTAGCTCCTTACTCTACATGCACTCGGCATTTCACAATCAAAACAGAATCCGATTGTATGGCACCTCCTCACTCCCACTCCCCATCACAGCTATCATCACCACCCACAAACAATAAGACAACACATGTCTAGGACACCAACCGACCTCAACACCTTTTCTGATTTTACCCTAATAAAGCTAAACAGGCAAAAAAGGGCTAAAACGCTTGCTCACTTACATTGCTGCTCGCAAACCTCGTGCTCTGCCTAGAAATCATTGCTGCCAATCTGATACAGTCCTGCTTTACCAATTACAGAAACCAGAGAAAAAACCTTCACAAATATGCATGATTTTAAAAGTCTCAACATCTTGTTAGTCGGTCAGGACAAAGCTTTTCGTGTATCATGTTTGTTTATTTACTTCTGACACCACAAGCACTGTACAAGGATCCGAGGGACACCACCAACCGCCATGTTTACCGTGAAAACCCAAAGAAGTTCTCCTAAGAAGTTAAGTTCAGAAAACACACCACGTTCGCCTTCTCAATCAAACAGTCACATTAGCACATTCCTCACCCTGTCTGGATCCTAACTCTATAAAATCCTTGCACTAGGTCCCCCGTTTGATGTTAAAATATGCATTTGTATCTGGACTGGCTAACAACACTTCGGTGATAGAGCTGCACAATCCCACCACATTCACATTTCAAATACATCTAAATTCACATTCGCGATCGTCCAAGCCTCCGGACTTGCAGTGATCGAAAGTATAACTATTATTCCCTCGACACAAACGAGCAGAAAGGTCGCAGCCTCAAACGCTGCGGTGAATCGAACAAAAATGTTGCGAGTGAAGTGCGTAACGAAACTGAGTGGAAATAAAGAGGGCGACGCGCCGCTGTCAGCCTTCAGAGCGAGAGGAGAGAGAAAGACAGAAGAGAGTGGGGAGGGAGGGGGAGAGAGAGAGAGAGAGAGAAGCAGCACCGGGTGCATTTCAAACAGTGAAATCGGCCTGCAGTGGCGGCCGGAATGTACCTGGGAGAAACTCTCAGGTCACTGCAGCCTCGGAGAGACCATGCCCGGGCCACAGCGACTCCCGGCTACAGCCTGCACCCCGTGGAAAACAATGAAAGTTGTAGATCGGGGGAAAAAAAAATGAATCGCAGCCAAGCGGCCATCTTGCAAGAACTGCAGACGCTGTCAATTGCAATCGCAGAGGCTGGAGCTTCGAGAGAGAGAGAGAGAGACATACACACACACACAGAAAATAACATTCGTTCAACGCTGGCCCTTGCACCCTCCCTCTCTCCGAGCCTGGTAACACCCGATCTGCGCCCGTTGCAATATTTGCTCAGGCGATCCTACCTGGCTGAAAGGCGGCTGCGCTCTGTTCCCGGTTGGAGAAGTTGAAACCTACCCTCCTCCTCCCACCACTACACATCCACGAACCCACCCAGCCCCCTCCTCCTCTGGCCGCCACCCCCCCTCCTCCTCAAAGCCCAGTGATGGGTGCCGTGAAACTGACACCGTCCCCAAAATGGCTCGAGTCCGCCCGCCCCGCTCCGTCACGTGGTCTCATTCCTTAAGGGTGGCCTGGGAATTCGAGTCGGTGTAATCAGAGCCGACCCCCCACCACCCGACACACACATACGTTCCAACTCAGACACCCTCTACTCTGCTCCGTGCATCAGCTTCCCCTCCAATATCAAACGCTTTTTGCAAAAAAAACCCTACATGTCGCCGGGTAAAATAAAAGTCTCGTGGTTTCGATACAAACTGAGGTTATTGCATAATAAAATATGACGCCGAACTTTATTTCAGAGCCGTCTTTCACACTGAAGTGCACATTTCAGCCCAGAACGATCAATTGGAAGCTTCTTTTCCTATTGATCTGTAAAGCTGGTCATTTAGAACAAACTGTCAATGAGGCATCATCGGGCGGTTACATTTCTGTGCGACTTTCCAAACAAAACGTTCAATGTGTAGCGGCTGAGGAAGCGACTCTATTTTGATCCCAATTTTCATTGGAAATATTTGTTGAATGGTTTCACTGCAGCGTTAAGATTCTTTCCGGTAGAGAGATAAACTCCGGTCACCGGAACGTGGTCGAGTGCCTGCGACTAGCTCACTTCACACATCCCGTCTCCCAGCTGTTAAACTGTACAGTGTTTCTCAAATTTGGCAAACAGAGGCAAAGACATTTCAAATTAGAAGAAGGAAAAGGTATCCGAAGTTAGACTCAGCAGCTTTGGCTGTCTCCAATTGAACGTGCTTACAAATAATTACAATGGACTTATTAAAAGTTTAAGTATTCACGAGGGGATGACTTTGGGCGTTATGGTTCCTTAGCGAAGTTTATAAACTGCCTTTGTACTTATCATTGACTTTTTCCCCAAGTTCTAGTAAGTGTTGTAATTAAATTCCACAGTTACCAGCAATTGAAGTCGTTTGGCAGTTACTGTCGTCTAAGAGGTGAAAAACATTACACTAAAAAATTGGAACGACTTCGTGGCTTTCTAGATTCAGGCGTAGAAAAAAGACATTTATTCAACATCAGGGCTATTAGAGATTTCAGTATTTTGTTTCGACAAGTCGGGACAAATTCAAGTAGTAGATATTCGAAAAGCGACTTGCAATTGCAGTTCAAATATTGATACCACATGTTGTACCTATCTAGGAATTTTCAAATAAATTATTTCAACCCATACAAGTGCAAAGAAAAAATACCGCAGGCTGTAGGCAGCATACTTTTATTATGGAAAAATATCCCGGATATACAGAGTCAAACGCAACAAATATACAAGGCTGATGCTTCAAGAACTTTCCACCTGCACATATATTCGACTCAAGCACAGGGCGGGATTTCATACATTCGCCAAATGCACTGTTTGAACTATATAGGGACGCTCTGTTGTCCGCATCTTTTACATAACGTGTGGAAGCACGCAGGTTTTGGCGGATTCCTTTTATACCACCCACAGGCTCGCGTTCAATCACGATCCCCACAGCTTCATCAATTACATCTGACTCGCCTTTTCCATGCTTTTAGCCGCGTCCTTCAACTTCCCCAAAAGATCCTACAATCGGAAAGCTGATTTTTAAAATACATCAATTCACAAACAAATGATAAATTTATTCCACTGACACGGAAAAAGGAATTATTTTATCAAAAAAATTCAATTAAAAAGTCTTTCTCCGACCACCCCAAGCAGTCGTACAGTAAGAATTGCATAGCGCGTAACTTATACAGTTGTTTGCATAAAATTAGTCAATACCATCCGCTTCCAGCGTCAAAAACAAATCCATTTATTGTCAAGTCGTTTGTTCAGATACTTGAAAGAATTTTCAAGTCTACAGGAATTTAATAACTAAGATCAGTTTGATAAAAATTTTGAACCACAGTTTGTATTTTTATGAAGAAACTCAAAAACTTGAAAGAACTAAAATAAAAACCATGGTAGCTGCAATTATGAATTTCCAATTTTTTTGTAGCATGAAACTTAACGTTTTCCTTAAAACCTTTCTAATGA